>NC_066580.1:405547582-405877114 GCF_024323335.1 Lathyrus oleraceus
ACAAATAGTTGTACCACCAAGAAGAAGTGGAAATGGTAAGGAGCAATTCGACATCTCAAAGATGCCATTATCTCATAAAAAGTCGACATTCGAAAATAGCATCTCTAGGGGGCATTTTGTTACCACAAGAAATTAGTAAGGCATGTTGAAGGCGTAATTAATGAAAGTGCCTTATGGATTTAAGGATTATACCTCACCAAGGGGATGTTTGAAAGAAAAGCTGAGTCCAAGATAAGCAAGAGCTGGGAAAACCATAAGTTACCAGAAGATGAAATCGACGGAAGAAGCAAGTTGGGTCGAAATCCGTTCTGTCGACTAAACCAGAGATTGGGACTTAAGAAGTTCTTAATTGTATCGAACACATATGGGATGGTGTCGACATAAATACTTGAGCGGGATAAGTTTGAAATTCAAAATGACTAACAGTTACAAGGAGAACGAGCGCCAAAGATATGGAGCAGTTTTTAGATCGTGTAGCACGACGTCTGTCTACAGACAGTTATTTTTTTGAGTAGTTTTGCCTGTAGACAGTCTCTTTAGTTCATTATAAATAGGGGATCCCACAGAGGACTCCAGGGTGTTCACTTTGTACCAAAATCAGTTGAAAAAAACTTCACATTCCCAACGCGAGGAAGCAAGAGTTTTCAAGAGTGCTAATGTACGTGAATCACCACATTTACTTCAATGCAATTTCCTTATTTTTCAATTGTTCCCGTTGAACACTTTGTTTTAATTTCGTTTACGTTTGAATTATCCTTTTATGTTGTCGTCTACACCGTCGACACTAATTCTATTACGATAATAGAATTCACCAAAAGCGAGTTCGTTGTGTATGTCTTTTGAATGTTATAGTGTTGTCGGTCACGAGTCACCCATAGTCTATAACATCATCATTTTGTGTGGAAAAACCTTTGCTTGTTCAATATTTTGTCAGAAGTCGTTTCTCACAAAGTTAATAGTCTGTCGAATTGAACGAGTTACCTAGTTACATTAGCACATGTCTTAGGATCAACTGGTCGATCCAGCAAGTAACCCTTAATTTTAGGCTTAGGGAGGACTAGCGATTGTTTACAAATTTCCACAATAAACACCTATCTCTTATGAACGTAGGATGTTTACTATGATTAAGTGCATGATCCACATATAAGATATGCTCCTATATGCTTGAACACACGGAACCTATATTTTGAACATGTTAAAGAATGAATGCTTTCTATGCTATGATGATATTATTCAAAGACACGATGTGGACGAATATAGAGGTTTGACATCATTAAAAATAAGGACTAGGCATATTTTCCTTCACAGTCTGGATACAGAAGTTTCCTCCAGCTTCTGAGATTTCTTCTTTGACTTTCTTTCGGATGGCTCTCGCATCCTCTTCATGAAATTGGGTGGATGTTCAAGTAGCCAATCCACTGAAAAATCAGAGATGTTTATCCCTTGATTTTTCAAATCTTGCAGATAGTAGGCGATGACTTCTGGGGGGTCTATCTTAGAGAACAGGTAGAGATTATTGGGTATCTTCCTCTGATCCTTCATAGCTTCCCAGGAGGTGTCCAGAGAAGGATTGACCAGAACTTACTCTATGATTCCCATGCTTTTCAGATTCCTTGAATTCAGAGGCCTTCTGGTGTCTACTATCACATCCTCCGTCAGATTGTGGCGAATCAGATGATCCACCAACCCGCTCTCAATCAGAAAATCGGAGATCAGCCTTCCTAGGGGAATGTATGTTCTGGGTTTCATGTTGTTTCTGGTGTCCCTGACAGAGTCCCTCAGATATTTAAATAACAGAGCTGGAAGATTCAGCTTGAGCCATTTGTGTAGGTAGTAGAGGAATGCATTTTTGGTCAGTGTTGTTGTAATCTGACGAGTTGGATGTTGGGCGATGATGAATAGTCCCCGGAATAATCTTCAGCCAGACCCTTAGGTTCTGATGAAGTTCTTTGTTCTTGGAGGAGTTTCATTCAACACTCTGCTTGAAGATTGTTGGGATGATCTCCTGGGACATATAGTTTGCCCTAGGGTTGATGTTGTAGATTCTTCTTCCTCCCGTCTTCTCCATATTCAGAAGTTTGGCTATGGACTTCTCAGTGATAATGATTTTCACCCCTAGAACGTGTGAGACTATGCAGTGGTGGTCTGAATCTGCAAATCTCCATAATTCCTTGACCAGATAGGTGTAGATTGGACCATAGAGTCTTTGAAAATAGTTTTCCCAACCTTGCTTTCTCAATTCCTCCGTGAGGTCAATCCCATTTCTCTTCATATTATCAAAATCTACCAAGGATTCCCAGAGAACTTCCAGTTTTTCGAATGGAGTTGCAAGATGAATGTGGGGTGGGCGATCTAAAGTATAAGGTTCCTTGTAGATAGGAGTAGAGATGGCAGCAGTTACAGTGGTGGTTTGCTGGGAGGAGGTTGAATGTTGTTCTGTTAATTCCATCTGTTGAGAAAAGTTATATACTTGCTGTTGTTGAGAATCCATGTAGAGGATGAAGAACACTTGAAGAATGCTTGAAGAAATGAGAGAGCATTAAGAGCAAGGGTTTGTGTGGGATGCGAGTGAAAAGTGTGAAAGTGAGAATTGTGGCAAGTATAAGTACACAAGGTTAGCTTGCAAAACGACATCATTTCATGGGAATATTAAACAACAATTAATTAATAACACATAAATTGAGTTGACACGCTAAGGGGAAAATTAATTACAGCTCATGATGGATGTCTAATCCCACAAATTTGCACACTGCTCGAGGATATCTCAATAGTATGTCTCTTGAGTTCTGTGCTAGACAATTGTCTAGAAGATCCAAGGTCAGACGCAAGAGAGGCCACGTGTTGATATATCGGATCTTCAGGAATACCAAGAGATTGGGTCCTGAGGATATCTGATTCAGATAACTTCTAACTGGTAGAAATATCAGAGTCAGATTCAGACGCCAGATGTTAAGTTAGAGCCTATTTTTCCATTTCAGAGAAGCACATATTTGACTCATTCTGGGCAATTTTCCATGTTTAAATGTTTCAGAATGAATGAGAATCTATCTTCAGCAAGGGGTTTTGTGAAGATATCAACCCATTGGTGGTCTGTATCTATGAATTTTAAAGAAATTACCCCTTTCTGAACATAGTCTATGATAAAATGATGTTTTATTTCTATGTGCTTTGCTCCGGAATGCAGAATAGGGTTCTTACTTAAGCATATGGCAGCAGTATTATCATAAAAGATAAGAACACTACTCTCATATATCTGAAGATCTTCTAGTTGATTCTTCATCCAGAGCATCTGAGAAGTGCATAATTAAGCTGAGAGATATTATGCTTCTGCAGTAGAGAGTGTTATGGTTGACTGTCTTTTGCTAGCCCAAGATATAAGATTGTTTCCCAGAAATTGACAGTTTCTAGATGTGCTTTTTCGTTCTAATCTGTCTCCGACATAATCTGCATCACAATATCCAGAGAGCCTATACTCTTATGTTTTCTCATACATCTGGCCAATGTTAGGTGTTCCTTTCAGATACCTTAGGATTCTCTTAACCGCTGTTAGATGAGATTCCCTTGGATATGATTGGAATCTGGAACAGAGAAAAATGCTGAAGAGAATATCTGGTCGTGTAGCCGTCAGATAGAGAAGAGAGCCTATCATACCACGATAGAGCTTCTAACCAACCTTTTGACTTACTTCTTCTTTTTCCAGAATGCAGGTGGGATGCATGAGAGTCTTTGCTGGTTTGCTCTCTGACATTTCAAATTTCTTCAGAATGTCTTTTATGTATTTGCTTTGATATACGTATGTGGCTTCTGAAGCTTGGTTGATTTGAATTCCCAGAAAGAATTTTAGTTCTTGCATCAAACTCATTTCAAATTCTGCCTGCATTAACTCAGAGAATTATTGACAGACAGAAGGATTAGCTAAACCAAAAATTATATCATCAACGTATATATGACATATCATGAGATCATTTATGATGTTTTTACAGAAAAGTGTAGAGTCAACTTTGCCTCTAATAAAATCATATTCCATAATAAATGTGCTTAGTCTTTCATACCAAGCTCTAGGAGCTTATTTTAGACCGTGCAGAGATCTTTTCAGTTTAAAAATGTGTTCTGGACATTTAGAGTTTTCAAAACCTGGAGGTTGGTGAACATACACTTTTTCTGAGATATAACCATTCAGAAATGCGCTCTTGACATCCATCTGATATAATTTGATGGAATGATTTATAGCGAATGATACAAGTAAATGAATAGATTCTAACCTGGAGACTGGAGCAAAGGTTTCGTTGTAGTCAATACCTTCTTGTTGACTATAACCTTGTGCTACCAATCGTGCTTTGTTTCTGACCACTTCTCCTTTTTCATTTAGTTTGTTTCTGTACACCCATTTTGTTCCAATAACGTGGGTCCTTTTGGCTTTGGTACCAGATCCCAGACGTCGTTCTTTGCAAATTGATCAAGTTCTTCTTCCATTGTCAGAATCCATTTATTGTCTTGAAGTGCCTCATCACAGGATGTTGGCTCTATCAGAGACACTAATCCCAGAGGGGTTTCCTCGGATACTTTGAATGTAGACCTTGTTCTAACAGGTTCATCCTTTTCCTAGAATCAATTCTTCAGAGACATTTAATCGATTTCTTGATATTTTTTGTATAGTTAAGATTTCAGTTGTTTCTGGGTTTTTCCTTTCAGCTTCCTCAGATTCTTTAGTCTTTTCCTCAGAACCTGCAAGTGTTATCTCTAAATCTGCAACTTTTTCAACTAGCTTTGACTTTTCAAAGTCAAGCTTATCATCAAATCTGACATGTATTGATTATTCCACAATTTTAGTTTATGTATTGTATACTCTATAGCCCTTAGAATGCTCTGAGTATCCCAACATAATACCTCTTTGTGCTTTTGAATCAAACTTGTTCAGATGTTCTTTAGTGTTAAGGATAAAACAAGAGCATCCAAACAGATGAAAATAAGAAATGTTGGGTTTCCTTCCCTTACACAGTTCATAAGGAGTCTTCTCCATAATAGGTCTTCTCCAAACGCTGTATTTACTGCTTCAGCCCAAAAGTGCTTAGCCATATTTGTTTCATTGATCATGGTTCTGGCCATTCCTTGGAGAGTGAAGGTTGAGAAAAACAAGAAAGGGGGTTTGAATTGTTTTGGAAATAAAAAACTTTTTTAGAAATCAAAAAACACACAGAATTTTATACTGGTTCGCTTGAAATTCAAAGCTACTCCAGTCCACCCGACTAAGGTGATTTCGCCTTTAAAAAGGACTTAATCCACTAATCTTGAAAGATTACACAACCAAACGTCTAAGAGAATAATCTCTTAGCCCTCTCAAGTATTCAGACTGCGTAGAGACACTTGAGGAAGTAGTTTAAGCAAGAGTAAATTGTAATGTAAAGTGCTTCTAACAAAAAGCAAATATTACAGAAATATAAGAACAAAAGTTTTTCACGTATGAGCAGCAGCTCGTGAAAATGAGAGAGGATGAATGAGATTTCTGTGTGTCTCAGGTGTGTTCTCTTGTGAGGTATTCTGTCCTTTATATAGTCATTGAGAAGGACCGTTGGAGTGATGACAGAATCTTGGTCATTGAAGAATAATTAATGTCATTACTCTCTTTGTTTCTTTCTGAAACCATCTTGTCCGCCTCATAATTCCCTTCTTTAAATACTTTCTTTCCATATTAATATTCTTTTCGTTTACGCATTTTGGACTGGTGAGTCTACGTTAGAGTCTTGATTGTCAGAGTTTGTCTTCAGAGGATGATTATGTATGACTTCATCAGAGCTTCTCAGTGCTCTAAACTTCTTAAGTATCTGAGTCTAGATTCAGTAGTCTTTTAACGGAGCTTCTGACTTCTAAATGTTACGCTGGTATCTGTGTTGGTCAGAGTCAGAACCTTCTGGATGTATCCTTTCTGAGTGGCATCTGATCATCGAGTATCTGACATAATTTTATATCTGATGTATTGTTAGAATCCTGTGAAGTGTTCAGAGACCTGCACACTAAGAAAAAAATCACGTTAGAGTACCACTTTTGTTTCATCCTTTGTTATCATCAAAATCTTAGAGATATATTGTAGAACCAACTCTGTTCTTACAATCTCCCCCTTTTTGATGATGACAAAATAGTTTAGATTAAAGATGAAACATTTAAAGAAACTCTTAGATCAGATATTACAGTGGGCTCCCCCTGAGTTAGATCTTTGGATAGCTCAGAAGTTCTTACCGAACCTTCCATGGTTTGGTGCTTTTAGCTACTTTCCTGCATATCTTAAGTCATTGATTTTGTAATAGTTTATTGAACATGTTTGCAGTGCTTGAGAGGACTTAGTTATGTTTTCATCAGAGTTGTTTTAGTTCTCCCCCTTTTTGTCAGAATCAAAAAGACAGCAGCAAAAAAATGATATTGATATAGAAGCATTTACAAATACGCACATATGTCAGAAAGCAGAAAGCAAGAAACAGACATCAAAACATAGAAAGCAACAAGCAAAATAGCCTAGGTGCCTAAGGGTTTGGAGGCGGAGGCATCCTATGGAGCAGCTGGGACATCATTTTCTGAATGTTAACGTTGACAGAGTCCTGTTGATCCAGTCTGGCTCGAACTATCTGTTGTTCTTTCTGCAGTTCTTCAAGAGTCTTCAGGACCAGAGGGACGAACCCAGAGTTGGAGTGTTCCCACTGAGTCAGCTCATCAACTTTGACTTTGGCAGTAGCTTCTTCAGTAATTCGAGCTTCTTCTTCAGCGTCGACTTTAGCTTTTACCTCAGCCTCAGCAAATTGAAGATCGTGAGGTAAAGAAATTAAAGGGTAAAGAGATTCCTTTGGTGAAGATTGTGCGGGGAGGATTCGTTGCAGGGAGCATAATCTGGGAGCTAGAGAGCCAGATGATGGAGTCTTACCTGGAGTTGTTCCTTTCAGGTAAATTTTTGAGGGAGGAAATTCTTTAAATGGGGGAGGGTTGTAACACCCTAGTTTTTATTCTAATATTTTTAATTTTATTTGAGATTTTGAAATGTCTTATTGTCGCACCTCGAAAAAATGAGAACACGGCCTAGCGAAACGCAATCGCACGCTCGTAATGATGGATTGAACAGAGTCGCCATCAAACTTTATTTATTCCTAAAAGGAAAGGGGAAATATCGATAAAACCCAAGAAAGAACGACAATGATTATGGTCGTCGCAACCAAATCAGGATCCGGGAGTCGATTACGCAAGGGGAAGGTATTAACACCCCTCACGTCCGTTGTACTCAACGGGAACCATTAGGTTAATTGTGCGCGTTAGTGTTAGCTTGAAATGTTAAGCTTCTCAAGATATTAGGTTGGAAAGAAAGATAGGATCAAAAGAAAAGAGAAGATGTTTTTGGATTTTTGCAATAAAGGGGACTAAACCTAAGTTTTTTATTAATGGGCCTGACAAGATTTTGCAATCCTGCTCCTACGTATCTTAATAGAGAACTCAAGGCTTACGTAGTTCTGGATAGAAAATGTTTGTTTGTTGGTCAATTTTAGCGAAAAACATTGGATATATATATATATATATATATATATTGAGTGTGTGTTAATATTATTTCTATATTCTATTTTATTTTAACTCTATTTCGATACTGGAGCATTGCGAATTCATTGTGGATATCACGTGTGTGTTGTCTTCAGCTTTTTTATTTTCGATTACCTGAGTTTATGTAAAAAAAAATTGTGACACTACTGTAATAATAATATTTGATTGCTGCTGTTATTTTATGTTGTATTTAATTGCGTTGCGATTTCGGAGTTAAAATTCAATTTGACTTCCGAAAATTGCTTGGACACATAGATTTTGATGTTCGGCTTCTTATAAAGTGATTCATATATGAGTCCACTTTAAGTTTGTTTAGAGCGAAATTCGGTTTGCTTTCGATTTCGGTTGGATTTTGGTCTCGTGGCTTACACTTGGGCCTTCTTACAATGAGCTCTTAAGCAACATCAACTTAACATTCAATCATTTTCAAACCCTTCAATATCTTTAAACCTTTTCTTAATAAAATTGAAAGAAAAAGATTATTCTGGATGGAATATCCAGTCGTAATCCCGAATATTAGGCCTAAGTTGGAAGAGCTTGTAAGTCCTATGTATTCGTCTTCTCTTCAAAATGCTCCAATATTTAAATCATTTTCATAAGTGAGTTTGGAAGAAAAAGATTAGCTAGATGAAATATCCAGTCGTAATCCTGAATATATATATATATATATATATATAGCAATGATATCCACAATGAATTCGCAATGCTCCGGTATATATATGATATCCACAATGAATTCGCAATGCTCCAGTATCGAAATAGAGTTAAAATAAAATAGAATATAGAAATAATATTAACACACACTCAATATATATATATATATATATATATATATATATATATATATATATATATATATATAAATATATATATATATATATATATATATATATATATATATATATATATATATATATAAAGCTTATGTAAATTAAAGGTAATATTTTAAAAATCTAAAAAAAATAAAATGTATATATAAAACTAAAAGATATGGAAGTCTATACCTATATAACTAAAAAAAAAGAAGCATAAGTATATAAATAAATAAAGAAGAAATATATATAAAGTAATATAAAATCAACCGGCAATGTATATGTGAAATTGGAAGAACAGTATATTATATGTATGTGAAACCAGAAACAACACGAAATATATATATATATATATATATATATATATATATATATATATATATATATATATATATATATATAAATTGACACAAACAGAAATAAAGTAAAGTATATGTCTATACATGGGGAAAAAAATCAAAACCAAGTGTATATAATATGTTAAAATCAAAACAATATGTAGTAAAAAAAACATAATAAGTAAAAGCATGAAGATCGAAGTCTTCTCTTCAAAATGCTCCAATATTTAAATCATTTTCATAAGTGAGTTTGGAAGAAAAAGATTAACTAGATGAAATATCCAGTCGTAATCCTGAATATATATATATATATATATATATATATATATATATATATATATATATATATATATATATATATATATATATATATATATATATATATATATATATATATATATATATATATAGCAATGATATCCACAATGATATCCACAATATAGAAATAATATTATTTCTATATTCTATTTTATTTTAACTCTATTTCGATACTGGAGCATTGCGAATTCATTGTGGATATCATTGCTATATATATATATATATATATATATATATATATATATATATATATATATATATATATATATATATATATATATATATATATATATATATATATATATATATATATATAGCTTATGTAAATTAAAGGTAATATTTTAAAAATCTAAAATAAATAAATGTATATATAAAACTAAAAGATATGGAAGTCTATACCTATATAACTAAAAAAAAGAAGCATAAGTATATAAATAAATAAAGAAGAAATATATATAAAGTAATATAAAATCAACCGGCAATGTATATGTGAAATTGGAAGAACAATATATTATATGTATGTGAAACCAGAAACAACACGAAATATATATATATATATATATATATATATATATATATATATATATATATATATATATATATATATATATATATATATATATATATATATATATATATATATATATATATATATATATATATATATATATATATATATATATATATATATATATATATATATATATAAATTGACACAAACAGAAATAAAGTAAAGTATATGTCTATACATGGGGAAAAAAATCAAAACCAAGTGTATATAATATGTTAAAATCAAAACAATATGTAGTAAAAAAAAACATAATAAGTAAAAGCATGAAGATCGAAGAAAAAATCTACCAGAAGGCTAGCAGATTCAGTGGTTGTTGTTACATGAAGGAGGGAGTAGTTTAGGTGAGTTATTTTTATGTGCTGGGAAAAGATAAGAGAGATTTAATTATGTGTTTGAAGGCATGAGTATGGAGAAAGTGGAAAAATAAAATGGTGGAATTGAATTCTTTTGTGGTGTACGAAGATCAGTTCAACATTTTCCATTTTTTTCAAATCTAAATCTATAAACAAAGAACTTCTTATTTTTTAATGATTTTGAAGTAGCGCCGCCTGGTTTCTTGATCTCCACTCACAAACTAGTAGTAGTAGGAATATATACTAGGTTTTAATTTTAAATAATGCAAACAATGCCCTTTTTGATATTTTGAGTACAAAAATGAATTAAAACCAATTAAGTGAAATACAATTCATACATTTAAAATAAATAAAATAAAATCAATTTTAATATGTAATTAATTCTATTTATTTATTTTAAATATTTTGACAAAAAAAATAATAAACAGATTCAAAATGAATAAAAGTCGGGCGCAAAAGTGCTCGAAAAATTAAAATGAATGTACCAAAATGATCAGTGCGAAATAAACTTATTGGAAAAATACAGCGTTTCTTTTAATTTTGAAATAAGTTTTGACCGGTTAAATAGGCTCGAGCTGATCAAAAAGTGTCCAAAAAATTAGCTGAAAATAAATCGAGCATACAAGATTAAACTACGCGAAACGTAGATTAATAAACCTGATGTTTGGAAGCTTGATTAAAAAAAATCGTTCACTGATTTGACGCACATCCGTCGATTAGTTCAATCGGTTTGCCTGTAGATCCAAAAATATTGTTTCGACTGATATTCTAGGCACTATGTGGTATGGAATGCATGTTATGATATGTAAAGATGCAACGACTATGACGAATGTGTTAAATTGGTGATTCAGGGTCAAAATTGGGGTGTGACAGTTGCCCCTATTTAAGTATCTTCAACTAGAGAATATGAAGCAGGAAACTCTTCATATGATCATAGTGGAAGATAATTAAATACTAAGAAGACCTGGATTTTGACCATGCATGCACATGGCATAATATGATATGTTATGCATGGGTGCGAGACTCTTTTTTTATGATGATTTTAATCTACTATAGATATGATGAACTTTAGCAAAAAAAGTTATGATGGATGATAGACAGACTTGTGGGGAATGATGGAAATATAGGGTAAAGGTGGCCCACGGAAAACAAAAAATGAGGGTAGAAATTCATTGGGGATAATAGTCCTACTGGAGGAAAGACAAATGGGGAATATGCAAGTCATATTTGGCAATGTAACAGTAAGATAACAGCTCACACAAGTCATATTTGACATTTGGAGTGTGTTGGAAGTGGTTTCATGTGCATATCTCTTGTATTTCTCAAAATCACATGTTCACACCAAAAATTCAAAAGAGTCCACTTGAAATTTGACTTTTTGCCTTGACCATTTTTGATGAATTTTGATTATGCAACATGAAAATACATGTGAAATGGGGTTTGCTCAAAGAAAGATCACCCAAATTGGCCATTCCATGTGAAAGTTATGCCACTTTGATTTTAGGCATTTTTGGAAAATGAAGGGACCATAACTTGTCAACCATACATGGGAAATTCAAGTTCTTGGACTTTTTGGAAAGGTGAGAGTAAGATCTACAACTTTCATGTTGAAAAAAATTTCATTTGAAGCTTTTTTGGACATGTAATTTTGTGGTGAAAAACTTTCCATTTTTGGAAACTTTCATTACAAGTCACTTTCCATTTTTGGCAACTTTTTTTCTGACTTTATTTTCTTCATTCTTGATGATTGAAATGTCAAATGAAACTTGTTTCAACATGAATGAAGTGTATCCAACTCTCTCCCTCCTCCAAATCCATAAAATCAAGTACAGTTGACCACAGTTGACTTTTTCAACTGATAGATGAATTTGGCAATGCATTGATCAAATTGAGCCTCAAACTCCTGATGAAATGGCTCAAGGATGAAACCCTAGCTTCCATAAGCTCAATATAATCACATGATGATCCCCATATCCATTGTAGACCCCATCTCCTTGCCAAGCCCCGATTGGCCCAATGCAGATGATTAGGGTTGACCAGAGGTCAAAACCCTAATCTCAAGGTATATGATCAATCTTCTTGAATCTTCTGGATGATATCAAGACCATGATGATGATGATGTATCACTCTAACCAAGATAAAGACCAATCTCCTTGAGAATCATAAAACCCTAATTTGTAGCCCAACCCTCAGATGGCTAATGATCAATCCAATGAAACCCTAGGCTTGCATCTCCACCTCTTATCTTCTGACCAAGACCTATGAGGATGACTTGCACAATGTAACCACATGATATGCAAGATGCAATGCCTAATGACCTAAAAATGTTATGCAATATGTTAAGCTAGTCCCAAGAGAGGAGAGCAAATTTTGAGGTGTTACAGCTGCCCCTATTCAATCCACTGTGAACCTGTCGATATGAATAGCCTCGGCTTTCAGATGATCAGGATGAAGAGTGATTGAATACCAAGAACAGACGAACAATTTGCACTCTGATGGGAAAATAATTAACAACGCCTTTCAGAATCGGCGAAGAAGCAACCTCGAAGAAAAATCCGTCTGGAACGGAAAAAGTCGGCCTGATCACCGAAACAACAACATCAACCTGGATACCAAAATAAATGGTAACGCAGGGATAACCTTGGCCTGAACACCACATCCGCTGGGGATTATTATCCCTTTCTTCCTTTTTTATGCTTTTCTTGAACCCCGAAATTTTTTGATTGATGATCTTTCTTTTTCTTGAACCCCAAAAATTTCTAGCGCAAATGATCCCGGATCACTGCATTTGAACCCCAACATCTTGTTTGCCAAAATAATGAACCCCATTCTCCATTTGAACCCCAGTCGCCTGACGATAACTTGCGATAGCCATTGTGAACCCCGTTCTCCAGAAAACACCTCGTGTCTCCTTTTCTCCATTTGAACCCCGCTTTCCAGAAAATGTCTCAACATTTCCTTTTCTCCATTTGAACCCCGTTCTCCCATTTCTTGTGATAATTCCGCTGGCAACATCGGAAATAACACCAAAATACCACTCTGAGGGCGACATATCAGAGGGTAACCCTTCACAAAAGGAAGGTAACATGTGCATCTCTTCTTCAGAAGACCTCTATAACGACCTCCGTTGGCATCCGCCAAAGTCTAAGGTGACACATGAACAGAAGATACTCCTGAGGACCTCATCCTAGATATAATCTTCAACTTCAATCTCCATGTGAACCCCACTCTCCAGAAAATGTCACAACATTTCCCTTTCTCCGATTGAACCCCGATCTCCAGACAATGTATCAACATTTCCTCTTCTCCGATTGAACCCCGATCTCCAGACAATGTATCAACATTTCCTCTTCTCCGATTGAACCCCGATAATCGCGCTGATCGCGTAACATCCTTTGTTTTCATTTCCATCTCCGTCCGACGGAAAAATTTCCTCCAGTATCGCACTACTGGGGAACATCGCTGATCTGACGTCATGATGCTAAACTCCTCAGAGTAACACCTTCACCATCCGGCGAAACTAAAACCTCAAGCGGTAACCACGGCTTGAGTCGCGTTGATCGCGTAATATTTCCATCTCTGTCCGACGGGAAATTTTCCTCTAATATCGCACTATTGGGGAAGTACTGTTGATAAAAAAAAAAAAAAAAAAAAAATCATGATGCTGAACTCCTCGGAGTAACACCTTCACTTGCTGGCAAACACCTCCTCTCAAACGGTAACCACGGTCTGAGACTAGCTTATGCTTGCAATATGATGCATGACTTGTTCTGCATAATGCTCCACAATTATGGAAATGCTACGCGATTTATTTTGCAATATGCCATGCTATTTTTACATGATGAATGCATAAAAAGCGTCCCCCTCAAGGGATTCTGCTGGGGAGCACGAGACACTCCTTTGAGGAACTCGTCAATACTCCGATCTCCACCCCGCTGGGGAATAGCACTGCTGCTGCTGGGAAAAGGTAACCCTTGCTGGGGAAGAACCTTCTTTGCACCCAATCCGCTTAGGAAACTGCTGGGGATAAAACCACCAACGCTCTGTGGGGATACAACAGTTTTTGACTTGCTGGGGATATCAATCCCGACTCTGCTCTGGGGAAACCCTCACAGACCCCTGGCGACTTCACTGGGGAAAATCCCACAGATAGCTCTGCTGGGGAAACAACAACCTCCAGACCGGGCGACTGGGAAAGCATCGATCTGACACCTGCTGTGGATAACCATCCTGACCCTGCTAGGAAAGACACAAATCTTGGATCTGCCGGGGATTTGGTCCTCATGACTCTGCTTGGGGATATACATCCCAACTCTTCTGGACCTTTTCTGCTCCATCATCTTGTATTCCCAATCGCTCCGTGCTCGACGAAAAGCGAACTCCTGGGATTTATACAGATTTTCAATCTTCCGACTTTGAAGAGTCTTCTTGATTAATTCCAAAGGTCGTCGTACGTCTCGATGTCTTCTCATCATTCTTCCATTCATTCGTCCCTAATCGGACCCTGCGGGGAATTTCTACAGACTTTCCAATCTTCCGATTTTGAAGAGTCTTCTTGATTAATTCCAAGGGTCGTTGTACGTCTCAACGTCTCTTCATCATTCTTCCATTCATTCGTCCCTGATTGGACTCCATGGGGATTTGTTTTCCATCATAACCTGCAAGTAAGTGAAAATACCTAACAGCACCTGCAAAACAGACCGTCAGATAAAATCGTGCCCCAGGCGTGTCAAGATTTCAACACTTGGGTCACTCATCCTTCCGAATAAGATTTCAAGCTTTCAATCTTATAAACATGCATTGGAAGGGACCTGTATGTCTTAAAATGCAAGATTCTTTATCAAAATAATCGGATGTTTTTGCAATCAAAGCAGTAATGAAAAACAAAAACAAAATTATTTGACTGAATATGCATTTTATTTATTGAAAAGTGTGGCTCAAATTGAGCAATACAAAGGAAGCAATTCCTGAAAAGAGGTAATTGCGCACAAAAGGAAAAATCTATCCTAATGGCAATGTGGAACCCGCGATCCCATCGAGTTCCAACTCGGTTACACCCCATATGTCCTCAGACTCTCCGTGCTTTCTGCCTTCTGAACAAGACGATTCCGACTGATCCCTACCGGGTATTATCCATGACGCTTTAACCAAAGCGCAAACGATCATGCCAGACGCAGTTGTTCGTTTCAATCCCTCTTTTGCCTGGACCGCCCTTTCGGGTTTTCAGTCCACCGGGATACCCTTTTTTTCCCAAGTCGCCTTTTCAGGTTTTCGACTTGCCGGGTGTACAATTTTTCTTTTTATCCCTAATTTTTGCCCGAACCTTTTCTTTCTGTTTTTGGTTCGCCGGGATGCCCATTTTTGCCTGGACTATTTTGTTCTTTTCGTCCAGCGGGTCTCTTTACACGAAGTATTTTTTAACTGCGTCCGCATTCACAGGGGATGGAAAATCTTCGCCATCCATGGTCGTTAGCAACAAGGCTCCACCAGAGAAAACCTTCTTGACCACGAATGGACCTTCATAATTGGGTGTCCATTTGCCCCTTCGATCGTTTTGAGGAGGAAGGATCCTTTTCAGCACCATATCGCCCACGTGATATACCCGAGGTCGCACCTTTTTGTCAAAAGCACGCTTCATCCTCTGCTGGTATAACTGCCCATGACAGATGGCTGCCAGCCTCTTTTCTTCAATCAGGCTTAACTCTTCGTACCGGGTCCTCACCCATTCAGCCTCTTGCAATTTCACGTCCATCAGGACTCTCAAAGAGGGAATTTGAACCTCAACAGGTAACACAACTTCCATTCCATATACCAATGAAAAAGGAGTTGCCCCAGTAGATGTACGCACCGACGTTCGATACCCATGCAATGCAAACGGCAACATCTCATGCCAGTCTTTATAAGTCACCACCATTTTCTGCACAATCTTCTTTATATTCTTATTGGCTGCCTCAACCGCCCCATTCATCTTCGGACGATAGGGAGAAGAATTGTGATGCTCAATCTTGAATTCCCGGCACAGTTCTGCCATCATCTTGTTATTCAAATTAGAACCATTATCAGTAAAGATTCTCTCGGGAACCCCATATCGGCAAATGATGTCTCTCTTGAGAAATCTGGCTACGACCTGCTTCGTCACGTTCGTATAAGAGGTTGCTTCAACCCACTTGGTGAAGTAATCAATAGCCACCAATATGAACCGATGCCCATTCGAAGCCGTAGGCTCTATCTTCCCAATCATATCAATACCCCACATAGCAAACGGCCATGGAGACGACATTAAGCTCAACGGATTTGGAGGCACATGCACCTTATCAGCATAAATCTGGCATTTATGACACTTCCGCACGAAATTAAAACATTGGGCCTCCATTGTCATCCAGTAATAACCTGCCCTCAGCAGCTTTTTTACCATTGCATTCCCACTGGCATGGGTACCGAACGATCCTTCATGAACCTCTTTCATCAGTTGGCTTGCTTCTTTATCATCAACACATCTGAGCAAGACCCAATCGAAATTCCTCTTGTACAAAACCCCATCCTTATTCAGGTAGAACACCATGGCCAACCTCCGCAGAGTCTTTCGGTCCTTTTTCGATGCTCCCTCAGGATACTCTTGAGTCTCCAGATAGCGCTTGATATCGTAATACCACGGCTTCTCATCATCAGACGCTGTATCAACAGCAAACACATAAGCCGGTCTATCCAGACGACCTACTTCCACACTGGGGAACTGATTCCACCTCTGCACCTTAATCAAGGCGGCCAGAGTAGCCAAAGCATCTGCCAAAGGATTCTCCTCTCTAGGCACATGATGCATCTTCACCTTGGTGAAAAACGTCAACAATCTCCTCGTATAATCCCGGTATGGAACTAACTGAGATTGATGCGTATACCATTTTCCGTTAACCTGATTTACAACCAGAGCTGAATCTCCATATATGACAAGGTTCTTGATCCTTAAATCAATCGCCTCTTTAATCCCCAATATACAAGCTTCGTATTCAGCCACGTTGTTGGTGCACTCAAATGTTAGCTGGGCAGCAAAAGGAATGTGGGATCCTTTCGGCGTAACCAAAACAGCACCAACACCGCTCCCATTCACGTTAACGGCCCCATCAAACATCAGAATCCATTCGGATTCAGGGTCAGGCCCCTCCTTCGGGATTGGTTCCTCGCAATCTTTCGATTTGAGAAACATGATGTCCTCATCAGGGAATTCAAACTTCATCGGTTGATAATCATCAATGGGTTGCTGAGCGAGGTAATCAGACAACACACTCCCCTTGATCGCCTTCTGAGAGGTATACTGTATATCATATTCTGTCAGAATCATTTGCCACCTCGCAACCCGTCCGGTCAATGCTGGCTTCTCAAAAATGTACTTGATTGGATCCATCTTGGAAATCAATAAAGTGGTATGAACCAGCATATACTGCCTTAGTCGGCGAGCAGCCCAGACCAAAGCACAACAAGTTTTCTCGAGCAGTGAATATCTTGTTTCACAGTCGGTAAACTTTTTGCTAAGGTAGTATATGGCATGCTCTTTTCGACCAGACTCGTCATGCTGCCCCAATACACACCCCATAGACCCCTCGAGGACTGTCAGGTACAGAATTAACGGTCTTCCCTCCACAGGAGGCATCAGAATCGGAGGCTCTTGCAAATATTCTTTTATCTTTTCAAATGCCGCTTGGCAATCATTATTCCACCTGACCGTTTGATTTTTTCTCAACAATTTGAATATCGGTTCACACGTGGCTGTTAGGTGAGATATGAACCGTGAAATGTAGTTCAATCTACCTAAGAAACCACGAACCTCCTTCTCTGTTCTCGGTTCAGGCATTTCTCTTATTGCTTTTACTTTTGCAGGATCAACCTCGATTCCTTTCTCGCTCACAATGAACCCCAGCAATTTACCGAACCGCACTCCGAAAGTGCACTTGTTCGGATTCAACCTCAGTCTGAACTGTCTCAGCCGGTCAAACAACTTGGCCAAATCTACCAAATGCCCCTCTTCTGTTTGGGACTTTGCTATCATGTCATCAACATAACATTCAATTTCATGATGAATCATATCATGAAACAAAGTCACCATGGCCCTCTGATAAGTAGCACCGGCGTTCTTGAGACCGAATGGCATCACCTTGTAACAAAAGGTACCCCACGGTGTAATGAACGTTGTTTTCTCCATATCATCTGGCGACATTTTGATTTGATTATAGCCAGAAAAGCCATCCATGAAGGAAAACACCGAGAATTGAGCTGTATTGTCTACCAACACATCAATGTGAGGTAGCGGGAAATCATCTTTCGGACTAGCTCTATTCAGATCTCGGTAGTCCACACACATTCTTACTTTCCCATCTTTCTTCGGGACTGGCACGATGTTTGCAACCCATGGCGGATAATTGGTGACAGCAAGGAAACCAGCATCCCACTGCTTCTGCACTTCCTCTTTGATTTTCATCGCCATATCAGGTCGAGTTCTGCGCAACTTCTGCTTCACTGGAGGACAATCCGCTCTTAACGGTAGCTTGTGCACAACGATATCGGTATCCAACCCTGGCATATCTTGATAAGACCAGGCAAAGATGTCGACATACTCTTTCAACAACACTACCAATCTGCTCTTTACACTTTCCTCCAAAGCAGCCCCGATTTTCACCTCTTTCTTAACCTCGTCGGTACCCAGATTCACCGTTTCAATCTGCTCTTCATGCGGCTGAATCACCTTCTCCTCTTGTTTTAACAATCTGGCTAACTCCCCTGGCAGTTCACAATCTTCTTCGTCTTCTTCTTCAGCAAGATAGATTGGATTGTCGAAGTCATACAAGGGTGTAACAGGATTGTTATCAATGAGATCCGGAGAATGATCGCATCTACATGAATGTGGATTCATGCATCGCTTAGAACCGGAACGAGACAAATTGAAAAAGAAAAATGAAAACATTGCCATTTTTATTTTGTTTTTATTTTTAAGCTGCAAAAATAAATGAAAAACAGGGAACACCGCTTTTAACTGAAAAACATCCTTTTATTAATGATGCGAATTTGCAAATTTAGACATGAGGTGGCCCTTACAATGGACCATTACGTGTCGGGCAACACGTATGGCTTTCATGCATATAAAACTGAAACAGGAAAAATATTACTCTTCCAGCAGAGTGACCGTGATGATCTTTTCAGCCTTCCAGTTCTGGATTCCCATCCCTGGTGTGCACGGCTTTATCCACCGGTCCATGTCGCAGTCACTATCAGCCTCATCACTCATCATGCAGATGTGATCCGGATCCAGCATTCCGGCGCTAGTGAAGGTGACTGACGTACGGCGTCCTCTGCCTTGTCCCGAGCCTCTGCCTGGCTGATACCCCACTCCGAAGCGGTCCTTCTTTGCAGAGACATCCATCATCCTGCCCCACCCAGGAGCCTCTGCATTCTTTACCACCTCAGCGGCCTGCTTATATGAAGCAATGGACGGTTTTTCCTCTTCCTTCGCAAAAAGAGCATTCTCCACCTTAACGGTTTCGAATGCTTGACTCGGCGTCTCCCAGATTTCGTCGTCCATCTCCACATACTTGAATGAGGACAAGTGGCTGACAAAGATGTCCTCTTCTCCGCACACCGTGACGACTTGCCCCTCCCAGATATATTTCAGCTTCTGGTGCAAAGTCGAGGTTACTGCCCCAGCAGCATGGATCCATGGCCTACCCAACAAGCAACTGTATGCCGGCTGGATATCCATGACATAGAAAGTCGACTTGAACACCTCTGGGCCTATCTTCACAGGCAGCTCAATCTCTCCGAACACGGCCCGCTTCGACCCATCAAATGCCCGCACTATTAGATCGGTCGGAGTTAAGATCAGCCCATCACAATTCAGCTTAGCCAGAGCCTTCTTCGGCAACACATTCAATGAGGAGCCGGTATCAACCAGCACATGCGAAAGCATAGCTCCTTTGCATTCCATTGCAATGTGTAGAGCCTGGTTATGATTTCTCCCATCCACAGTCAGATCCATGTCTGTAAAACCCAACCCATGGCTGGCATGCACATTAGACACGACCGTCTCCAACTGGTTAATCGTAATCTCTTGAGGAACATAGGCTTTCTTCAGGATCTTCATCAAAGCCTCTCTATGCCCCTCAGAGCTTAACAGCAACGATAAAATGGATATTTTGGAGGGAGTCTGCTGCAGATGGTCAACCAACTTGTACTCAGACTTCTTGATGATCCTCAAGAATTCCTCTGCATCGTCATCAAGTTTCTCTTCCGACCCCGCAGGCGCCGGTGTCACCACTGGAGTACTATCATTAACCACTGCTTTCCCTTTTGCCCTGGCTAAAGCCTCGGCCTTTTCTTTTTTCTCTTTTTCTCCTTCTCCTCCTCTCAAGGCATCTGGTGCAAACAACCTCCCACTGCGAGTGAAACCGCTGGGACCGGCATTATCCACCTTTGACACGGTGGTTTCACTAGCAGTCTGGTCTTCTACCCTCTCACCATTACATTACACTTCTCCACCATAATGCCAAGGCACGGCATCATCTTTGTCATATGGAATTGGTCCAGGTACCGTGATGGTAACTGGAGCCGCCTCAGCTAGATTCGACAAATCCACTGGGTCAAAATAAATCGTTATGGTGGAGACTTCATCTTTCCCCAAATCGACCTTCTCAATCAGAATACTCCCCTCATCCATCAGACTCTGGACAGCCTCCCTCAAGAGTATACACCCATTTTCAGAAATAGTGCACTCAGCACAGTCAATACCACAGCCCGGATGAACCCCATTCAACAACAACTGCCGTTTAACCTCAGCCAACGGAGTCTTCAGTTGATCCACAGACAACAGCCCCACCCTGTTCTCCTCAGAAACAGCATTCACTCCCCTTTGACCATGCGCGGGCATGGGATTAGCATAGACGTTGGGAGATGGTGCAAAGTTGATGGCTTTCGAATCCACCAGGTCTTGAACTACGTGCTTAAAAGCTTTGCAGTTCTCAGTGTTATATCCGGGAGCACCCGAATGGAATTCGCACTTTGCATTTTCATCATAATTGGTTGGCCTTTGATCAGGTCTCAAAGGTGCCAAAGTCCTCAGTTGTACCAGCCCTAGATCCATCAACTTCTTCAACAAGAAAGAGTAAGTCACCGGTGGCCTGTCAAACTGCCTGTCATTCATCCGGCCCCTGACTTGGTACCCGGCCCTCTGAGGCCCCTGCTGAAACGGTTGTCTTTGTTGTCGAGGTTGTTGTTGTTGTTGTGCAGGCTGATGCTCAGCAGGAATAGTTACCGCAGCAGTGTGCTGGAAGTAACGATCCCTACTGGGTCCCCTTTGTGCATATACCGCACTGGTATCTCCCTCCTTCTTCCTCTGACCATTACTGAAGGGCTTCTTCGATCCTGAAGATGAAGCGTTACCCTGAATCTTCCCGAGCTTCAACCAACTCTCTATTCTTTCCCCGGCCACGACAATATCAGAAAAGTTGGTCACCAGACAACCAACCATCTTCTCAGCATATGCCCCCTGCAAAGTCCCCATAAAGAGATCAGACATCTCTCTGTCAACTAGTGGAGGTTGCACTCTGGCAGCCAACTCCCTCCATCTTTGGGCATATTCTTTAAACCCCTCACTATTCTTCTGAGACATACCCTGCAGCTGGGTACGACTCGAGGCCATATCAGCATTGAACTGATACTGCTTAAAGAACGCGTCCCCAAGATCTTGCCAGTTCTTAATATCTGAGGACTTGAGCTTGGTGTACCATTCCAGTGAGCCTCCGGACAGGCTGTCCTGGAAGAAGTACATCCACAGCTTTTGGTCCATGGTGTAAGCTGAGATCTTACGGACAAACGTCTGAAGATGAGTCTCGGGGCAAGAACTCCCGTTATACCGATCAAACGCGGGCGCCTTAAATTTTTGCGGGATCACAATCCCCTCCACTAGCCCCATATTTGACATATTTACCACACCGGGAGTGGCATAACTCTCCAACGCTCGGATCTTCTCAGCCAGCAGCTGAATCTCCTTATTCTGTGGTGGGGCACCGTACTGACCAAAAGGTTCGTTGTGCATGGAAAACTGATCAGCCTCTCTATCTTCCTCTCTATCATCCTCAACACCGAAGAAAGGCGGGAATAGACTGTCTTTCAGATTCTGCCCAGGTTGGCCACCAGCAACACCGAAACCTCCAGCAGTGTTATTCACTATACCGACCGTTGTCCTCTTACCCCCATCCCGAGAACCACCCAGCCCCTGGTTGGAGACACCATCCAGGTTCACACCACTGTTTGCCGCTGAAGCCCGCTCGAGCTTCTCAACCTTATCAGCCAGAGCCTTTTGACCCACTGCAAAACCTTGCATGATGTTGATCAACTCAGTCATCTTGTCCTTCAACTCAAGAATATCAGTGTTTGGAAGATCCATCAGTCTAGGAGTATTACGTCTGGTGAAGTATCTGTGAGGACGGGTTAAGTGCAAAGGTACAGCTCTGCGAGCACGAGCAATGATTCCTGAAACAATCAAGCACATTAGCAACAGATACCTGCAAAATAAAACACAAGTTATTATGATCATGCATGAATGCAGTGTTTATCCATATGAGGAACACTTTGTCTCTCGATCCTGGTTTCATCGAGACAAATAATAATCCGGCCGCAATATTCTGACATTCCACATTTGATTTCATCATACAGATCAAAGATATATGATTTAGCAAAATACCCCCAACCATGTGCGTGTGCTGTGTGAGTGCATACGGGAAAGCAAATAAAGCTTGAAGACCAATCACTGAATGAAAATAACCATCACATAGCAAAATGCACAAATAAGTGCCATAGTCATACATCAAATCAGATATAAATCCAATACAATCTTCCAGAATCGGGAAAGAAATACAAGCAAATGAATTCCGTCAACAAGCCTGACGGTAATCCAACACAAATGATAAAGTCTAGCCTGATGAGGGTCCCACAGATGGCCCTATCTCATCGACCATCTTCGCGAACTCTGCGGCGAACCTGAGCTCGGTGTTCTCCTGCTGTAATCTCCCCACCTCCTTCTGGTGGATCTTCATCTGCCTGAAGTAATGATCTCTCTCAGCAATGTAATGATCTCTCTCGGCGATGATCTTTGCTTTCTCCACTTCCCACTCTGCAGCGAGGACTCTGGCTCTGTCATCCCTCTGATCCCTTACGAGAATTTGCCTCCTCTTCTGATCTTCAATGATCTCTGAAGCTCTAGACAATCTCTCTTTGGTGATGTCGTGCTCCTTTGTTGAAGATGCCAAAGCCTGACTGACCTTCCCATAATAGGCAGTATCCATCTCAAAGCGCTTCGCTTCCAGGGCATGTCGCTTGTCTTGATCTTCCATCTTCACCTTGATCTCCTGGTTAACCCTCTGAACCCGAGCGACACTCATTTCCAATTCTGTTTTCTCCGCAAGCAACTGATCTCTCTCCCGCTTCATCTCTAAGAACTCGTCCATACTAACAGTAGAGGGAGGTTCCTCAATCAACGGATACCAAGGATCAACCATAGGAAATGGTAGACAAGTAAGCTCCACTCTCTTACTGAGCCAGTCATCGAACGGAGGAAAAGATCTGTTATTAGCTCTACCCCAAGAAACCTTGCCTTTCCTTTGAATGCTGCGCCATGCCTCAGATACCTGCTTCACCCTGGCCTGATTGCCCTCAACTGGGAAGTACACAGATTCCTGGACCTCACTCTTGAACGGAGGAAGCTCCATAGCGAATCCCATCTGTCTCTTAACAAGTGTCGGGTTATAATTAATGCAACCCTGAACTCCTATAAGTGGCACATTGGGAAAACCCCTACAACTGCAGATGAAATCCTGTCCAACCCCACTACTGTGAGTCCAAGCTATGTCTTTGGCCCTCAAACCCATCAGCTTGGTCGCCCAATTAACATTTTGGCCAAGCAGAACAAAAGCACCCTTGGTAGGCAAATATCCCATAAACCACTTGTATAGCAACTGAGCGCAACATCGAATCAATCCCCCATGCCGCTTCTCGTTCCTGTTATGGACCGAGTAATAGACATCTCCGATCAGGGTAGGGATATGATTCCTCTGAACAAACAAGCGGATGGCATTAATGTCCACAAAGCCCTTCTGATTAGGAAACAGAACGATCCCATAAATGCCCACAGCAATCAAAGCACAGACTGTGTTCCAATTACCCAACTCTGCCTGCTCCTTAGCCTTAGCTTCTAGGAAACTCAGATGAAAACCAGGCAACTTCCCCTTCTCTTTCAGACTCCCCTTAACCATCTCCGGACTCAAATAAAGAGCACGGGAAATCCCACCAATATCAGGCTCTTCCTTAGTAGCATAGAAAGGAACCTGATTTCTGATTTGAATGCCCAAAATATCAGCATAGTCCTCCATCAAAGGTCCGAGTAAGTAATCTGGGAAGACAAAACATCTCAGCCCTGGGTCATAGAACTGGAGAAGAGTATGAATGACGCTCCTGTCTCTGTCAGTGAGTCTGAAAACCATCTTCAGAATACCCCCATACATCTCACGAAACAACCCCACATGGTCGGGCGCAATCAATGCTATCATATCCTTCAGCACACTGATCTCTGGATCAAAGAAGCTATAGGCTACATTGTCCTTCAAACCGGGCCTCATATCTGAGCAGAAAGTCCCTCAACCAGGATCTCGATCAAAATGTCCCTGCATATGGATAAACATGTGTTAGATGCAGATAAATGCAATATGTAATGATGCTGATGAATGAATGCAATGCACTGTGCCATCCTCCAAGGCATCTGATCATCTGTTGCTCTGAATCACAGCCCTGACTCTGAACTGATCATAACCATCTGAAGGAGTATGTAACCACAAATCCAACTCAAAGGGTTCCGAAATAAACGGAACTGAAAGATACATCATCATCAATACCAGACAAAACTCTGAGCAGATACCCATAACCATCTCTGAATCGGCCCGGCTTGTGGTATGTCACGTCGCAACAGCATGCCCAACCGACATGTGAGGAACGTGAGACCACACTAATCCTAGGTGTATACTCGGGCCTGGGTTTTAGCCCCACTCAGAACACCCACCCCAAAACAGAGGAACCACCTGCATAGAGGACGACAACATGATAGTATGATGCATGCAAATATTTATGCAAATATATACAGTCAGAATAATAAATGCAATAAATAAAACAACGCAAGCAACCTAAACTATCCTAGAGCTCTAGGAGAGACTCGCTTAGGGAAGACGGACCAGCACAGGTCAACATCTTATAGAAATTCCCCAGCAGAGTCACCAGTTGTCGCATCCGCGAAAAACAACCGGCGGGCTAAAACAAAAACAACACAGAGCCGCTACTGTGCGTTATTTATCCCAAAAGAGGGAAAGGAAACGCTCAGAGTAAACCTGGGAAAAAGCATGGTCTCGCGACCAAAGAGAAAGGGATCGGGAGTCGGTTACGCAAGGGGAAGGTATTAGCACCCCTCACGTCCGTCGTACTCGACGGGATCCACGCTCTAAAAGAAAGAAAAGGTTGCTAAAACAAACATCACACACACACACCGAAGACAACACAGGTGGGGTTAAGAGGAAGAGGGCTCGCTAGGACATCGCATCCTATGCCTACGTATCTCGTCTGGAACGAGAATCAGAGCTGCCGTAGTTCGGCTCACGCACGCCAAACAAGCAAACACAAACACAGGCAAACTGGGAGCCTGAATGCCAATCACTGGACTTACATCAGCATCCGAACCAAAACACACGCACACTGGAACCCGAATGCCACTCGATGGACTTACATCAGCTTCCAAGCACACAACAACCAACAAGTTAATAGGGAGTCGGGAACTCGAGCATATAACTGTCAAGCACACACACAAAAAGAAAGAAAAGTGCCCGGAGAGACCTCGCACGGTCTCCTGCCTACGTACCTCATCTGGTATGAGGATTAGGGCGACGTAGTTCCCCTGATCGGGAAAGAAATTCTAGCCAGAAACCAAGGGGAGACACACTACTAGGGAGCTGTACTCGAGCCTAGTGTTATCATGCATCATTGCCCTACGTTGTGGTTTCTATCTACTTGCACAACAGCAAGCTAATCCTAACCAGGAAAAACAAGCATGCAAGCATCAATCAAAATAAAACAAACATTCACATAGCACACACTATATCCAGTCAAGTGAGGCTCAAACAAGGGTGGACTGCCGAGGCAAGTCAACTGTACAGGGTAGTGTTCGCTCTTAACCCTGACATTGAGAGTCAGGGTGAAGCAGATGAAAGGTGAGTGAAGATTGGAATTCACAGCTCTTATCCCTGGCCAGGGAGAGCTTCAGACAAAGGAGCGTGGGTCCAGAATGGAGGAACCCTTCTACACTCAAGACTCTGACTCGACTGTACAAATGTACAAGATCTTGGGTTAATGTCCCAATGCATCAACACAGTGGTGTGAGCAGAGGGACGACTCAACAAGAATAGCGGGGGATAGATTGCATATCCCTTGGGTTCCGCCAATTGCCTCATAGAGGTCTTTGCCTGCTTGGGGACAAAAGTAAACAATCACAAACATCGCCTCTTAAGGAGGACTTCAGACAGTTGCCTGGCCAAATAACAAGCCAGGTCTTCCAGACTACATGGAGACAAGAGAGTCTACCTCAACTGGTTTATACAACCAAGCAGCAGCACAGCAAGTTCTTAAAGAACTGTTAGCAACTAATGTACCTGAAATCAATCAAGTATCATCAGTATACCAGACAAACCAACAGTAAACAGCAAAAGTCAATCTGTACAGTCAAACACAAGTTAATGCACACAAGTGCAAGCCATGAGCTCAAACTCAAGCATCAAACCCTACAACACAAAGTCAAGGTTAGTCCTAAACAATTCACAAGTCAACTTAATTAACTTGCATTTTCCTCCTTAAGGCATTTGCATCTCAACCTGAAAATCCAAACCAAACATGAGAAACTAGACCACTAGGCCAAGCCTAGGGTCCAAAGGAGATGAAAAATCCAAAACAGCAAGTGAAAATTAATCAAAACCACAATCAAACAATTTAGAAACAAATGCAATTGGTCCCATTCTCAAATCAATCACCATTATCATTTTATGCACAAAATAGTATCAAACATGCAATTTGCAACTTCAAAAGACCAAACAGAACTATCTCAACCAAAAGCATATCAAAACAATTCAATTAATTCCACAAAAATTCAAGTCTAAACAGAACACATCCAATGGATAGCATGTCAAATTTCAGCTCAATTGGACAAAAGGAAGTAGGTCAATGAAAATCAAGAAGTTCAGACAAGTTCAAACAAGCCAACACAAGGCATCCAAGCAATTATCAACTTCCAAAAATCATAAATCAGTGACAATACATGATAAATGAATGGGATCAAAACCATAATGACCTATAATGTGTCTACAATTCTCATACCAAATTTCACACTCATACAATCAATTACCAGAATTTCACAAGCAAAATGGCAACATGTGTCACAAACAAATCACAAAATGACCAAACAGAGGGGAAAATTCCAATCAAATAGGAAATGCCATCAATAAATCCAGAAAAATTCACATGTCATCTCAACATACACATGTTCAATCATGCAAAAAAATTGGCTCAATTCAACATCCCTAAGCAAGGCAAATAAAATCATGAAATTCATCAAGCTTGGTGTGACACAAATTGTCACACCTCTATTCAAAAATTTATATCTCCTCAACCAAGTATCCAAAAACCACAAACTCTACATCAAAATCACCATCAAAGTGTCCAGAATATGCACAAAAAATTTCATCCATTTCTTTGAAAGCATCAGCATTTTATGAATGATATGGCAAAGCATGTACCAATGTGACACTACCAAGCAAACCCTAGGCATTTTAATTTTCACACGTGCACAAAAATCACAAAAATCATGATTAAATTCTACACATCACAAGGAGCATCATGAAAAAAACCTCACTCAATTTGGATAAAAAATGAGTCCTCTGTGATTTTTACAAGATCATGTAATCAAATGAAATAACAAATGAAAAAGAAATGAAATAATAAAACGAATTAATGAGGAAATGGCATTTCTGTAATATTTAAGCGTGTGGCCAAAACGACGTAGTATCAATTAGATGCAGTGGCGCGCTCCTATTGGATAATGCTAGCGGGAAACACATTTGAATCAGGCCATGCGAAACAAAGATCAAACACACATTCAAACGTGTTCTTCACTATGAACAATTCCAGAAATTCCAGAAAATCAAGAACATCAAATCTCAACCAAAATTGATAAACCATATATCACTAGAACCGTATCAACATGTACATCATGAATATGTAATTGGCTTAACCTAATTCTCAACATGCTAACGGGATCGAGCAAAAAATGAAATGCACATCAAACTTCAAATCACGATTTCTCTTCCAATACCTAACTAAATTAAAAACTAAAAGTATCATGCTAATCTACAATGAATGAACTACAAAACGCATATCATGATTCATGCAATGGTGAAATTCGAAAAATCACCTTGTGGAGATTGCAGATGAGAATCGACTTGTTTCCACGTGCCAATTGCCAAAACAGATGGAGTTCCTTGATGTGGAAGTTGAATGGAGAAGGATCCTCAGCTCAATGATGCTCCAGTTATGAGATTCATCAATTTGCCATTGTTGTGCAAGCTTTGGACAGTCCAATTTCTTGAAGATTTTGGCACGAATTCAGCAAAACAGTTACTCACAAGTGCGAAATAAACTTATTGGAAAAATACAGCGTTTCTTTTAATTTTGAAATAAGTTTTGACCGGTTAAATAGGCTCGAGCTGATCAAAAAGTGTCCAAAAAATTAGCTGAAAATAAATCGAGCATACAAGATTAAACTACGCGAAACGTAGATTAATAAACCTGATGTTTGGAAGCTTGATTAAAAAAAATCGTTCACTGATTTGACGCACATCCGTCGATTAGTTCAATCGGTTTGCCTGTAGATCCAAAAATATTGTTTCGACTGATATTCTAGGCACTATGTGGTATGGAATGCATGTTATGATATGTAAAGATGCAACGACTATGACGAATGTGTTAAATTGGTGATTCAGGGTCAAAATTGGGGTGTGACAGTTGCCCCTATTTAAGTATCTTCAACTAGAGAATATGAAGCAGGAAACTCTTCATATGATCATAGTGGAAGATAATTAAATACTAAGAAGACCTGGATTTTGACCATGCATGCACATGGCATAATATGATATGTTATGCATGGGTGCGAGACTCTTTTTTTATGATGATTTTAATCTACTATAGATATGATGAACTCTAGCAAAAAAAGTTATGATGGATGATAGACAGACTTGTGGGGAATGATGGAAATATAGGGTAAAGGTGGCCCACGGAAAACAAAAAATGAGGGTAGAAATTCATTGGGGATAATAGTCCTACTGGAGGAAAGACAAATGGGGAATATGCAAGTCATATTTGGCAATGTAACAGTAAGATAACAGCTCACACAAGTCATATTTGGCATTTGGAGTGTGTTGGAAGTGGTTTCATGTGCATATCTCTTGTATTTCTCAAAATCACATGTTCACACCAAAAATTCAAAAGAGTCCACTTGAAATTTGACTTTTTGCCTTGACCATTTTTGATGAATTTTGATTATGCAACATGAAAATACATGTGAAATGGGGTTTGCTCAAAGAAAGATCACCCAAATTGGCCATTCCATGTGAAAGTTATGCCACTTTGATTTTAGGCATTTTTGGAAAATGAAGGGACCATAACTTGTCAACCATACATGGGAAATTCAAGTTCTTGGACTTTTTGGAAAGGTGAGAGTAAGATCTACAACTTTCATGTTGAAAACAATTTCATTTGAAGCTTTTTTGGACATGTAATTTTGTGGTGAAAAACTTTCCATTTTTGGAAACTTTCATTACAAGTCACTTTCCATTTTTGGCAACTTTTTTTCTGACTTTATTTTCTTCATTCTTGATGATTGAAATGTCAAATTAAACTTGTTTCAACATGAATGAAGTGTATCCAACTCTCTCCCTCCTCCAAATCCATAAAATCAAGTACAGTTGACCACAGTTGACTTTTTCAACTGATAGATGAATTTGGCAATGCATTGATCAAATTGAGCCTCAAACTCCTGATGAAATGGCTCAAGGATGAAACCCTAGCTTCCATAAGCTCAATATAATCACATGATGATCCCCATATCCATTGTAGACCCCATCTCCTTGCCAAGCCCCGATTGGCCCAATGCAGATGATTAGGGTTGACCAGAGGTCAAAACCCTAATCTCAAGGTATATGATCAATCTTCTTGAATCTTCTGGATGATATCAAGACCATGATGATGATGATGTATCACTCTAACCAAGATAAAGACCAATCTCCTTGAGAATCATAAAACCCTAATTTGTAGCCCAACCCTCAGATGGCTAATGATCAATCCAATGAAACCCTAGGCTTGCATCTCCACCTCTTATCTTCTGACCAAGACCTATGAGGATGACTTGCACAATGTAACCACATGATATGCAAGATGCAATGCCTAATGACCTAAAAATGTTATGCAATATGTTAAGCTAGTCCCAAGAGAGGAGAGCAAATTTTGAGGTGTTACAGCTACCCCTATTCAATCCACTGTGAACCTGTCGATATGAATAGCCTCGGCTTTCAGATGATCAGGATGAAGAGTGATTGAATACCAAGAACAGACGAACAATTTGCACTCTGATGGGAAAATAATTAACAACGCCTGTCAGAATCGGCGAAGAAGCAACCTCGAAGAAAAATCCGTCTGGAACGGAAAAAGTCGGCCTGATCACCGAAACAACAACATCAACCTGGATACCAAAATAAATGGTAACGCAGGGATAACCTTGGCCTGAACACCACATCCGCTGGGGATTATTATCCCTTTCTTCCTTTTTTATGCTTTTCTTGAACCCCGAAATTTTTTGATTGATGATCTTTCTTTTTCTTGAACCCCAAAAATTTCTAGCGCAAATGATCCCGGATCACTGCATTTGAACCCCAACATCTTGTTTGCCAAAATAATGAACCCCATTCTCCATTTGAACCCCAGTCGCCTGACGATAACTTGCGATAGCCATTGTGAACCCCGTTCTCCAGAAAACACCTCGTGTCTCCTTTTCTCCATTTGAACCCCGCTTTCCAGAAAATGTCTCAACATTTCCTTTTCTCCATTTGAACCCCGTTCTCCCATTTCTTGTGATAATTCCGCTGGCAACATCGGAAATAACACCAAAATACCACTCTGAGGGCGACATATCAGAGGGTAACCCTTCACAAAAGGAAGGTAACATGTGCATCTCTTCTTCAGAAGACCTCTATAACGACCTCCGTTGGCATCCGCCAAAGTCTAAGGTGACACATGAACAGAAGATACTCCTGAGGACCTCATCCTAGATATAATCTTCAACTTCAATCTCCATGTGACCCCACTCTCCAGAAAATGTCACAACATTTCCCTTTCTCCGATTGAACCCCGATCTCCAGACAATGTATCAACATTTCCTCTTCTCCGATTGAACCCCGATCTCCAGACAATGTATCAACATTTCCTCTTCTCCGATTGAACCCCGATAATCGCGCTGATCGCGTAACATCCTTTGTTTTCATTTCCATCTCCGTCCGACGGAAAAATTTCCTCCAGTATCGCACTACTGGGGAACATCGCTGATCTGACGTCATGATGCTAAACTCCTCAGAGTAACACCTTCACCATCCGGCGAAACTAAAACCTCAAGCGGTAACCACGGCTTGAGTCGCGCTGATCGCGTATATTTCCATCTCTGTCCGACGGGAAATTTTCCTCTAATATCGCACTATTGGGGAAGTACTGTTGATAAAAAAAAAATAATAAAAAAAAAATCATGATGCTGAACTCCTCGGAGTAACACCTTCACTTGCTGGCAAACACCTCCTCTCAAACGGTAACCACGGTCTGAGACTAGCTTATGCTTGCAATATGATGCATGACTTGTTCTGCATAATGCTCCACAATTATGGAAATGCTACGCGATTTATTTTGCAATATGCCATGCTATTTTTACATGATGAATGCATAAAAAGCGTCCCCCTCAAGGGATTCTGCTGGGGAGCACGAGACACTCCTTTGAGGAACTCGTCAATACTCCGATCTCCACCCCGCTGGGGAATAGCACTGCTGCTGCTGGGAAAAGGTAACCCTTGCTGGGGAAGAACCTTCTTTGCACCCAATCCGCTTAGGAAACTGCTGGGGATAAAACCACCAACGCTCTGTGGGGATACAACAGTTTTTGACTTGCTGGGGATATCAATCCCGACTCTGCTCTGGGGAAACCCTCACAGACCCCTGGCGACTTCACTGGGGAAAATCCCACAGATAGCTCTGCTGGGGAAACAACAACCTCCAGACCGGGCGACTGGGAAAGCATCGATCTGACACCTGCTGTGGATAACCATCCTGACCCTGCTAGGAAAGACACAAATCTTGGATCTGTCGGGGATTTGGTCCTCATGACTCTGCTTGGGGATATACATCCCAACTCTTCTGGACCTTTTCTGCTCCATCATCTTGTATTCCCAATCGCTCCGCGCTCGACGAAAAGCGAACTCCTGGGATTTATACAGATTTTCAATCTTCCGACTTTGAAGAGTCTTCTTGATTAATTCCAAAGGTCGTCGTACGTCTCGATGTCTTCTCATCATTCTTCCATTCATTCGTCCCTAATCGGACCCTGCGGGGAATTTCTACAGACTTTCCAATCTTCCGATTTTGAAGAGTCTTCTTGATTAATTCCAAGGGTCGTCGTACGTCTCAACGTCTCTTCATCATTCTTCCATTCATTCGTCCCTGATTGGACTCCATGGGGATTTGTTTTCCATCATAACCTGCAAGTAAGTGAAAATACCTAACAGCACCTGCAAAATAGACCGTCAGATAAAATCGTGCCCCAGGCGTGTCAAGATTTCAACACTTGGGTCACTCATCCTTCCGAATAAGATTTCAAGCTTTCAATCTTATAAACATGCATTGGAAGGGACCTGTATGTCTTAAAATGCAAGATTCTTTATCAAAATAATCGGATGTTTTTGCAATCAAAGCAGTAATGAAAAACAAAAACAAAATTATTTGACTGAATATGCATTTTATTTATTGAAAAGTGTGGCTCAAATTGAGCAATACAAAGGAAGCAATTCCTGAAAAGAGGTAATTGCGCACAAAAGGAAAAATCTATCCTAATGGCAATGTGGAACCCGCGATCCCATCGAGTTCCAACTCGGTTACACCCCATATGTCCTCAGACTCTTCGTGCTTTCTGCCTTCTGAACAAGACGATTCCGACTGATCCCTACCGGGTATTATCCATGACGCTTTAACCAAAGCGCAAACGATCATGCCAGACGCAGTTGTTCGTTTCAATCCCTCTTTTGCCTGGACCTCCCTTTCGGGTTTTCAGTCCACCGGGATACCCTTTTTTGCCCAAGTCGCCTTTTCAGGTTTTCGACTTGCCGGGTGTACAATTTTTCTTTTTATCCCTAATTTTTGCCCGAACCTTTTCTTTCTGTTTTTGGTTCGCCGGGATGCCCATTTTTGCCTGGACTATTTTGTTCTTTTCGTCCAGCGGGTCTCTTTACACGAAGTATTTTTTAACTGCGTCCGCATTCACAGGGGATGGAAAATCTTCGCCATCCATGGTCGTTAGCAACAGGGCTCCACCAGAGAAAACCTTCTTGACCACGAATGGACCTTCATAATTGGGTGTCCATTTGCCCCTTCGATCGTTTTGAGGAGGAAGGATCCTTTTCAGCACCATATCGCCCACGTGATATACCCGAGGTCGCACCTTTTTGTCAAAAGCACGCTTCATCCTCTGCTGGTATAACTGCCCATGACAGATGGCTGCCAGCCTCTTTTCTTCAATCAGGCTTAACTCTTCGTACCGGGTCCTCACCCATTCAGCCTCTTGCAATTTCACGTCCATCAGGACTCTCAAAGAGGGAATTTGAACCTCAACAGGTAACACAGCTTCCATTCCATATACCAATGAGAAAGGAGTTGCCCCAGTAGATGTACGCACCGACGTTCGATACCCATGCAATGCAAATGGCAACATCTCATGCCAGTCTTTATAAGTCACCACCATTTTCTGCACAATCTTCTTTATATTCTTATTGGCTGCCTCAACCGCCCCATTCATCTTCGGACGATAGGGAGAAGAATTGTGATGCTCAATCTTGAATTCCCGGCACAGTTCTGCCATCATCTTGTTATTCAAATTAGAACCATTATCAGTAATGATTCTCTCGGAAACCCCATATCGGCAAATGATGTCTCTCTTGAGAAATCTGGCAACGACCTGCTTCGTCACGTTCGTATAAGAGGCTGCTTCAACCCACTTGGTGAAGTAATCAATAGCCACCAATATGAACCGATGCCCATTCGAAGCCGTAGGCTCTATCTTCCCAATCATATCAATACCCCACATAGCAAACGGCCATGGAGACGACATTAAGCTCAACGGATTTGGAGGCACATGCACCTTATCAGCATAAATCTGGCATTTATGACACTTCCGCACGAAATTAAAACATTGGGCCTCCATTGTCATCCAGTAATAACCTACCCTCAGCAGCTTTTTTACCATTGCATTCCCACTGGCATGGGTACCGAACGATCCTTCATGAACCTCTTTCGTCAGTTGGCTTGCTTCTTTATCATCAACGCATCTGAGCAAGACCCAATCGAAATTCCTCTTGTACAAAACCCCATCCTTGTTCAGGTAGAACACCATGGCCAACCTCCGCAGAGTCTTTCGGTCCTTTTTCGATGCTCTCTCAGGATACTCTTGAGTCTCCAGATAGCGCTTGATATCGTAATACCACGGCTTCTCATCATCAGACGCTGTATCAACAACAAACACATAAGTCGGTCTATCCAGACGACCTACTTCCACACTGGGGAACTGATTCCACCTCTGCACCTTAATCAAGGCGACCAGAGTAGCCAAAGCATCTGCCAAAGGATTCTCCTCTCTAGGCACATGATGCATCTTCACCTTGGTGAAAAACGTCAACAATCTCCTCGTATAATCCCGGTATGGAACTAAATGAGATTGATGCGTATACCATTTTCCGTTAACCTGATTTACAACCAGAGCTGAATCTCCATATATGACAAGGTTCTTGATCCTTAAATCAATCGCCTCTTCAATCCCCAATATACAAGCTTCGTATTCAGCCACGTTGTTGGTGCACTCAAATGTTAGTCGGGCAGCAAAAGGAATGTGGGATCCTTTCAGCGTAACCAAAACAGCACCAACACCGCTCCCATTCACGTTAACGGCCCCATCAAACATCAGAATCCATTCGGATTCAGGGTCAGGCCCCTCCTCCGGGATTGGTTCCTCGCAATCTTTCAATTTGAGAAACATGATGTCCTCATCAGGGAATTCAAACTTCATCGGTTGATAATCATCAATGGGTTGCTGAGCGAGGTAATCAGACAACACACTCCCCTTGATCTCCTTCTGAGAGGTATACTGTATATCATATTCTGTCAGAATCATTTGCCACCTCGCAACCCGTCCGGTCAATGCTGGCTTCTCAAAAATGTACTTGATTGGATCCATCTTGGAAATCAATAAAGTGGTATGAACCAGCATATACTGCCTTAGTCGGCGAGCAGCCCAGACCAAAGCACAGCAAGTTTTCTCGAGCAGTGAATATCTTGTTTCACAGTCGGTAAACTTTTTGCTAAGGTAGTATATGGCATGCTCTTTTCGACCAGACTCGTCATGCTGCCCCAATACACACCCCATAGACCCCTCGAGGACCGTCAGGTACAGAATTAACGGTCTTCCCTCCACAGGAGGCATCAGAATTGGAGGCTCTTGCAAATATTCTTTTATCTTTTCAAATGCCGCTTGGCAATCATTATTCCACCTGACCGTTTGATCTTTTCTCAACAATTTGAATATCGGTTCACACGTGGCTGTTAGGTGAGATATGAACCGTGAAATGTAGTTCAATCTACCTAAGAAACCACGAACCTCCTTCTCTGTTCTCGGTTCAGGCATTTCTCTTATTGCTTTTACTTTTGCAGGATCAACCTCGATTCCTTTCTCGCTCACAATGAACCCCAGCAATTTACCAGACCGCACTCCGAAAGTGCACTTGTTCGGATTCAACCTCAGTCTGAACTGTCTCAGCCGGTCAAACAACTTGGCCAAATCTACCAAATGCCCCTCTTCTGTTTGGGACTTTGCTATCATGTCATCAACATAACATTCAATTTCATGATGAATCATATCATGAAACAAAGTCACCATGGCCCTCTGATAAGTAGCACCGGCGTTCTTGAGACCGAATGGCATCACCTTGTAACAAAAGGTACCCCACGGTGTAATGAACGTTGTTTTCTCCATATCATCTGGAGACATTTTGATTTGATTATAGCCAGAAAAGCCATCCATGAAGGAAAACACCGAGAATTGAGCTGTATTGTCTACCAACACATCAATGTGAGGTAGCGGGAAATCATCTTTCGGACTAGCTCTATTCAGATCTCGGTAGTCCACACACATTCTTACTTTCCCATCTTTCTTCGGGACTGGCACGATGTTTGCAACCCATGGCGGATAATTGGTGACAGCAAGGAAACCAGCATCCCACTGCTTCTGCACTTCCTCTTTGATTTTCATCGCCATATCAGGTCGAGTTCTGCACAACTTCTGCTTCACTGGAGGACAATCCGCTCTTAACGGTAGCTTGTGCACAACGATATCGGTATCCAACCCTGGCATATCTTGATAAGACCAGGCAAAGATGTCGACATACTCTTTCAACAACACTACCAATCTGCTCTTTACACTTTCCTCCAAAGCAGCCCCGATTTTCACCTCTTTCTTAACCTCGTCGGTACCCAGATTCACCGTTTCAATCTGCTCTTCATGCGGCTGAATCACCTTCTCCTCTTGTTTTAACAATCTGGCTAACTCCCCTGGCAGTTCACAATCTTCTTCGTCTTCTTCTTCAGCAAGATAGATTGGATTGTCGAAGTCATACAAGGGTGTAACAGGATTGTTATCAATGAGATCCGGAGAATGATCGCATCTGCATGAATGTGGATTCATGCATCGCTTAGAACCGGAACGAGACAAATTGAAAAAGAAAAATGAAAACATTGCCATTTTTATTTTGTTTTTATTTTTAAGCTGCAAAAATAAATGAAAAACAGGGAACACCGCTTTTAACTGAAAAACATCCTTTTATTAATGATGCGAATTTGCAAATTTAGACATGAGGTGGCCCTTACAATGGACCATTACGTGTCGGGCAACACGTATGGCTTTCATGCATATAAAACTGAAACAGGAAAAATATTACTCTTCCAGCAGAGTGACCGTGATGATCTTTTCAGCCTTCCAGTTCTGGATTCCCATCCCTGGTGTGCACGGCTTTATCCACCGGTCCATGTCGCAGTCACTATCAGCCTCATCACTCATCATGCAGATGTGATCCGGATCCAGCATTCCGGCGCTAGTGAAGGTGACTGACGTACGGCGTCCTCTGCCTTGTCCCGAGCCTCTGCCTGGCTGATACCCCACTCCGAAGCGGTCCTTCTTTGCAGAGACATCCATCATCCTGCTCCACCCAGGAGCCTCTCCATTCTTTAACACCTCAGCGGCCTGCTTATATGAAGCAATGGACGGTTTTTCCTCTTCCTTCGCAAAAAGAGCATTCTCCACCTTAACGGTTTCGAATGCTTGACTCGGCGTCTCCCAGATTTCGCCGTCCATCTCCACATACTTGAATGCGGACAAGTGGCTGACAAAGATGTCCTCTTCTCTGCACACCGTGACGACTTGCCCCTCCCAGAGATATTTCAGCTTCTGGTGCAAAGTCGAGGTTACTGCCCCAGCAGCATGGATCCATGGCCTACCCAACAAGCAACTGTATGCCGGCTGGATATCCATGACATAGAAAGTCGACTTGAACACCTCTGGGCCTATCTTCACAGGCAGCTCAATCTCTCCGAACACGGCCCGCTTCGACCCATCAAATGCCCGCACTATTAGATCGGTTGGAGTTAAGATCAGCCCATCACAATTCAGCTTAGCCAGAGCCTTCTTCGGCAACACATTCAATGAGGAGCCGGTATCAACCAGCACATGCGAAAGCATAGCTCCTTTGCATTCCATTGCAATGTGTAGAGCCCGGTTATGATTTCTCCCATCCACAGTCAGATCCATGTCTGTAAAACCCAACCCATGGCTGGCATGCACATTAGACACGACCGTCTCCAACTGGTTAATCGTAATCTCTTGAGGAACATAGGCTTTCTTCAGGATCTTCATCAAAGCCTCTCTATGCCCCTCAGAGCTTAACAGCAACGATAAAATGGATATTTTGGAGGGAGTCTGCTGCAGATGGTCAACCAACTTGTACTCAAACTTCTTGATGATCCTCAAGAATTCCTCTGCATCGTCATCAAGTTTCTCTTCCGACCCCGCAGGCGCCGGTGTCACCACTGGAGTACTATCATTAACCACTGCTTTCCCTTTTGCCCTGGCTAAAGCCTCGGCCTTTTCTTTTTTCTCTTTTTCTCCTTCTCCTCTTCTCAAGGCATCTGGTGCAAACAACCTCCCACTGCGAGTGAAACCGCTGGGACCGGCATTATCCACCTTTGACACGGTGGTTTCACTAGCAGTCTGGTCTTCTACCCTCTCACCATTACAGTACACTTCTCCACCATAATGCCAAGGCACGGCATCATCTTTGTCATATGGAATTGGTCCAGGTACCGTGATGGTAACTGGAGCCTCCTCAGCTAGATTCGACAAATCCACCGGGTCAAAATAAATCGTTATGGTGGAGACTTCATCTTTCCCCAAATCGACCTTCTCAATCAGAATACTCCCCTCATCCATCAGACTCTGGACAGCCTCCCTCAAGAGTATACACCCATTGTCAGAAATAGTGCATTCAGCACAGTCAATACCACAGCCCGGATGAACCCCATTCAACAACAACTGCCGTTTAACCTCAGCCAATGGAGTCTTCAGTTGATCCACAGACAACAGCCCCACCCTGTTCTCCTCAGAAACAGCATTCACTCCCCTTTGACCATGCGCGGGCATGGGATTAGCATTGACGTTGGGAGATGGTGCAAAGTTGATGGCTTTCGAATCCACCAGGTCTTGAACTACGTGCTTAAAAGCTTTGCAGTTCTCAGTGTTATGTCTGGGAGCACCCGAATGGAATTCGCACTTTGCATTTTCATCATAATTGGCTGGCCTTTGATCAGGTCTCAAAGGTGCCAAAGTCCTCAGTTGTACCAGCCCTAGATCCATCAACTTCTTCAACAAGAAAGAGTAAGTCACTGGTGGCCTGTCAAACTGCCTGTCATTCATCCGGCCCCTGACTTGGTACCCGGCCCTTTGAGGCCCCTGCTGAAACGGTTGTCTTTGTTGTCGAGGTTGTTGTTGTTGCTGTGCAGGCTGATGCTCAGCAGGAATAGTTACCGCAGCAGTGTGCTGGAAGTAACGATCCCTACTGGGTCCCCTTTGTGCATATACCGCACTGGTATCTCCCTCCTTCTTCCTCTGACTATTACTGAAGGGCCTTTTCGATCCTGAAGATGAAGCGTTACCCTGAATCTTCCCGAGCTTCAACCAGCTCTCTATTCTTTCCCCGGCCACGACAATATCAGAAAAGTTGGTCACCGGACAACCAACCATCCTCTCAGCATATGCCCCCTGCAAAGTCCACATAAAGAGATCAGACATCTCTCTGTCAACTAGTGGAGGTTGCACTCTGGCAGCCAACTCCCTCCATCTTTGGGCATATTCTTTAAACCCCTCACTATTCTTCTGAGACATACCCTGCAGCTGGGTACGACTCGGGGCCATATCAGCATTGAACTGATACTGCTTAAAGAACGCGTCCCCAAGATCTTGCCAGTTCTTAATATCTGAGGACTTGAGCTTGGTGTACCATTCCAGTGAGCCTCCGGACAGGCTGTCCTGGAAGAAGTACATCCACAGCTTTTGGTCCATGGTGTAAGCTGAGATCTTACGGACAAACGCCTGAAGATGAGTCTCGGGGCAAGAACTCCCGTTATACCGATCAAACGCGGGCGCCTTAAATTTTTGCGGGATCACAATCCCCTCCACTAGCCCCATATTTGACATATTTACCACACCGGGAGTGGCATAACTCTCCAAAGCTCGGATCTTCTCAACCAGCAGCTGAATCTCCTTATTCTGTGGTGGGGCACCGTACTGACCAAAAGGTTCGTTGTGCATGGAAAACTGATCAGCCTCTCTATCTTCCTCTCTATCGTCCTCAACACCGAAGAAAGGCGGGAATAGACTGTCTTTCAGATTCTGCCCAGGTTGGCCACCAGCAACACCGAAACCTCCAGCAGTGTTATTCACTATACCGACCGTTGTCCTCTTACCCCCATCCCGAGAACCACCCAGCCCCTGGTTGGAGACACCATCCAGGTTCACACCACTGTTTGCCGCTGAAGCCCGCTCGAGCTTCTCAACCTTATCAGCCAGAGCCTTTTGACCCACTGCAAAACCTTGCATGATGTTGATCAACTCAGTCATCTTGTCCTTCAACTCAAGAATATCAGTGTTTGGAAGATCCATCAGTCTAGGAGTATTACGTCTAGTGAAGTATCTGTGAGGACGGGTTGAGTGCAAAGGTACAGCTCTGCGAGCACGAGCAATGATTCCTGAAACAATCAAGCACATTAGCAACAGATACCTGCAAAATAAAACACAAGTTATTATGATCATGCATGAATGCAGTGTTTATCCATATGAGGAACACTTTGTCTCTCGATCCTGGTTTCATCGAGACAAATAATAATCCGGCCGCAATATTCTGACATTCCACATTTGATTTCATCATACAGATCAAAGATATATGATTTAGCAAAATACCCCCAACCATGTGTGTGTGCTGTGTGAGTGCATACGGGAAAGCAAATAAAGCTTGAAGACCAATCACTGAATGAAAATAACCATCACATAGCAAAATGCACAAATAAGTGCCATAGTCATACATCAAATCAGATATAAATCCAATACAATCTTCCAGAATCGGGAAAGAAATACAAGCCAATGAATTCCGTCAACAAGCCTGACGGTAATCCAACACAAATGATAAAGTCTAGCCTGATGAGGGTCCCACAGATGGCCCTATCTCATCGACCATCTTCGCGAACTCTGCGGCGAACCTGAGCTCGGTGTTCTCCTGCTGTAATCTCCCCACCTCCTTCTGGTGGATCTTCATCTGCCTGAAGTAATGATCTCTCTCAGCAATGTAATGATCTCTCTCGGCGATGATCTTTGCTTTCTCCACTTCCCACTCTGCAGCGAGGACTCTGGCTCTGTCATCCCTCTGATCCCTTACGAGAATTTGCCTCCTCTTCTGATCTTCAATGATCTCTGAAGCTCTAGACAATCTCTCTTTGGTGATGTCGTGCTCCTTTGTTGAAGATGCCAAAGCCTGACTGACCTTCCCATAATAGGCAGTATCCATCTCAAAGCGCTTCGCTTCCAGGGCCTGACTGACCTTCCCATAATAGGCAGTATCCATCTCAAAGTACACAGATTCCTGGACCTCACTCTTGAACGGAGGAAGCTCCATAGCGAATCCCATCTGTCTCTTAAGAAGTGTCGGGTTATAATTAATGCAACCCTGAACTCCTATAAGTGGCACATTGGGAAAACCCCTACAACTGCAGATGAAATCCTGTCCAACCCCACTACTGTGAGTCCAAGCTATGTCTTTGGCCCTCAAACCCATCAGCTTGGTCGCCCAATTAACATTTTGGCCAAGCAGAACAAAAGCACCCTTGGTAGGCAAATATCCCATAAACCACTTGTATAGCAACTGAGCGCAACATCGAATCAATCCCCCACGCCGCTTCTCGTTCCTGTTATGGACCGAGTAATAGACATCTCCGATCAGGGTAGGGATATGATTCCTCTGAACAAACAAGCGGATGGCATTAATGTCCACAAAGCCCTTCTGATTAGGAAACAGAACGATCCCATAAATGCCCACAGCAATCAAAGCACAGACTGTGTTCCAATTACCCAACTCTGCCTGCTCCTTAGCCTTAGCTTCTAGGAAACTCAGATGAAAACCAGGCAACTTCCCCTTCTCTTTCAGACTCCCCTTAACCATCTCCGGACTCAAATAAAGAGCACGGGAAATCCCACCAATATCAGGCTCTTCCTTAGTAGCATAGAAAGGAACCTGATTTCTGATTTGAATGCCCAAAATATCAGCATAGTCCTCCATCAAAGGTCCGAGTAAGTAATCTGGGAAGACAAAACATCTCAGCCCTGGGTCATAGAACTGGAGAAGAGTATGAATAGCGCTCCTGTCTCTGTCAGTGAGTCTGAAAACCATCTTCAGAATACCCCCATACATCTCACGAAACAACCCCACATGGTCGGGCGCAATCAATGCTATCATATCCTTCAGCACACTGATCTCTGGATCAAAGAAGCTATAGGCTACATCGTCCTTCAAACCGGGCCTCATATCTGAGCAGAAAGTCCCTCAACCAGGATCTCGATCAAAATGTCCCTGCATATGGATAAACATGTGTTAGATGCAGATAAATGCAATATGTAATGATGCTGATGAATGAATGCAATGCACTGTGCCATCCTCCAAGGCATCTGATCATCTGTTGCTCTGAATCACAGCCCTGACTCTGAACTGATCATAACCATCTGAAGGAGTATGTAACCACAAATCCAACTCAAAGGGTTCCGAAATAAACGGAACTGAAAGATACATCATCATCAATACCAGACAAAACTCTGAGCAGATACCCATAACCATCTCTGAATCGGCCCGGCTTGTGGTATGTCACGTCGCAACAGCATGCCCAACCGACATGTGAGGAACGTGAGACCACACTAATCCTAGGTGTATACTCGGGCCTGGGTTTTAGCCCCACTCAGAACACCCACCCCAAAACAGAGGAACCACCTGCATAGAGGACGACAACATGATAGTATGATGCATGCAAATATTTATGCAAATATATACAGTCAGAATAATAAATGCAATAAATAAAACAATGCAAGCAACCTAAACTATCCTAGAGCGCTAGGAGAGACTCGCTTAGGGAAGACGGACCAGCACAGGTCAACATCTTGTAGAAATTCCCCAGCAGAGTCGCCAGTTGTCGCATCCGCGAAAAACAACCGGCGGGCTAAAACAAAAACAACACAGAGCCGCTACTGTGCGTTATTTATCCCAAAAGAGGGAAAGGAAACGCTCAGAGTAAACCTGGGAAAAAGCATGGTCTCGCGACCAAAGAGAAAGGGATCGGGAGTCGGTTACGCAAGGGGAAGGTATTAGCACCCCTCACGTCCGTCGTACTCGACGAGATCCACGCTCTAAAAGAAAGAAAAGGTTGCTAAAACAAACATCACACACACACACCGAAGACAACACAGGTGGGGTTAAGAGGAAGAGGGCTCGCTAGGACATCGCATCCTATGCCTACGTATCTCGTCTGGAACGAGAATCAGAGCTGCCGTAGTTCGGCTCACGCACGCCAAACAAGCAAACACAAACACAGGCAAACTGGGAACCTGAATGCCAATCACTGGACTTACATCAGCATCCGAACCAAAACACACGCACACTGGAACCCGAATGCCACTCGATGGACTTACATCAGCTTCCAAGCACACAACAACCAACAAGTTAATAGGGAGTCGGGAACTCGAGCATATAACTGTCAAGCACACACACAAAAAGAAAGAAAAGTGCCCGGAGAGACCTCGCACGGTCTCCTGCCTACGTACCTCATCTGGTATGAGGATCAGGGCGACGTAGTTCCCCTGATCGGGAAAGAAATTCTAGCCAGAAACCAAGGGGAGACACACTACTAGGGAGCTGTACTCGAGCCTAGTGTTATCATGCATCATTGCCCTACGTTGTGGTTTCTATCTACTTGCACAACAGCAAGCTAATCCTAACCAGGAAAAACAAGCATGCAAGCATCAATCAAAATAAAACAAACATTCACATAGCACACACTATATCCAGTCAAGTGAGGCTCAAACAAGGGTGGACTGCCGAGGCAAGTCAACTGTACAGGGTAGTGTTCGCTCTTAACCCTGACATTGAGAGTCAGGGTGAAGCAGATGAAAGGTGAGTGAAGATTAGACTTCACAGCTCTTATCCCTGGCCAGGGAGAGCTTCAGACAAAGGAGCGTGGGTCCAAAATGGAGGAACCCTTCTACACTCAAGACTCTGACTCGACTGTACAAATGTACAAGATCTTGGGTTAATGTCCCAATGCATCAACACAGTGGTGTGAGCAGAGGGACGACTCAACAAGAATAGCGGGGGATAGATTGCATATCCCTTGGGTTCCGCCAATTGCCTCATAGAGGTCTTTGCCTGCTTGGGGACAAAAGTAAACAATCACAAACATCGCCTCTTAAGGAGGACTTCAGACAGTTGCCTGGCCAAATAACAAGCCAGGTCTTCCAGACTACATGGAGACAAGAGAGTCTACCTCAACTGGTTTATACAACCAAGCAGCAGCACAGCAAGTTCTTAAAGAACTGTTAGCAACTAATGTACCTGAAATCAATCAAGTATCATCAGTATACCAGACAAACCAACAGTAAACAGCAAAAGTCAATCTGTACAGTCAAACACAAGTTAATGCACACAAGTGCAAGCCATGAGCTCAAACTCAAGCATCAAACCCTACAACACAAAGTCAAGGTTAGTCCTAAACAATTCACAAGTCAACTTAATTAACTTGCATTTTCCTCCTTAAGGCATTTGCATCTCAACCTGAAAATCCAAACCAAACATGAGAAACTAGACCACTAGGCCAAGCCTAGGGTCCAAAGGAGATGAAAAATCCAAAACAGCAAGTGAAAATTAATCAAAACCACAATCAAACAATTTAGAAACAAATGCAATTGGTCCCATGCTCAAATCAATCACCATTATCATTTTATGCACAAAATAGTATCAAACATGCAATTTGCAACTTCAAAAGACCAAACAGAACTATCTCAACCAAAAGCATATCAAAACAATTCAATTAATTCCACAAAAATTCAAGTCTAAACAGAACACATCCAATGGATAGCATGTCAAATTTCAGCTCAATTGGACAAAAGGAAGTAGGTCAATGAAAATCAAGAAGTTCAAAGAAGTTCAAACAAGCCAACACAAGGCATCCAAGCAATTATCAACTTCCAAAAATCATAAATCAGTGACAATACATAATAAATGAATGGGATCAAAACCACAATGACCTATAATGTGTCTACAATGCTCATACCAAATTTCACACTCATACAATCAATTACCAGAATTTCACAAGCAAAATGGCAACATGTGTCACAAACAAATCACAAAATGACCAAACAGAGGGAAAAATTCCAATCAAATAGGAAATGCCATCAATAAATCCAGAAAAATTCACATGTCATCTCAACATACACATGTTCAATCATGCAAAAAATTGGCTCAATTCAACATCCCTAAGCAAGGCAAATAAAATCATGAAATTCATCAAGCTTGGTGTGACACAAATTGTCACACCTCTATTCAAAAATTTATATATCCTCAACCAAGTATCCAAAAACCACAAACTCTACATCAAAATCACCATCAAAGTGTCCAAAATATGCACAAAAAATTTCATCCATTTCTTTGAAAGCATCAGCATTTTATGAATGATATGGCAAAGCATGTACCAATGTGACACTACCAAGCAAACCCTAGGAATTTTAATTTTCACACGTGCACAAAAATCACAAAAATCATGATTAAATTCTACACATCACAAGGAGCATCATGAAAAAAACCTCACTCAATTTGGATAAAAAATGAGTCCTCTGTGATTTTTACAAGATCATGTAATCAAATGAAATAACAAATGAAAAAGAAATGAAATAATAAAACGAATTAATGAGGAAATGGCATTTCTGTAATATTTAAGCGTGTGGCCAAAACGACGTAGTATCAATTAGATGCAGTGGCACGCTCCTATTGGATAATGCTAGCGGGAAACACATATTTGAATCAGGCCATGCGAAACAAAGATCAAACACACATTCAAACGTGTTCTTCACTATGAACAATTCCAGAAATTCCAGAAAATCAAGAACATCAAATCTCAACCAAAATTGATAAACCATATATCACTAGAACCGTATCAACATGTACATCATGAATATGTAATTGGCTTAACCTAATTCTTAACATGCTAACGGGATCGAGCAAAAAATGAAATGCACATCAAACTTCAAATCACGATTTCTCTTCCAATACCTAACTAAATTAAAAACTAAAAGTATCATGCTGATCTACAATGAATGAACTACAAAACGCATATCATGATTCATGCAATGGTGAAATTCGAAAAATCACATTGTGGAGATTGCAGATGAGAATCAGCTTGTTTCCACGTGCCAATTGCCAAAACAGATGGAGTTCCTTGATGTGGAAGTTGAATGGAGAAGGATCCTCAGCTCAATGATGCTCCAGTTATGAGATTCATCAATTTGCCATTGTTGTGCAAGCTTTGGACAGTCCAATTTCTTGAAGATTTTGGCACGAATTCAGCAAAACAGTTACTCACAATTGCTTATGAAGTGTAGATCCAATGAACACGAGCAAGTTTGATGAAGAAATCAACAAGAATTGATGAAAAAAAATGTGATGAAGTTTTGGAGAATTTGAGAGAATTGGAGGGAAAAACAGTTAGGTTCTTGAGAAATGGAATGTGATTTGCAATTTCTGTTATGATTAACATTATATACCATCTCCTTAATCCACCTCTTAATCATCATTATCAAAAATCAAATGATTAGCACAAATACACTTTTAGTGAAAGTCCAAAAATGACCTTTGTGAATTGGCAATGTAACAGTAAGATAACAGCTCACACAAGTCATATTTGGCATTTGGAGTGTGTTGGAAGTGGTTTCATGTGCATATCTCTTGTATTTCTCAAAATCACATGTTCACACCAAAAATTCAAAAGAGTCCACTTGAAATTTGACTTTTTGCCTTGACCATTTTTGATGAATTTTGATTATGCAACATGAAAATACATGTGAAATGGGGTTTGCTCAAAGAAAGATCACCCAAATTGGCCATTCCATGTGAAAGTTATGCCACTTTGATTTTAGGCATTTTTGGAAAATGAAGGGACCATAACTTGTCAACCATACATGGGAAATTCAAGTTCTTGGACTTTTTGGAAAGGTGAGAGCAAGATCTACAACTTTCATGTTGAAAAAAATTTCATTTGAAGCTTTTTTGGACATGTAATTTTGTGGTGAAAAACTTTCCATTTTTGGAAACTTTCATTACAAGTCACTTTCCATTTTTGGCAACTTTTTGTCTGACTTTATTTTCTTCATTCTTGATGATTGAAATGTCAAATGAAACTTGTTTCAACATGAATGAAGTGTATCCAACTCTCTCCCTCCTCCAAATCCATAAAATCAAGTACAGTTGACCACAGTTGACTTTTTCAACTGATAGATGAATTTGGCAATGCATTGATCAAATTGAGCCTCAAACTCCTGATGAAATGGCTCAAGGATGAAACCCTAGCTTCCATAAGCTCAATATAATCACATGATGATCCCCATATCCATTGTAGACCCCATCTCCTTGCCAAGCCCTGATTGGCCCAATGCAGATGATTAGGGTTGACCAGAGGTCAAAACCCTAATCTCAAGGTATATGATCAATCTTCTTGAATCTTCTGGATGATATCAAGACCATGATGATGATGATGTATCACTCTAACCAAGATAAAGACCAATCTCCTTGAGAATCATAAAACCCTAATTTGTAGCCCAACCCTCAGATGGCTAATGATCAATCTAATGAAACCCTAGGCTTGCATCTCCACCTCTTATCTTCTGACCAAGACCTATGAGGATGACTTGCACAATGTAACCACATGATATGCAAGATGCAATGCCTAATGACCTAAAAATGTTATGCAATATGTTAAGCTAGTCCCAAGAGAGGAGAGCAAATTTTGAGGTGTTACAACGTGCCAACAACAATTGGACTTTGGCCGTAAGTAATGGATTACAACCAACTTTTAATGGATTTTTCCAACAATAATTGGACTTTAACCGTAAGCAATGGATTACAACCTAGATTTTAACAGATAGGTGCGAATAAAAATTGGACTCTGGCCGTAAGTAATGGATTACAACCAACTTTTAACGGATTTTGCCAACAACAATTGGACTTTGACCGTAAGCAATGGATTACAACCTAGCTTTTAACTGGTTTTGCCAACAACAATTGGACTTTGACCGAGGGTATTAGTAAAATAATTACTGGCTACAACGGAGTTTGCCAGCAACAACTGGACTTGAAACGATGTTGGCGATAACCAAACTTCAGATACCAATTACAATTGTATTTACAAATGGAGTGACAATGATGCCAACGACAATTGGGTTTGAAATGCGTTCTAGTAACAACTGGTCTTGGAATAATGCTAGTGACAGCTGGATTTTAGGAGACACCAATGAGTCTTGAAATAATGCCAGGGAATGGCATAGAGGTTCTAGAAGGGTGTTAGAACAAAAATTACATGTCCGGGAATTCATCGGAGAGTAAAAGAAACGAATTCTGGAAATACATTAGAATTACAAGTGATATTATGGAAATACATTAGAATACAAACACATCCGGTAATACATCAAGGAAAATCTGGAAATACATCAGAATATAAGACAAACATATTTGAGAATACATCAGATAGATGAGGAAACATCTGGAAATACATCAGATAAGTTATGAAAATACATCAATAAACAAAGGAGTAATCTATACATTCATCGGATAATCCAAAAGGGAATTGAACCTCATGGACAAATTTTTGATAGGTGACATCTGAGTTGGATTTGAAAATGACTGCAAAAACCGGATGATGGTTTAAGGGCACCAAAGACAAACTGGAATTAGAGGTCAAAGGATATAGGATCTACAACAAGACCTGGGTCAATGCAAAATGAGCACAAAGTACATTTTGGCTATGCATGGTTTGAATTTTCTTTTATGCATGATATATGAATGATCATGATATGATCATGATATGAAAATGATGACATTTGAGTGGACTGGGAGTTTGTAAAGACTTTTTATGGAGATAATGATTCCTCAACACCGAGAACTCAACCAAATATTTTATGATAGATGTTATTAAAGTAGAATTCTATCAATTTTGACAACCACAACTTAGCCAATGGGATCCTTTTGGAGGATTAATGAATCGTGCTAGCATAATTTTTGGGCACTCGTCTCAAAATCAATAGTTGTTGACATATGGCAGAATTTGTTTGAGTAGTTTGAAAGCATGACCGGGGCCTGCCCCTTTGTGGCTCATCTTTCCCCAGTCTGTTGGGTCTTTGGATATGTTCACCTTGATAGTGAGTTTGAAACAGATTGACAAGAGACAATCTCAAGATGGCTTGCCCCAATGTTTGAATACCGCAGTGATCTGACCCTGATTAACCAAAACCTGGAATGGTAGACTTATGATTGACTATCTTTGGATAGTTTGACTCAATGAGATTCTGAGGTGGCTTGCCCTAATATGAGTCTTGAAGCAAATTACTCTTGACTAGATGACCCTTAGGGTCATTGGCTCAGATTGACTGATACTCAAAGTGATTTTCCCCTGACTGGACTTCTTTCACTTTATCAAGTTCTTCAATTGTATATTGTTGAAATTTCTTTGATGTTAAGTGTTGACTCACAAATAAGATTGTTCATTCAAAAATGGTAATTTTGATGCATTGCTTAAGAAAAGTTTTGAAATCAAAATTTATTGATATTGAACAGGTGAAATACAGTGAGCAGGTCACTAATAAGAACACAATGATGATCTAGTCATTCACAGTGTGCAAGATGTTGTGATCAGATGATTAATAAATATCGTTTGGAGTCAGGTTAACACAACCTTGTTGTAATATGATTTCAAAATAGACCCTGCCTCAATTAGGTCTTTTAAGGATTGTAACGTGGTCTGGTTCATGGTTTTTTTGAAATAAAAGGATATAAGGCTCATAGTTTAATTTTTACCCACCCCTTTTTCTTGATGATCTCCAATTCCTACATTCAGTTAATTCGATACACACATTCGACTTCCAAGAGGGTTCGAAGGTGTGATGAGGATTCAAGACGAATTTCCTTGTAATGGCAGTCACCTTATTTTGCTTTGTTTTGTTGAGGATTTGAGGACCTCTTTTTTATTTTTTCTTTATCCCTAATTTTGCCTGGACCTCTTCTTTGAAGCTTTCGGTCCATCGGGATGCCCTGATTTTTGCCTAAGTCGTTTTTTAGGGTGTTTGACTTAGCAGACTTTTTCTTCTCTTTTTTAAAAAAAAATCTGACTGCCATGTTATCGGTGGATGAGGAAGAACCACTACAATTTTTATTTTCTTAGTTTCTACGACACTTCAAGATATGTGCGAAGAATAACAAGTGGTTGAACTTCTTTGGAGGATGTGTAGAGATGGATGAGTCCTCTTGAAAATTGAATGCACATTCAAACTATCTGAAAATAACTACCCTGCCCCTGGTTAAGATTAAGGGATTTTAAATCTGAAAGAAACACCAACTTCTAGGCTCAAAGTGGTTGACTAGGGACTAACTCCTTATCTCTCCGGTGTTTAGGGATATGAAACAATGCCTTACATCATCGACAAGGTTTTCTTCAAAAGCATAACACAACAATTTTAGGTGTTTCGTTTTCATTATCCTCCTTCCAATATTTGTTAACACAACGGTTTGATAAACAAAAGTGAATGAGAGAAGTATTTTTGTTTAAAACATAAATGAAAAACGAGTGAATATGAATGGATTAATTCAAAAGATGCATAAACATTTCATTAATCTTACCAATTCAAAGAAAACAAAAATGCTTAAAAGCAATTAACAATCAACATGCAAGGAAATTACAAAAGAAATCCTAAAACAACCAAATGATTGCCAACTTTAGGGAATTGACTTCTTCAAACTTGATCCATTAACTTTGGGGGACACCCCTTGAGATCTTCGCACTTATCCGGGCGATAGGTTAACGTTCACCACCAAGCTTCCTTCTTGAAAGGCTATGTACCTGTTTTCAATCATCTGTTGTACTTTGGCTTTGAAAGCGTTGCAGTCTTCAGTTGAATGCCCTTCTGATCCGGCATGATATCCGCATTGCACATTTGGGTCATACCCGGGTGGGTAAGGTTGTGGAACCGGATTAAGAGACTTGGAAACCACCAACGAGTTTTGAATTAGAGGTTGTAGAAGTTGGTTATATGTCATGAGGATTGGATGACGAGGATCATTTCTTCTTTCCAAGTTATTTTGAGGCCTATGTTGATTTCGATATCTCGGGCCTTGGGCTTGTTGATTTGGATGAGAAGCAAACCAGGATTGTTGGTAATGAAGACCAAAAGGTAGTGGTTGCTGGTATGGCACTTTAGGCATTGTTAACTGCTTATTTTCAGCCACATGAAGGTTGGGATCAAGAAGCTTTTTGACATTGGCACGATGATCTTCAAATTATTTTCCTTTAATCTCATCGTTGGATGCAACCCTCTTGGATCCACTACTCATTTATCCTTTGCTTCTGTTGCCATGGGTCGTGACATTAGAAATCCAAGGTGATATCTCAATGCTCTTATCGGGAAACGATGATATCTCATTAGCCACCTCCCTGACTTCTTCCTTGAGGTACAAAACCTTGAGGGGTTTTTGAGGTCCTTTGCCTTTCTTGCTACTTAGCCCAGAAATCATGATGTATGTACCTGAGCTTTCCTCCTTGAGTGTTGGTGACCTAATGTCAATCAATCTTTGCAGCTTGAACTTAAAACTCTTGCATTCCTCGATGGAGTGCCCCATTGTTCCAGTATGGTATCCGCACTTGACCTTCGGGTGATCTTCTTCAAAGACTAAGCTCTTTTTGTTAATCAGCTCTCGTACCAAGGCTTTCAGCGCTAAGCAAGAATTTAGGTCATGTCCCACTGCCCCTTTATGGAATTCACATGCTGCATTTGGATTGTACCATGACAGGTATGGTGACGTAGGTGTGAGAGCTCGAGGGGTAACCAAAGCATTATGGATCAGCTGTGGGTAGAGCTTGCTATATGGCACCGAAATCGGGTCATTGTGATTTTTGTTCCCCTTGTTCTGAACCTGACTTCAATGATTTTGAGGAGGAATATCCAGAGGATGTTGATGATGACATCTTGAGGGAGGGCCATATGCCGGTAGGTGAGGAGTTGCCACATATAATTGCCCCTGACTTGGCGTAACACCGGATGGATGTGGAGTAGTATCTCCCTCTGTTGTAGCAATGGGTATGGGATGGCCCTCTTTTCTCAATAAGGCTTGCAGGGTTTCCACGACCCATCCCATTTGGCTCTTCAAAAGATTGAGTTCCTCCTTTAATGCTTCTTGACTTTTCCTTAGCTCGTCCATCATCTCTTGAGACATGGTTCTTTGTTCTAAACGCATGTCAGGAATCACTTTGCTGATCATAGACAAAGGATGGATGAGTTTTTTACTCTAAGTGAGGTTCTCGCATCGATCCAACGAAAAAATCATCTCGCAGACCCACACTACACAACCATCTTTCCTAGTTGGACACATGATTAAGGTTCTATAAATGGTCCTTAGAGTCATGGATCCTTATGAAAATATCTAAGCTTACGGCATCTTACTTGCCGAGCAACAACATCCTCCAAAGGATCTACTCTAAGTGAGGTTCTCGTACTGACCCAATGAGAAATTCATCTCGCAGACCCGCACTACTCAACCTCGTCCTATCTTATATTTTTTACTCGAGACTCGAGTAAAAAGTCTTTCCCACAAGGTTTGCAATCAGAGTATCCAAGTACCAAAGCATAATGGAACCAATACAACAGATTTTATCAATATGACAATAAAGATAGCAAAAACAATAAAGAAAAGCCACATAAGTAAACAAACAAAGGCACACAAACGACCTAACTAGGCTTGGCTCACTTAGGGAAACATGTTATCCCCAGCAGAGTCGCCATCTGTCACACCTCGAAAAAATGAGAACACGACCTAGCGAAACGCAATCGCACGCTCGCAATGATGGACTGAACAGAGTCGCCATCGAACTTTATTAATTCCTAAAAGGAAAGGGCAAATATCGATAAAACCCAAGAAATAACGACAATGATTATGGTCGTCGCAACCAAATCAAGGTTCGGGAGTCGATTACGCAAGGGGAAGGTATTAGCACCCCTCACGTCCGTTGTACTCAACGGGAACCATTAGGTTAATTATGCGCATTAGGGTTAGCTTGAAATGTTAGGCTTCTCAAGATATTAGGTTGGAAAGAAAGATAGGATCAAAAGAAAAGAGAAGATGTTTTTGGATTTTTGCAATAAAGGGGACTAAACCTAAGCTTTTTATTAATGGGCCTGACAAGATTTTACAATCCTGCTCCTACGTATCTCAATAGAGAACTCAAGGCTTACGTAGTTCTGGGTAGAAAATGTTTGTTTGTTGGTCAATTTTAGCGAAAGCTATATTGTATTAATTGACGAAAAACATTATTTTACCCAAAACAGATGAGGAGCGGACGTATACCACACATCGAAAGGATTTATAAATCAACATTCGGAAAAACGTCACTTATCTCAACTCAACAATTATGGCCGAAGCATTGCTTTACATCACCTTAAGACAAGATGGCTTTCGTTTATGAAAAGGTTTTTCTAATCAATCGCACGACGGCGAAAGAAAAGAGCTTGATTGGTTGAATGTATTTTGGGGCTTGAAAGACGAGTATTTATGACTTGCAAGCTCTTACAACTTGGGTATAATACTCGGGATTATGACTGGACATTTCATCCAGGTAATCTTTTTCTTTCAATTTTATTGAGAGAAAGAAGTTTGAATATTTAGGAGTGTTTTAGAGGAGAAGACGGATACATAGGGCTTACAAGCTCTTACAACTTGGGCCTAATATTCGGGATTACGACTGGATATTTCATCCAGGTAATCTTTTTCTTCAGATTCACTTATGAAAATGATTTGAGTATTTGAGCGTTTTGAAGAGAAGACGAATACATAGGGCTTACAAGCTCTTACAAATTGGACCTAATATTCGGGATTACGACTGGATATTTCATCTAGATAATCTTTTTCTTCCAAACTCACTTATGAAAATGATTTAAATATTGGAGCGTTTTGAAGAGAAGACGAATACATAGGGCTTACAAGCTCTTAAAACTTGGGCCTAATATTCGGGATTACGACTGGATATTCCATCCAGGGTAATCTTTTTCTTTCAATTTTATTAAGAAAAGGTTTAAAGATATTGAAGGGTTTGAAAATGATTTAATGTTAAGTTGATGTTGCTTAAGAGCTCATTGTAAGAAGTGAAGGAGAAGGGCGATCCAAAACGCAGTGGAATTTAAAATTTTCCCCTTTAGTGATCAGTGATAGAATAGTTACCTCTTGTGACGATTGAAACCTTTGATGCAGATCTACGGAGCGATCACGAACGTTGAACGATGACAACGCCTCTACTCAGTCCACACAAACGGATTCCTTCAATCTCAGTGCTAGCTGCTACGAATGAAGGCTTTGAGTGAGAGAGAGAGAGCGAGAGAGCGAGAGAGAGAGAGAGAGAGAGAGAGAGAAACAAAATAATGCAACCGCACTCAATGCTTCTGCACAAGGGTTCTATTTATAGAACCACTTATGTAGGCTATAGGCTAAAAAGCCCACTTAAGTGTAAGTGGCCCATATATTATAATATGCCCAAAATCAGTTAAGCACGTGGTACCATACCATATTTCGTATTCTACTTAAGTACATCGTACCTTACGATGTTCTACAATTCACTTAAGTGCACTGTACCTTACGGTGTTCCTTAGTTACTCTATCTCTCATCAATCCATCCTTTGTGTGTGACCCTGTAGGTTTTCACGGCATTGGCAATTATATTAAATCACGTATTTAACATAATAAACAGTAAGCGGTATCTAGCAACACATCACTGCTACCCAAGACACGAAAATATCATGTGATCTGACAAATCCTTCTGTGATAATACTTATGTGTATAATTACCCTTTTGCCCTTATGTCTATATTGAACACAAGGCATAGACCGTGTCATCCTTGTCCAGTTCAATATTGGGCCCATAGACATTTATCCTGTTACGCAGGATGGGCAAATTCCATCTAGGTCACTCATGTCCCTTAGCATGCTTCGTGGAGTACCCATCAACTGTCTTTATGGTCATCCAGTTACGGACAATGTTTGATCAACAATAAAGCACTCGACTCTACATCTAGGGTCCATAGTGGTTTCAGGTCGAAGGGTGGCATACACCATTATCACCATGTGAATAACTTATGACACTTTGCATAACATTCTATATAGTATTCTCATAGCGGGTCAATCCAGTATAAATATTACTCTTAATATTCATACCTATGTTTAAGACTTGATAACTCCTTATCCATGATCCATGAGATGTGATCATCAGTCTATATACATAATAGTCTTAATGCTTTAATATTATCCCACTTCACAATAAAGCTCGACTACAGATACTTTAAGAATAGTGTCCTTATGTTTAATGTGATCTCATGATTAAGTCATACTTGATACATTAAACGGACTAGCTATTCTAGGGACTTTATTAAACAAAGATAATAAAGAAAAAGCCTTTTATTATTAATAAATAATTCGATACAAGTACCAAAAGCATTGGCCTCTAGGGCTTACACAAACAATCTCCCACTAGCACTAGAGCCAATCAGGCATACCCCTAATGCCCATAGATCTAGTATGACCATCATGCTTATGCTGCGCAAGAGGCTTTGTCAGTGGGTCAGCAATATTGTCAAGTGTAGGTACTCTGCATATTTTCACATCTCCTCTATCTATTATCTCTCGAATGAGGTGATAACACCTAAGTATGTGTTTGGATCGTTGGTTAGATCTAGGCTCCTTAGCTTGTGCGATAGCACCATTGTTATCACAATAGAGACCAATTGGATCCATAATGCTAGGAACCACGCCAAGTTCACTAATGAACTTTTTGATCCAAACAGCTTCCTTTGCTGCGCCTGAGGCAGCAATATACTCGACCTCAGTGGTAGAATCAGCAACTGTATCTTGCTTTGAACTTTTCCAGCTCACAGTGTCACCGTTTAAGCAAAACACATAACCAGATTACGATCTAAAGCCATCCTTATCTATCTGGAAGCTAGCATCGGTGTATCCAATTACAGCCAGCTCTTCCTGACCTCCATATATCAAGAACGAGTGCTTAGTCCTTCTCAAATACTTGAGGATATTCTTGACAGCTACCCAATGAGCATCACCAGGATCAGATTGGTACCTACTCGTTGCACTTAAAGCATACGAGACATCTGGTTGAGTACATAACATGGAATACATGATAGATCCTATTGCAGATTGTCGCATCTCGAAAAAATACGATTCCTCGCGATGGTCGCGGAAAAAACTTATGTTCGAACAGAGTCGCCACCGAACTTTATTTATCCCAATGAAGGAATAGGAAAATATCGACAAAACCTTTAGAAAATGGAATAATGGTTGTCGCAACCATATTCGGGTTCGGGAGTTAATTACGTAAGAGGAAGGTATTATCACCCCTCATGTCCGTTGTACTCAACGGGAACCTTTTAGTTCTAATTTGTGTTTCGAGTGTTAATTTATGTTTGTTTGTTATCTTTGGTTTATAAATATATTAAAAATAGAAATGGATGAGAACCTCGGAAAGGGAAAGGGTAGGTTTTTTTATTAGTGTGTTCGCGAAGATACATCAATCTCCTGCCTACGTATCCTTAAGGTATAATAAGGAAATCAGAGCATTCATAGTTTGGGGAACTACGGTTGGTTGATGTCTTTTAGTGAACAACTGCTTAGATCGCGTTCTAAAGGCTAAACGCTGACTTGTCTACTCTCGGTGGAGGCTTAAGCATTGGTTTGTTATGCGCATTAGAAAGGATTAATAGTGTTCTTTCTGAAAACAGTTTAGGTCACACGGAGGTGACAAATTGGATTAATATGTTGGATGTTTTGATTGGTTGAGATGTCTTGATCGCACGGGGGCGAGGAAGATATATATTTGATGTGTTGAGACATTTTGTTGGATGACGATTACTCGGATATTCGAGTAAGACAACTCATATCCTAACAGTCGGGAAAGGGAATAGAAGACTCTAAACCACTTTCTTTTTCATCCTTAATTATAGAAAGGATTTGATAATGGTTAAGGTGTTTTGAACAGATGACAAATACTCGGATAATCGAGTAAGACAACTCGTATCCTAATAATCGGGAAAAGGAATAGAAGACTCTAGACCGCTTTCTGTTTCATCTGAATATTTATGAAAATAAGGTTGTATATGGTTGACGTATTTTAGAATGAACGATAAGTACTTGAATGACTGAGTAAGACGACTCATATCCAAGCATTTGAGAAGAGGAGTTGAAAGCTCAAAACCATCTCCTTTTTCGTACAGTTTGTTATGAAAATGATTTGATTAAGGTATATGTTTGTGAGAAAATGACAATGGTTCGACTGACCGAGTAAGAGAACTCGCATTCGACCAATTGAGGAGTGAAGCTGAAAACTCAAAGTCAACTCCTTTTTCATTTATCATACTATGAAAATATTTTGATTTAATCGGGGTTTGGAGATTTGTGGAGGAACGACAATTATTTGACTAACAAGTAAGAGAGCTTGTACTCAAATAGTCGGGGAGAAAAAATTGAAGACTCAAAGTTATCTCCCTTTTTATTTCTTATTGTAAAAGAATTTGATTTATTTGTGCTTAGGTGGATTAGAAATGACGGTTGTTCAATTAATTGAGTACAAGAGTTCGTGTTTAAATAATCGAGGATATGAGTTGAAAACTCAAAACCATTTCCTCTTTTATTCCTAAGTGAAATTACGTTTAATTGTGACCAGGTATTTTAATTCTTAATAAAGAATACTCGATGTCGGATCGAGGTTTTAAATTTGTATTTTGTGAATGAATTGAATTTTAGTGAATCAATCATCTAATCGATTAATTAATAACCGAATAGGTCTCATTGTAAGAAAGCCCAAGAGTAAGCTACGTGAGGTTGATGGCGATGCTTAAAAAAGCAATCGACTTACAAAGGTATTTGAAAAAATGGGCTCGATGTTGAATCGAGAAGTTTTATTTGTTTTTTTTTTAAATTGGCTCGAATGATTTTTCAATCGGTGAAAGCGACATAATTTTGTCACAATTATAACATGTCATTTCGTGTGCACTCAAGGTTCGGTATAAACAAATAAATAAAGAATAATTATGCACATAAACTCCACAAAATAAACAATTATCTAAGTTATGAATGACATTAGTGATGATATAACTAATTAATTAATTGAATGTTTAATGGATTATTTTAATTAATTAATAAGTAATTAAAAAAATAATGAATATAACCAAATAATTGCATATTTATTAAATATTAATAATAATAATAACAATATAATTGCATATTTACCATTAAAAATTAATAATAATAATAATAATAATATAATTACATATTTACTATTAAAAATTAATAATAATAATAATAATATGATTACATATTTACTATTAAAAATTAATAATAATAATAATAACATAATTATAATTTTAAAATAAAGTAAGTAAACTAAAGCATTGTTTTATTTTTATTTAATAGCCACAAAATTTTGTTGTATTTTTTATATGTATAGAAATAAAACAGAATAAGTGAAATAAATTAGAAATGCAAGCAAATGGACCAAGTAAGAGAAAAGTCCAACCCAAGATGCTGCTGGAAATAGAATGGGGGTTTGAATAGAAAATATGTCTTTGGACACAAACAAAATTGGCCCAAACGAAAGTACCAAAAGCCTTAAATGGCTTGGTCAAAAGTTGACTGGATATGGAGAAATCAGGGCCACGCGTTCAGCATACTTTGACTTGGTCAAAAATCAAAGGGAATGCATGTAAGGGTGTACCACCATATGGTGGGAGGGATCCACACAGGTTCTCCTGGTTGAACCAAACAAACGGCACCACCAAGAGGGGCCATGTGGCGCCACAAAACAATAATAATAAAATATAAAAAACAAGAAATCAGAGGAAGAGAGGTCATTCCCCCCATTCCACTCTCTCTCTTTGCTCTCTCTCTCTCTACTTCACTTAAAAAGAAAAAAAAGAAATTGCTTTGCAATTTCTGCCACCACCTCCGAGCAACCTTCATCGGAGAAACGGTGGCGCGCGGCGGCTGCCACCGTCTTCTCCGGTGACCACCACCCTCAACCCTAAAAAAGTAAAACCAAACCCCCACCTTTTTGGCCAAAGATCAAAGATCCGCCCTCAGTTTTCAACCAAGATCAACCAAACTACAAAAATAGGAAACCCTAAAAAATCAAAACAGAGATTTTCTTAAACTGAACCCTAGAAATCTCCTCCTCTCACACCAACGAACACCAAAAAAGATGAATATCCACATTCTGAGTCGAAACCCTAAGTCTACGAATAAAGTCACGACGGCGGAGATTTTGAGCGATTAACATAGGGGTTCTGGTCGGTTCATCAAGACGAACGAGGTAGTACAAGTATTAAAAGCGAAAGGGAAAGAAAAAATACTTGACCGGAAGTGGGTCGTCGACGATGCTCCTTCTCCTGTTCAAGATGAGTTCCACTCCTTATATTTTCGTTTTCCTCTATTTTCTTGTTTTGAATGCTGTTGATGCTCAGTTTTTACTGTTAGGGTTTTGGATGTTCTATTTGTTGTTTGATTGTTGCTTCTTGATTTTTTTTAGAATGTATGCTTGGCTTGGTTTGAGTTGGGAAATATCTAATTGTTCTGTTGAATTTTTCAACAAAAAAAACCGTGTCTTGTTTTTTTGTTTGTGGTTTATCAGAGAAAAATCTTTTAACAATTTCTTCTGAGTTTTTCAAAACGTGTCCTTCTGTTAATTAATTTTTTGTTTATATATGTTGATTGTTGTTTTTGAGATAACTTGCTAAGCTATCCTTTCTCCAGATTTCGTGGGATGATTAATCTTATGGATTTAAGGTTGTTGATTTGGATATTGGAATGTGACCTTGAACGTTCTTCTTGGTTTATTGTGTAAAGAGTTAATCTGCTTATTCCATCATTTATTTTCCAGTTTTTAAAGTGCTTATTTGATAAGCTGTTTTTAAATTGTGAATTGGTTTTGCAAGTTTGCAAAAGGTGAATGGACATTGAGGGAAAAGGGGGCGGCACCAGCTTTGGAGGCTAGAATTGGGGCGTGAATTTCGAACCATTGGCTTTGAAAAAGTCTTTGAAGACTTGCTGCTTTAGACTGTTGTATTTACAACTTATTCCAACTTTTCAACTTATTTTAAATGTACTCAAAACTTTGTACTAATATTTGGATTTAATTATATAACCTTTGTATTAATCATGTAAGATTTGCACAATTTAAATTTAAGCTCTTTGGGGTGTTCATGTAGATACCTTTGGATCATTAGGAATTTGAAATTAATTAGAATACTTCAGACTTTGAAAAATTGGGTTAATCGTGTAACCCCTTGTTATTATGCATTGGCCTTTTTTTGATTATTTGTAATTTTGGATTATTTGGAATTTATTTGGAATACTATTTGGAATATTATTCTCTTTTCTTAAATTTTAAACCTTGCCTTAACAATTTAATTCTATTAATCAAAAGAAAATTTAAGCTATAATTCAAACTGAAAATGGATTGGGCTAAACAATGTAATCTAATGGATTTTCAATTTGATTAACTTTAACACATTACTATTAACAAAAATAAAAATATCCCAAAGAGGCCTAAGATAAAACATGTCACAAAAATGTTGCACTTTCAAACTTTAATCCTATAAACCAATTAAATATTCGTGCATGTGATATCTTAATCTTTAAACCAACATACTTGCTTAGAAAAGATGCAAGTTTAGTTTAAGGATTTTTATGAATGGTTTAGAGATTTGGCATATGTATTTGAGACGTGCAAATGGGTTTAATGATGAGTGATCATAAAAACAATCATGGCTCTTAATATCTTACCAATAATCAAATGGATTTTGAATTAGTAATGTAAAAAGATTCAAACCACGTTTTAAGTCACAGACACGTTTATGCAAATGGGCCTTTGGAACAAAGAGATCTTATGGGTAAACCAAAATGGGCTTTGTTAACCAAAAATGCACATATCATCCCATGCTTCAGTAACAACAGTAAGAGACAAATGCAGCAAATTTCTTCTTAGGGATCTCAACAGATGAAAATGTCATTGAAGACTTGATGTCACCAAGGGCCGGACAAAATTGGGGTATGACAGCTGCCCCTATTTAATTACCTCAAATCGGAAAGTAAGAATGGCAGCAGGCTTCGTGCATTCGCGGTGGGAGATAATTAAATACAAAAAAGACCCAAATTTTATCCTAGGAAATGCGAGGAAGAAATTATAGGAAGAAAATGCGGTGAGAAATGGCAAAAGACATTATCCCACAGTAAAATGGAACAGTCAAGACTTTCTGTGAGTCGTCAGAACAGTATCTTGGACATCTTAGTCGAGACATGTGGAATGGCATTCCTAGCTAAATCTCAAGACTTTCCAGGATGCTAGAATAATATAAAGAAAATCTGGCATGAGACTCTTTATTTTGATGAAGCAGCATTTCAAACAGTAAAAGTGAGGTTCTCTGTATCGAGTCGAAACAGCATCTTATACGATAGAATAAAGATGTTCCAGCAAAGGAAAAACACCTTAATTGAATCTAAGACTCTCCGAGGATATTAGAGCAGTATCCCTAAAAAAATCTGAAATGAGACTCTTCATATTGACGAAGCAGCATCTCAAATAGTAAAATGAGATTCTCTGTATCGGGTCGAAACAACATCTTATATGATAGAATTAAGATATTCCAGCAAGGGAAAAATACTTTAATTGAATCTAAGACTCTCTGAGGATATTAGAGCAGTATCCCTAAAAAAAATCTGAAATGAGACTCTTCATATTGACGAAGCATCATCTCAAACAGTAAAATGAGATTCTCTGTATTGGGTCGAAACAACATCTTATATGATAGAATTAAGATATTCCAGCAAGGGAAAAATACCTTAATTGAATCTAAGACTCTCCGAGGATATTAGAGTAGTATCTCTAAAAAAAATCTGAAATGAGACTCTTCATATTGATGAAGCAGCATCTCAAACAGTACAAATGAGATTCTCTGTATCGGGTCGAAATAGCATCTTATATGATAGAATTAAAATATTCCAGCAAGGGAAAAATACCTTAATTGAATCTAAGACTCTCCGAGGATATTATAGCAGTATCTCTAAAAAGATAAATGAGATTCTTCAGATAAATGAAGCAGTATCTCAAACAGATAAATGAGATTGTTCGGATAAATGAAGCAACATCTCAAATATTCGTTTGTTGGGGAAATTTTTGAACAGACTCCTTTTGAGGGAGATTTACTAGAAATGCTTTGCAGGGGAAAAAGCTCATAAGAGACTTTTTAGGGTAACCTCTGCTTGGGGAGCAATGAATGTAAAGAAAAATGCTGGGAATATCATTATTAATCATAAAGTTTGAAAAAATGATTTGCTGAGAAATAATCCCACGAGCCTATGTAGGGTAATAACTTCATTTGGAAATGAGGAATGTCCAAGATATATATATATATATGAATGACCTTGGATCCTGATATTTTACTTTTGATTTTTGTATGCTGCCCCACTTTAGGTGGAAATTCTATGCATGGGATGATGCATGAGATGCATGCAGGTATGCAATTGCTAGGGATATTTGGTTGTGCACGTAGGTATGCGAACGATTTTTATTTGTTGAACTTCCAACTTTATGGGAGGGATATACATGAGTATGCTGATGATTGATATGACCGTGTTTCTTTAATTTTTCTGTTTGATAGAGAAAAACCAATTATGAATGATTTATATGATGCATGTTAGAATGCAAATGGATAATCGGACATGCCCTGGTTAAGACATTTTGCTTTGAGGTACGATGCCAATAGTGTGGACTTTTGTTATTGGGGTGATTGATGGAGATCAAGTTTTAATGCCCCATACTAGGTGGTTTTGGGAATATATTTGGGTTGCTCCAAGTTACTGAAAGGTTCAGACTCCTCAACACGCGATATTCCATCCATGATTTATCAATGTTTCTGTTGGAAATGTGATGGAGCCTTGCCCCGGTTTAGCTATACCATGAGTACGTCCATGAGAGGCATGAATTAGTAGTTGAAAGGAACATAACTATCTGCAAACGGTCCTACACCTTTATAAAAAAACAATGATGAACTTGGAGAGTGAAGGATTTGCCCGCTTACTGTTTCAAAAGCAATTTTACCATTTTGTTTAAACATGTGTTTTATTTTCTCCCAATTTTTTTAAAGTGATATTTATCAAAAATAAAAGGCGCTTTGCAAACAAGCAAATAAAATATAAAAATGATTTGGGCACAACTTTTGTTGAGAAGATTTTTTCTCTTTTATTGATTTGACCCTTAAATGGGTGATTGTACATAAAGATGCAATTCCTTAATGAGGCAATCGTTGTGCATAAAAACAAAATGGCAATGAAAATTGAGTTCCTATTGAGTTTCCACACTGCTATGATCTTTATGTCTTTGATAGTCCGAGCACTTTTACTTTTGAAAAGTAAGGTAGATTGATTCTTTGTCTTCGAGGATACGCCCAATGTCTGTAAGTACAACTTTTTGCCTTGGAATTAATCCCTAACTTTTGCTTGAACCGCCCTTTCGGGTTTTCGATCCACCGAGGTACCCATTTTTTCCTGAATCGCCATTTCGGGTTTTCAATTCAGTGGGTCAATTCTTTTATTTTATCCCTAATTTTTGCCTGGATCGTCCTTTCGGGTTTTCAATCCACCGGGATGGCCATTTTTGTCTAAATCGCCCTTTCAGGTTTTCAATTTAGCGGCTTTTATTATTCCACTTTTTTAGGCAAAGTACTTTTTAACAGCATCAGTGTTGGTGGGAAGCGGCAACTCATCACCATCCATAGTTGCTAGAATCAGAGCGCCTCCGGAAAAGGCTCTAACCACCACAAATGGACCTTCATAATTTGGTGTCCATTTCCCTCTAGAGTCTTTGTGAATAGGCAAGATTTTCTTCAGAACTAAATCTCCCTCTTGAAACACCCTGTGACGAACTTTCTTGTCGAATGCCTTTTTAAGACGCCTCTGATAGAGTTGACCGTGACCTAACGCTTTCAAGAGTTTCTCCTCAATCTCATCATACCTTGACTGAACCCATTCTACCTCGTTTAGCTTAGCCTCCATCAAGACTCTCATCAAGGGGATCTCCACTTCTATAGGGAGAACTGCTTCCATACCGTATACCAAGGAATAAGGAGTTGCCCCTGTTGAAGTTCGTACCGACGTGCGATAGCCATGTAACGCAAAAGGTAACATCTCTTGCCAATACTTGTACGTGACAACCATATTCTAGATGATTTTCTTGATATTTTTATTAGCAGCTTCAACAGCCTCGTTCATCTTAGGTCGATAGGGCGATGAGTTGTGATGCTCGATCTTGAATGTTGCGCATAACTCATCCATGGTCTTGTTGTTGAGATTGGACCCATTATCAGTGATGATTTTGTTGGGAATTCCATATCGACATATGATGTTGTTTTTCAAGAAACGGGCGACCACATGCTTTGTGACATTCGCATAAGACGCGACTTCCACCCATTTGGTAAAGTAATCTATGGCCACCGAGATGAACCTGTGTCCATTTGATGCCTTAGGCTCTATCATTCCAATCATGTCGATGCCCCACATAGATAAAGGCCAAGGTGATGTTATGACATTCAGCAGGGTAGGCGGTACATGTACTTTGTCAGCATAAATTTGGCATATGTGGCATGCTCTGGTGTAATGATAACAGTCATCTTCCATCGTCAACCAATAGTAACCTGCCCTTAGGATTTTCTTTTCCATGGCATGCCCATTGGCATGCGTACCGAAAGACCCTTCGTGTATGTCCCTCATAAGTTGATCCGCTTCGTGTTTGTCCACACACCTCAACAAAACCATATCATAGTTTTGCTTGTACAACACCTCTCCATTCAAGAGGAACTTTGATTCCATCCTCCGGAGAGTCCTTTTGTCAAGGCTAGAAGCCTCTGCCGGATATTCACGCTTCTCTAGATACCGTTTGATATCAAAGAACCAGGGTTTACCATCTGGCTCTTCTGCTGTTGTTAGGCAATGAGCAGGTTCGTCAAAACGCCTAATTTCAATATAAGGCTGATGGTTGGGCCATATAAATTTGTACATGAAAGCCAAGGTTGCTAAAGCATCTGCCATATGATTCTCTTCTCGAGAAATATGAGAGAAAGTGATTTCATCAAACTTTGGGAGTAGATTCAGCACGTAATCTCGGTGTGGGATTAGGTTAGCATGTCTTGTTTCCCAATCGCCTTTGATCTGATGTATGACTAGAGCGGAGTCCCCGAATACTTCTAGTATCTTGATCTTCAACTCAATATCTTCTTCCAACCCTAGTGTGCAAGCTTCATACTCGGCCATGTTATTTGTGCAGGTAAAACAGAGCTTTGCGGTGAATGGTAGATGGAAATTCTTTGGAGACATCAGCACTGCCCCAATTCCATGGCCTATTGCATTTGAGGCACCATCAAACATGAGAGTCCAACATGCATTTAACTCAGGGCTTTCCTCTAGTTCGGAGTCTTTAACATCTTTAATAGTCATGATCTTCTCATCTAGGAAGTCAAATTTCAAAGATTGGTAATCCTCCAATGGTTGGTGAGCAAGATGGTCTGCTAGTATGCTTCCTTTGATCGCTTTTTGCGCAACATATTGCATATCATATTCTGACAACAACATCTGCCACCGGGCAATTCTACCAGTGAGAGCTGGTTTTTCGAATATGTACTTGATGGGATCCATTTTAGATACCAACCAAGTCGTGTGAGTTAGCATGTACTGCCTGAGACGTTTAGCAGCCCATGCGAGTGCACAACAAGTCTTCTCGAGTAATGAATATCTGGTCTCACAATTGTTAAATTTCTTGCTCAGATAATAGATGGCATACTCTTTTCTCCCAGACTCATCTTGTTGTCCCAATACACAACCCATGGACTCTTCGAGCATGGTTAAATACATGATAAGAGGTCTCCCTTCTGCAAGAGGCATCAGAATTGGTGGTTCTTGCAAGTATCCTTTGATTTTGTCGAAGGCTATTTGGCAGTCATCGTTCCACTCCACGCCTTGATTCTTCCTAAAAAGCTTGAATATTGGTTTACATGTTGCAGTAAGGTGAGAGATAAACCTGGCAATGTAATTTAATCTCCCCAAGAAACCATGAACCTCTTTCTCAGTCCTCGGTGCACGCATGTTTTGAATGGCTCGAACCTTGTCAGGATCTACTTCAATTCCTTCTTGGCTTACAATAAAGCCTAAAAGCTTCCCATATCGAACCCCAAATGTGCATTTATTAGGATTAAGTCTCAACCTAAACTTCCTCAAACGAGCGAATAGTTTCCCTAGGTTGGTGATGTGCTCTTCTTTTGTCTAGGATTTGGCAATCATGTCATCAACATACACCTCAATCTCTTCATGAATCATGTCCTGAAAGAGAGTCACCATGGCACGTTGATATGTTGCCCCAGCGTTTTTTAACCCAAACGGCATTACTTTGTAACAAAAGGTTCCCCAAGGAGTAATGAACATGGTCTTCTCCATGTCTTCGGGATCCATTTTAATTTAGTTGTATCCAGAGAAACCATCCATAAAGGAAAACACGGAGAACTGAGTTGTGTTATCCATCAATACATCAATGTGAGGTAATGGGAAATCGTCTTTGGGACTAGCTCTGTTCAAGTCTCGGTAGTCTACGCACATGCGGACTTTTCCATCTTTCTTCGGTACTGGTACAATGTTAGCAACCCATTATGGGTACTTAGAGACTTCCAGGAAACCAGTGTCAAACTGCTTTCTCACCTCTTCTCTGATCTTGAGAGCCATATCAGGTCGAGTTCTTCTTAGCTTTTGTTTGACAGCAGGGCATTCTTCTCTATGGGGAAGCTTGTGAGTTACACTATCAGTATCTAATCCATGCATGTCTTGGTATGACCAAGCAAACACGTCGTCATATTCGTGGAGGAGCTCTATCAGTCTTGTCTTTACTGTATCTTGAAGCGTAGTGCCTACCCTTACTTCTCTCTTGTCTTCTTCTGTACCTAGATTGATAACCTCAACGTCCTCTTGGTACGGTTGAATGATCTTTTCTTCTTATCTGAGTAATTTGGCCAACTCTTCAGGGAGTTCGCAATCTTCCCCCACTTCGTCTTCAGCTTGGTAGATTGGCCAATCAAAGTCATATTGGACCATAGCAGTGTCGTTATCAACTGCCTCGATGGTGTTTCTGCATGTTATGATTTATGCAGTTTATTTAGAAAGTGCGTGCATAAAAAATTGATTGCCATTTTTGTAAATAGATCAAAACGAAAGAAAAGGAACAAAAATTTGAATGCAAAATGTCATTTCATTAATGATAAAAACTCTTGAAAAAGATAAAGGAGGCCCTACAACATGTCACTGTGCCTTGGGCAGAGCACATGGTTTTGTCTAAAATGATAAAATTACTTTTGAAATATTTGGGGAACTTCCACAGCCTTCCAGTTTGTCAGTTCTTCATTAGGTGTGGCTTGACGCATCCAGCTAGACATTCCCTCTTTGCGATCTTCTTCGCTGACCATTGCCACTTGCTTGCCAAAGATGTGGCCAGCGCTGGTGAATGTTTTCTCCACATAAGGAATCTGTTCTTTGTCATGTTGGTTACCGGTTTTGTATGATGATGGGTCATACCCCAGGCCAAACTTGTCTCGTTTCTCTTTCACTTCCACCACTTTGCCCCGGTCTTGAGTATCTTCACTTTCCATAACAGCTTTAGCTCCTTGCCACGAGGCCATGGATGGTCCTGATTTCGGGACCTCCAAGGTCTGTTGGACGGCCATCATGTTTACCACTTCCAAGGATTGGAATGATGTTTCAGTGATTTCACCATCTACCTCGATATATCGGAAAGATGTCAAATGACTAACCAAGATGTCTTTCTCTCCTCCAATCACAATCATCTTGTCATTTATAATGAATTTCAGCTTTTGATGCAGAGTAGAGGTGACAGCACCTGCGGAGTGAATCCAGGGTCTCCCAAGTAGGTAGCTGTAACCACAAGTAGGCAACTGTAACCAGGATGTATGTCCATGACTTGGAATGTGATATTGAAAATAGTTGGACCTATCTTGGTTGGTAAGTCAACTTCTCCTATCACTGCTCGCCTTGAGCCATCAAATGCTTTTACGATTAGGGTACTAGGTTTCATACTTATCCCTTCCACTGGCAGCTTTATCAAAGTTGTCTTTGACATGACATTCAGTGAGGAACCTGTGTCTACTAACACTCTTGACAGTATAGTATCTATGCATTTCAAGGAGATATGGAGGGCCTTGTTATGGTTCTTTCCCTCGATTGGTAGTTCATCATCATTAAAACCCAAGAAATTCCTAGTGGTCACACAAGCTATCACATCATCAAACTGTTATATTGTTATATCCTTCGTGATATGAGCGGCGCTCAATACCTTCAACAGCGAATTCCTATGTGCTTCTGAGTTGAGCAGTAGAGATAACATGGAAATTTTGGAAGGTGTTTGGTTTAGCTGGTCCACCACCTTATAATCGCTCTTCTTGATTATTCTCAAAAACTCCTCAGCCTCCTCACGAGTGACAGCGACTTTAGGAGACAGGTGCATGTCTTGCATTCCTTGAGTAGGGATGGGGATCTGGACAACAACCTCCTTCCCTTTAGCTCTTTCGGAAGTATCAGTAGTTCTTGGTGCGAACACTCGGCCACTACGTGTCATTCCTGCTGGCCCCATAATTGAAGTGACATTTGGTTCGTTGATCGTCAAAGGTTGATCTTTCTGCCCCTGCTTAAAAGCTCTGGGCTGATATATCCATGGGACTGCCTTCTCATCTTTATATTCGAATGGTGCTGGAAACTCTATCCCCAACAGGCTTATAGACATTTCTACTTTAACCTCATCATAGGGGAAGTCCACCACGGCTATCTCTTCCTGGCGCTTATTCTTGACACGACAATTTATCTGTAACTCGCCTCAATCCAGCATTTGTTGTATAAAATTCCTCAACTTTTCATCGTTCTCCTCAGCAACCAGCTCCTCCGGGATCAGACCACTCTTCAGTAATTGTGCTCCTATCATGGTGATAGGGGTTTGAATCTCTTCAACCTTAGGGATCAATTTTCCTTGATCACTCTCCTCAATGACACTGACGGAAGCATCCTTGTGCGTTGGCATAGGATTGGTGTTCACGTTCGGGCGTCTTGGAGTGAAAGAAACGGCCTTGGCTTCGATCAAGTCTTGTACCCGATTTTGAAATGCGAAACAATTTTCCAAGGTATGACCAGGTGCTCCCATGTGAAACTCACAATGGGCATTAGCGTCGTATCCAGGTGGATATGGAAAAATAGTTGGTTTTAACTCCATCAATGTCAGAAGGCCCTCCTTTTGCAGATATGGGAATATATGACTATAAAGTACTGGTAGGGGATCAAGTTGCCTTCTTGGAGGTCTTGGCTTGAATTGTCTTGGTGGTGCAGTATTTTGCTGATTATGATATTGTTGATGTTGTGGTTGATACATTTGTTGTTGTTGCATCGGTTATTGATAAGGTATGGGTACCACGGCGGAGACTTGACCATATGAAGCTTGTTGCTTCCCTTTATAGTTTCTGGATATGGCGTTTGTTTCACCTTCTCTTTTCTTCGGGAAGCCTCCAGAGTACTTCTTCGGTGCGCTAGGTGTTGTCACTGCTCCTGGAATCTTTCCATCCCTCAACCCCTTCTCTATGCGGTCTCCAATTGTGACTAGATGTGCAAAGTCAGATGCTGCACTGCTCACTAATCGATCAAAGAATGGGTCCTTCAAGGTGTCCACAAATATCCCGGTCATTTCCTTCTTAGACAATGGTGGCTCTACCTGAGCAGCCAACTCTCTCCACCGTTGGGCGTATTCTTTGAATCACTCACTCTCCTTCATAGCCATCCCTTGCAACTGCATTCGTTCGGGTGCCATATCTAAGTTATATTTGTACTGACGGAGAAATGCGTCAGCCAAACCCTCCTAGCTTTGAATCCGCCCTTGCTCTAAGCTCATGTACCATCTCAGAGATTCCCCACTCAGACTGTCTTGGAAACAGTGTACAAGTAGTTTGTCATTTTCGGTATGAGCAACCATTTTCCTGAAGTACATTACCAGGTGGCTTCTTGGACAAGTCTGTCCTTTGTATTTCTCGAAATCAGGAGTTTTAAATTTAGTCGGGATGATTAAATTCGATACCAAATGCATGTTCATGGCAGAAGCACCGAAGATATTGTTTCCTTCTATGGCTTTGATCTTCTTTTCCAGGGCACGGAGCCTATCTGCAGTAGGATCAGGAAGTATCTTAGGTTTTGGTTGATCAGGCATATAAAACGCATCATACTGGTCATCTCCAATTTCGGATCCATGATGAGTAGACGTATCAGAAGGTTCTGCACGGTCTCCATCTCCTTTTCCTCCTACTGGTATCTGAACCAATCTCTTCTTGGTGGGAACGTAATCCTCGTCTTTGGGGTTCAGATCTGGTGTACTATCATTCTTTTTTGCCCTAGCTTCTTCCTCCTCAATCCTCTCTCTCTGAGCGATCGCGAGCATTGTCTCCAACAGGTAATCCATCTTCTCTTGGATCGTATTGATGTCTGTCCTCATAGTAATCTGGTTAGCCTCAACTTGCTCTAACGTGATCTTGTATTTGCTTCGCGTCTCGTATCGGTGTTGATTAGTCAGTGTGGCTGGATAAAAGGTAAAAAGGTTGGGTAAGTTTTTTTGAATTTCATGAAGCGTGATGCATAATGAAGATGCGAATGTTATGCGTATTTTATTTTCAGGGAATCATTCGAGTTTCATTAGTTGTTAGTAATTCAAGAAATACTTAGAATAGCAATAATGAAATAATTTTTAAATGTCATTCATTCAAATACATAACATGGAGGTCTAAAAAGGTCATAGTTCAAAAGTACATTTGTTAAAGGAACAAAATACAAGACATAAGCAAATTAAACAGTTGGCTTTCTGGCCTGAAGCTCTTCTAGTTCCTCATTGAATCTCTTCAGCAACCCTTTACAGAGCAGAATGAAACTGATTATGGCTGAAGGAGCGCTATCTTCTTTCAACTCTTCGACTGCGTCTCTCAACTTCCATGGCAATTCTTTAGCTGCCCAATTACAGAACCCCGCTATCCCATCGAGTTTTGCACGGAACTTATCCCTATCTCCTTGTAAGAAGTCTATGGTCTTCTTAAAGGATTCATAATCCTCAATCACATAGTCTCGCTCTTTCAACCATATGGAGCTGTCTTGGTGTAATGACTCTAGCTAGTTCTTCCAATAGCTCACAGACTCCTTTGCATCTCTTACTTCTCGACACTTCTCTTCCCATATCATGGGTGACACCCTAGAAGCTTCAATGGCTATATTCTTGAGTCGGCGCTCCTGATCTACTTCAACCTTTGCATGACGAACAGAATTGGTGAGCTCTTTTATCTGAGCCCCAAGTGTATCCCTTATCGTCTTGTTTTCCTTCGTGGCTAGATGCCACCAACGCTCATTGTCTTGACATTCTTTCTGAGCTTGTCGTAGTTGACCCTTAAGAGTATCCAAACAATGATCTGCTTGTTCTAATCCCACTTCGATCTTTTTTCTCTTATGCTCCTCTTTGTTGAAATTCTCCACATGTGCTTGAAGTTGTGCCTCTTTTCTCTCGAGCTCCCACTTCATATTGTTTTTCTCGTTGATAGTTTGCTGGAGTTTTATCTGCAACTCTTCATTCTCTTTTTCTAGCTTTGCCATGGTGGTCTTGAGTTCCTCCACTTCTTCAATAGGGACATTGGTGAGCTGAGGTTCAGGAAGAGGTATAGGTATCCGAATGACAAATGGCATTTTAATCATCTGCACCCTTTCCTTTACCCACTGAAAATATGATTCTTTTGTAATCCCATTTGCTCTCCCTAAATCAACTTTCCCTTTTCGATTGACATTCTTCCAAGCCCCTTTGATTCGCTGGAATAAGCTAGGATTCTCAACCCCAAAGTCAAGTAACAAGAAAGCTTCTAAAGATTTTGCCTCTGGAGGGCCTTCCATTGGGTAGCCAAGTTGTCTGAGTGACAGAACTGGATTAGCATTCACACATCCTTGAGTTCCAATAAGCGGTAGATTTGGGAAATCTCCACAACTGAATATGATATCCATGTTGATGTATTCTTTGGAATACCAAGAGAGATCTTCAGATCGGAGTGATCCCAATCTCTGAGGCCAACTAACATCTGTTTGTTCAACCCAAGCACCTGTCTTCGGAAGATGTTCTAGAAACCACTGATATAATAAAGGAGCACAACAAGTGATCATTCCTTTCTTCTTAGTATACCTATGGCTTATGTAATAGTAAACATCAGCTAATAAAGTGGGTACTGGGTTCCCAGTAAGGAAAACACAAATGGCAGCCATGTCTACGAAACCATCCATATTTGGGAACAGGACGATGCCATAGATGGCCAATGCAATAGCAGAGTAGCAAGCATCCCAACTTTCTGCTTTCAATAGGGTATGAGCTCTTTCCAAGAGAAAACTTAGTGAAAATCCTTTAGTATTCCCTTTGGTCTCTAAGTTAGCCTTTGCTTCCTTTTCATCCATGTGAAGCGCACTAGCAATGACCTCAAGGGGCAAAGATTCATCTATCCCTTCAAATAATGGCTTGTTCTTCATAGGAATCCTAACAAGACGCTCGAATTCTTCCAACGTTGGTGCTAGCCGGAAGTCTTGGAATGTGAAGCATCTTAAAGGTAGGTCATAGAATTGGGCCAAAGTGACTAAAGTTGTATGGTCAACTTGTTGATTGAGGATGCTGAGCAGATTTCCATAATTCTTTCCAAAGTTGATTATGTATATTGGGTGCATCTGAGAGACCAAGTCACGTAAGCTCCTTAGATCGGGATCTTTGAACTTGAAAGAGTAAATGTTTCTTTTGCTTGATTCCATGTTTCTTGAATTCCTGCAACTCATGATACTCAGATTCCTTGGAAATAAAATAGTATGAATGTTATGCTATGAATGATATTATGCGTGCCACATGTAGGTTAATATACAGGTCGTGAGAGTGGGTATTCTTGATTACTAAACAAAACCCTTTTGGGAGGATGCTAAAGTTAAAAGGTTCCCAAAGTCATCAATCAATATTTAGGAAAGTTATTGTCATGATGAAAACTCATCTGCAAATAACATCCCCAAACAAAGTCTCATCTGGGTGAGTCCTTCGTATGGTCCCAAAGAGGAAGACTCCTAGTGGGTCCATTCTACACAACTCTCGAGTCCAAGGTTCTAATAAGGTTCTCAGAGTCATAGATCGAGGTTGGGAATACCACTGTAAAGTAGTAATACGCCCAAGGGATCTCATCTGATTGGGGCTTTCGTATTAACCCAATAAGTCTGGGATTTTCCAGGTAGATACTACATAACCACCGGAGATAATGGGTTAAAAGGTCCCTAGAGTCATTGATCCCACTTGAGAAATACTATCGTCGTGACGAAAACTCATCGGGCAATAATATTTCAAGAGAATCTCCTCTAAGTGGGGTCTTCGTATCTTCCTAACAAGGAAGACTCCTTGTGGGCGCCCACTATGCAACCACCAACTTAATCTTATGGTTTTTCTCAGACTCGGGTGGAGAGCCTATCTCACAAAGTATCACCAACCAGAGAACCCCAAATAAGACATAGTCAATAAATCACAATATAATAATAATAGCAGAATAAAAAATAACAGATAAACAAACAAGATTAACACACAATACAAAAACTGAACTAAATTAGGCTTCACTCTCTTTTGCTTGGAGCTAGTCCCCAGCAGAGTCGCCATCTGTCGCATCTCGAAAAAATACGATTCCTCGCGATGGTCGCGGAAAAAACTTATGTTCGAAAAGAGTCGCCGCCGAACTTTATTTATCCCAATGAAGGAATAGGAAAATATCGACAAAACCTTTAGAAAATGGAATAATGGTCGTCGCAACCATATTCGGGTTCGGGAGTTAATTACGTAAGGGGAAGGTATTAGCACCCCCCACGTCCGTTGTACTCAACGGGAACCTTTTAGTTCTAATTTGTGTTTCGAGTGTTAATTTATGTTTGTTTGTTATCTTTGGGTTATAAATATATTAAAAATAGAAATGGATGAGAACCTCAGAAAGGGAAAGGGGAGGTTTTTTATTAGTGTGCTCGCGAAGATATAGTAATCTCCTGCCTACGTATCCTTAAGGTATAATAAGGAAATCAGAGCATTCGTAGTTCGGGGAACTACGGTTGGTTGATGTCTTTTAGTGAACAACTGCTTAGATCGCGTTCTAAAGGCTAAACGCTGGCTTGTCAACTCTCGACGGAGGCTTAAGCATTGGTTTTTTATGCGCATTAGAAAGGATTAACGGTGTTCTTTCTGAAAAGAGTTTAGGTCACACAGAGGTGACAAATTGGATTAATATGTTGGATGTTTTGATTGGTTGAGATGTCTTGATCGCACGGGGGCGAGGAAGATATATATTTGATGTGTTGAGACATTTTGTTGGATGACGATTACTCAGATATTCGAGTAAGACAACTCGTATCCTAACAGTCGGGAAAGGGAATAGAAGACTCTAGACCACTTTCTTTTTTATCCTTAATTATAGAAAGGATTTGATAATAGTTAAGGTGTTTTGAACAGATGACAAATACTCGGATAATCGAGTAAGATAACTCGTATCCTAATAATCGGGAAAAGGAATAGAAGACTCTAGACCGCTTTCTGTTTCATCTGAATATTTATGAAAATAAGGTTGTATATGGTTGACGTATTTTAGAATGAATGATAAGTACTTGAATGGCTGAGTAAGACGACTCATATCCAAGCATTTGAGAAGAGGAGTTGAAAGCTCAAAACCATCTCCTTTTTCGTACAGTTTGTTATGAAAATGATTTGATTAAGGTATATGTTTGTGAGAAAATGACAATGGTTCGACTGACCGAGTAAGAGAACTCGCATTCGGCCAATTGAGGAGTGAAGCTGAAAACTCAAAGTCAACTCCTTTTTCATTTATCTTACTGTGAAAATATTTTGATTTAATCGGGGTTTGGAGATTTGTGGAGGAACGACAATTACTAACAAGTAAGAGAGCTTGTACTCAAATAATCGGGGAGAAAAAATTGAAGACTCAAAGTTATCTCCCTTGTTATTTCTTATTGTAAAAGAATTTGATTTGTTTGTGATTAGGTGGATTAGAAATGACGGTTGTTCGATTAATTGAGTACAAGAGTTCGTGTTTAAATAATCGAGGATAGGAGTTGAAAACTCAAAACCATTTCCTCTTTTATTCCTAAGTGAAATAACGTTTAATTGTGACCAGGTATTTTAATTCTTAATAAAGAATACTCGATGTCGGATCGAGGTTTTAAATTTGTATTTTTTGAATGAATTGAATTTTAGTGAATCAATCATCTAATCGATTAATTAATAACCGAATAGGTCTCATTGTAAGAAAGCCCAAGAGTAAGCTACGTGAGGTTGATGACGATGCTTAAAAAAGCAATCGACTTACAAAGGTATTTGAAAAAATGGGCTCGATGTTGAATCGAGAAGTTTTATTTGTTTCTTTTTAAAATTGGCTCGAATGATTTTTAAATCGGTGAAAGCGACATAATTTTGTCACAATTATAACATGTCATTTCGTGTGCACTCAAGGTTCGGTATAAACCAATAAATAAAGAATAATCATGCACATACACTCCACAAAATAAACAATTATCTAAGTTATGAATGACATTAGTGATGATATAACTAATTAATTAATTGAATGTTTAATGGATTATTTTAATTAAATAATAAGTAATTAAAAAAAATAATGAATATAACCAAATAATTGCATATTTATTAAATATTAATAATAATAATAACAATATAATTGCATATTTACTATTAAAAATTAATAATAATAATAATAATATAATTACATATTTACTATTAAAAATTAATAATAATAATAATAATAATATGATTACATATTTACTATTAAAAATTAATAATAATAATAATAATAACATAATTATAATTTTGAAATAAAGTAAGTAAACTAAAGCATTGTTTTATTTTTATTTAATAGCCACAAAAGTCTGTTGTATTTTTTATATGTATAGAAATAAAACAGAATAAGTGAAATAAATTAGAAATGCAAGCAAATGGACCAAGTAAGAGAAAAGCCCAACCCAAGATGCTGCTGGAAATAGAATGGGGGTTTGAATAGAAAATATGTCTTTGGACCCAAATAGAATTGGCCCAAACGAAAGTACCAAAAGCCCTAAATGGCTTGGTCAAAAGTTGACTGGATATGGAGAAATCAGGGCCACGCGTTCAGCATACTTTGACTTGGTCAAAGATCAAAGGGAATGCATGTAAGGGTGTACTACCATATGGTGGAGGGGATCCACACAAGATCCCCTGGTTGAACCAAACAAACGGCACCACCAGGAGGGGCCACGTGGCGCCACAAAACAATAAATATAAAATATAAAAAACAAGAAATCAGAGGAAGAGAGGTCATTCCCCCATTCCACTCTCTCTACTTCACTTAAAAAGAAAAAAAAAGAAATTGCTTTGCAATTTCCGCCACCGCCTCCGAGCAACCTTCATCGGAGAAACGGCGGCGCGCGACGGCCGCCACCGTCTTCTCCGGTGACCACCACCCTCAACCCTAAAAAAATAAAACCAAACCCCCACCTTTTTGGCCAAAGATCAAAGATCCGCCCTCAGTTTTCAACCAAGATCAACCAAACTACAAAAATAGGAAACCCTAAAAAATCAAAACAAAGATTTTCTTAAACTGAACCCTAGAAATCTCCTCCTCTCACACCAACGAACACCAAAAAAGATGAATATCCACATTCTGAGTCGAAACCCTAAGTCTACGAATAAAGTCACGACGGCGGAGATTTTGAGCAATTAACATAGGGGTTCTGGTCGGTTCATCAAGATGAACGAGGTAGTACAAGTATTAAAAGCGAAAGGGAAAGAAAAAAATACTTGACCGGAAATGGGTCGCCGGCGACGCTCCTTCTCCTGTTCAAGATGAGTTTCACTCCTTCTATTTTCGTTTTCCTCTATTTTCTTGTTTTGAATGCTGTTGATGCTCAATTTTTACTGTTAGGGTTTTGGATGTTCTATTTGTTGTTTGATTGTTGATTGTTGATTTTTTTAGAACGTATGCTTGGCTTGGTTTGAGCTGGGAAATATCTGATTGTTCTGTTGAATTTCTCAAAAAAAAACCGTGTCTTGTTTTTTTGTTTGTGGTTTATCAGAGAAAAATCTTTTAACAATTTCTTCTGAGTTTTTCAAAACGTGTCCTTCTGTTAATTAATTTTTTGTTTATATATGTTGATTGTTGGTTTTGAGATAACTTGCTAAGCTATCCTTTCTCCAGATTTCATGGGATGATTAATCTTATGGAGTTAAGGTTGTTGATTTAGATATTGGAATGTGACCTTGAACGTTCTTCTTGGTTTATTGTGTAAAGAGTTAATCTGCTTATTCCATCATTTATTTTCCAGTTTTTAAAGTGCTTATTTGATAAGTTGTTTTTAAATTGTGAACTGGTTTTGAAGGTTTGCAAAAGATGAATGGACATTAAGTGAAAAGGGGGCGGCGCCAGCTTTGGAGGCTAGAATTGGGGCGTGAATTTCAAACCATTGGCTTTGAAAAAGTCTTTGAAGACTTGTTGCTTTAGACTGCTGTATTTACAGCTTATTCCAACTTTTCAACTTATTTTAAATGTACTCAAAACTTTGTACTAATATTTGGATTTAATTATATAACCTTTGGATTAATCATGTAAGATTTGCATAATTTAAATTTAAGCTCTTTTGGGTGTTCATGTAGATCCCTTTGGATCATTAGGAATTTGAAATTAATTAGAATACTTCAAACTTTGAAAAATTGGGTTAATCGTGTAACCCCTTGTTATTATGCATTGGCCTTTTTTTGATTATTTGTAATTTTGGATTATTTGGAATTTATTTGGAATACTATTTGGAATATTATTCTCTTTTCTTAAATTTTAAACCTTGCCTTAACAATTTAATTCTATTAATCAAAAGAAAATTTAAGCTATAATTTAAACTGAAAATGGATTGGGCTAAACAATGTAATCTAATGGATTTTCAATTTGATTACTTTTAACACATTACTATTAACAAAAATAAAAATGTGCCAAAGAGGCCTAAGATAAAACATGTCACAAAAATGTCGCACTTTCAAACTTTGATCCTAAAAACCAATTAAATATTCGTGCATGTGATATCTTAATCTTTAAACCAACATACTTGCTTAGAAAAGATGCAAGTTTAGTTTAAGGATTTTTATGAATGGTTTAGAGATTTGGCATATGTATTTGAGACGTGCAAATGGGTTTAATGATGAGTGATCATAAAAACAATCATGGCTCTTAATACCTTACCAATAATCAAATGGATTTTGAATTAGTAATGTAAAAAGATTCAAACCACGTTTTAAGTCACGGACACGTTTATGCAAATGGGCCTTTGGAACAAAGAGATCTTATGGGTAAACCAAAATGGGCTTTGTTAACCAAAAATGCACATATCATCCCATGCTTCAGTAACACCAGTAACAGACAAATGCAACAAATGTCTTCTTAGGGATCTCAACAGATGAAAATGTCATTGAAGACTTGATGTCACCAAGGGCCGAACAAAATTTGGGTATGACACAGATGCATATGGAATCTTATTCATGCGATCCCTTTCTTCCTTAGTTGAAGGGGATTGTATTTTTGATAGACACATGCCATGTTGCATAGGCATGAATCCTTTCTTGGAATCATGCATATTAAAGCGTCTCAGCACTTTGTCTATGTATGTACTCTGTCTTAGGCCAAGCAGTTTTTGTGATCTATCTCTATAGATTCTAATTCCTAATATATAGGCTGTTTCACCTAGGTCCTTCATAGAAAAACATTTCCCCAACAAAGAATTTACTTGTTGCAGGGTAGGGACATCGTTTCCAATGAGTAATATGTCATCTACATATAATACCAGGAAAACAATCATGCTCCCATTAACCTTCTTGTAGACACAAGGCTCATATTTGTTCTTGATGAATCCATATTGTTTTACTGTTTCATCAAAATGAAGATTCCAGCTTCTAGAAGCTTGCTTCAATCCATAGATTGATCTTTGTAACTTACATATCTTTTGGGCTTCTTCTGGTATGTCAAATCCTTCAGGCTGTGTCATGTACACATCCTCAAGAAGATTCTCATTAAGGAAAGCAGTTTTGACATCCTCAAGTAAAATCCGAACAGATTTAAGCATTGCAACTGGTGAAAAGGTTTCATCATAGTCAATCCCATGAATTTGTTTATATCCTTTTGCAACCAGTCTTGCCTTATAGGTATGTACCTTACCATCCATGTCAGTCTTCTTCTTGAAGACCCACTTGCATCCTATAGGGTTAACTCCTACAAGAGGCTCTACCAAGGTCCAAACTTGGTTTGTGTACATGGGATCCATTTCAGATTTCATGGCTTCTAGCCACTTCTCAGACTCGGGACCAGTTATGGCCTCTTGGTAGGTCACAGGCTCATCTTGATCCATGAGTAATACATCACCTTGATCAGTTATGAGATATCCATATCTCTCAGGTAGGTGACGTATCCTGCCTGACCTACGCTGGTCTTGTTCTACTTGAGCAGGTTGTTCTTCCACAACTACTTGTGTTTCCTGCTCTAATTCCTCCATAGGTGTATCAATGTTTCGTGATTCTTGAATTTCTTCAATCTCTACTTTCCTCCCACTGATTCCTTTGGAAATAAAATCCTTTTCTAAGAAAACTTCAGTTCGAGCGACAAACACTTTGCCCTCAAAAGGATTGTAGAAGTAATACCCTCTTGTTTCTTTAGGATACCCCACAAATAAGCATTTGTCAGATTTGGGTTCAAGCTTAGTTGAAATTTGTCGTTTCACATAAACTTCACAACCCCAAATCTTCATGTAAGACATATTTGGTCTCTTACCACTCCATATCTCATATGGTGTCTTCTCAACCTTTTTGGATGGAACACGGTTAAGTGTGTAAGCTGCTGTCAGTAATGCATGTCCCCAAAAGGAGTTTGGAAGATCGGTGTGACTCATCATGGATCGGACCATGTCTAACAGGGTTCGATTTCTTCTCTCAGATACACCATTCCATTGGGGTGTTCTAGGAGGAGTAAGTTGGGATAGGATCCCACACTCTTTCAGATGGTCATCAAACTCTAGGCTTAAATACTCACCACCTCGATCTGATCGAAGAGTTTTAATATTCTTACCTAGTTGGTTTTGTACTTCATTCTTGAATTCCTTGAACTTTTCAAAGGACTTTGATTTGTGTTTCATTAAATACACATAACCATATCTACTAAAATCATCAGTAAATGTGATGAAGTACTGAAAACCTCCTTTGGCTGGTGTGTTCAGTGGTCCACATACATCAGTATGTATGAGGCCTAAAAGATCATTCGCTCTTTCACCTTTTCCTGTGAATGGAGACTTTGTCATCTTTCCAATTAAACAAGATCTGCATGTCTCATATGATTCATAATCAAAAGAGTCCAAGAGTCCATCTTTATGGAGTTTGGAAATGCGTTTCTCATTTATGTGGCCTAATCGACAATGCCAAAGGTAAGTTGGATTTAACTCGTTAGGTTTCATCCTTTTAGTATTAATGTTATAAATAGGCATTTTGAGATCAAGGACATATAGTCCATTGCTCATTTGTGCAGTAGTATAGAATATATCATTCAAATAAATTGAGCAACAATTATTCTTTATTATAAATGAAAAACCAAACTTGTCCAAACAAGAAATGGAAATAATATTCCTGCTAATTGCAGGTACATAATAATAGTTCTCTAACTGAATTATTAAACCACTAGGTAAAGTCAATACATAAGTTCCTACGGCTAAAGCAACAACCTTTGCTCCATTTCCAACTCGTAGGTCAACTTCACCTTTTTTGCCAAATCTCTACTTCTTTTTAGCCCCATGCACATTTGTACAAATGTGAGAACCGCATCCAGTATCTAATACCCATGATGCAGAAGTAGATAAATTTATTTCAATAACAAAAATACCTGAATTTGAAGTCTCTAATCCATTCTTCATATCTTCCAGGTACTTTGGGCAGTTTCTCTTCCAGTGTCCGGTCTTACCGCAATGGAAGCAGGTGCCTGCCTTTGCTATGCCTCCACTAGGCTTCAAAGAAGCAACAGTGGGTCTGGTTTTAGCAACTTCCTTGCCTTTCCCTTTCTCACCCTGCTTGGTGGGTCTTTTGTTCTGTCTCTTTCCATTTCCGATCATCAGAATGGACTTCCCTTTTGACTTCAGATTCTGCTTAGCAGTTCTTAACATGGCTAGCAGTTCAGGAAGAGATGTGTCCATATCATTCATATTGAAATTTAGGACAAATTGACTGAATCTATCTGGCAACGATTTCAAGATCAAATCATTCGCAAGTTCCTTTCCGAGGGGAAAACCCAACCTTTCAAGGTTTTCCACATACCCAATCATCTTGAGCACATGGGGACCTACAGGGGCTCCCTCAGCTAACTTGCCTTGAAAAAGGGCTTTTGAAACTTCAAACCTTTCATGCCTTGCTTGCTCTTGATAGAGCATCTTCAGGTGTTCGATCATATCGAACGTTGCCATGTTCTCATGTTGCTTTTACAACTCTGAGTTCATGGTAGCCAGCATGAGACAAGCAGTTTCATTGGCATCATCGGCATGCTTCTTATAAGCATCTCTTTCTGCCTTAGGTGCAGAACTAGGAGGTTCCTCTTCAGGAACAGGTTTCTCCAAGACATACAACTTTCTATCATGTTTGAGGACAATCCTCAGATTTCGGTGCCAATCCAGAAATTTTTTCCTTGTCAAGGATTGATCGTAAAATGTTGTTAGAGGTGTTTGTTGTCATGGTAATCTACATGAAATTAATGAAAATATAAGTATCAATAACATATTTAATTAGGCCTTTAATTAAATATGCTCCCACTATTTTACTCAAAACAAATGACCCTCATCATTTGATTCGGAAAATCCCGTTGGAAGATTTTCTAGTGGGTCGAGATCCACATTTCACTTTGTTTTAAGTCCGCGTAGGCGGCTTACACAAAACTAGGTTATTTAGGTAGGAACTCCTTCCAATTGTATCTAATACAACTCTCGAATATTTTAGTTGGGTGAATAACTCCTTATTCCAATCCATCACATGGATCATTTCCAACTCTTGCTTCTAAACATATATAATCTTATTATAATTTGTTTAGTTAAGTTTGACCCATTGTTTTAACAATTGGATATTACAATTATCCCATCGCACCTTACTAATATAGAACATGCACCTCGCGTAGGCGAAACCTACATTATCCGATACTAGTCTTGATGAGTGCTAAAACTTGGAAAGCATAAACTTAATATTTAATTTGAGGGAATTGCAATTATTCTGATCTCACTGGCTTATTTATCATATAAATCGTCTCTCACATGCATCAACATACATTCACATGCATCAACATACATTCACATGCATCAACATACATTCACATGCATCAACATACATAATGAAACAGTTATGGCCCCTAGCGCAATTGTTCTCCCAAGCCAATGAGAGAACCTAAACTAACCTAATAACGATCTAAGCTTCTCCAAGCAAGATCTTCAAGGTTGTCCTCCTTTGATATTGAATTCTTTTCTTTCTTCATAACAGTACATTACATAAAAGAAACTCGTTTTACATACGAGGGAGTGAGATGAGAAAAGAAGTTACATTAAGAGATTAAAAGAGAGGCACGACACGCAGGTCGTATTTTAAAATCCCAAAACAAAATAAAGGGAAACTAAGGCCATAACCGATCACCAGAAGACAATAATAATAAACACATTATTATTAATTTTAATTCCTTTAATTAATTAAAACCAAATTAAATTTCGGCGACCGATCATACTACGCGGAGTTAGCCGGGGGTCCGCTGCCCGGTCAGCGGGAACGGGGTTTCCGGTGCCCGATCAGCGGACGAGGGTCAATGGGGCAGCGTCCCTTGAGGGGTTGTAGGGGCAGCGCCACTGTCCGAAATTTTTAATGAACAATTCATTTGAAATCGACGTCGTTTTGCATCAACACAACTCTTGCGCAGTCACAAAATAGAAACCCCGAGAATTCTGACTCTGTGAATGTGACGACCGTCACAAGCATGTTACGACTGTCACGTCCATCTTGTTATGACCGTCACAGGCCCATGACGAACGTCACGCGACCAAAATAACAGAAACACCTAGAATTCTGAATCTGTGAATGTGACGACCGTCACAAAGCATGTTACGACCGTCACGTCCAGCTTGTTACGATCGTCACAGGCCCATGACGAACGTCACACGGCCAAAATCAATGCTTTTGAAACAGTCAACAGACGTGATCCAACAAGCCCTCAATTCACAACTCTTTGACGACACAACCCTTGTGCCCTCACTAACCCAAATGCACCAATTTCAGACCGTCAAACACACCTTGATTGTTGATTCAGTATGATTGATCAACAGGTCATTGCTTCACCATACTAATGTCGGATTCCGAAGCAAATGACCATTGATCGCTCAAAGGAAAATAATCATTAAGTGTTTGAATGAACGAAACAGAAACAATATATCATATATACCGTATTTTGCATTAGGATTATTTATATCATATATATAACTTGATCAATCTCAATTGCGTAACCTATGGACGATCGATGTATCGCTGCTTCACCATACTAATGTCGGTTCCAAAGCATAGTCAGCATCAATCATCCAAATCGTACACACATGATGCCAAATTTAATGACTCGTTTAATTAATTGATTCATTTTGTCTTTTAATCATATTAATACAGAAAATAAACAGCTATCCGATGCATGGTTTCGTAAGTGGCTTTAGTACAGAAAATAAACCACTGAAGGAGAATGGCGATCCAAAACGCAGCAGAATTTAAAATTTTCTCCTTTAGTGATCCTTATGAATGGGCATGATCAGTGATAGAATAGTTACCTCTTGTGACGATTGAAACCTTTGATGCAGATCTACGGAGTGATCACGAACGTTGAACGATGACAACGCCTCTACTCAGTCCACACGAACGGATTCCTTCAATCTCAGTGCTAGCTGCTACGAATGAAGGCTTTGAGTGAGAGAGAGAGAGAGAGAAACGAAATAATACAACCGCACTCAATGCTTCTGCACAAGGGTTCTATTTATAGAACCACTTGTGTGGGCTATAGGCTAAAAAGCCCACTTAAGTGTAAGTGGCCTATATCTTATAATATGCCCAAAATCACATAAGCGCGTGGTACCTTACCATATTTCGTATTCTACTTAAGTACATTGTACCTTACGATGTTCTACAATTCACTTAAGTGCACCGTACCTTACGGTGTTCCTTAGTTACTTTATCTCTCATCAATCCGTCCTTTGTGTGTGACCCTGTAGGTTTTCGCGGCATTGGCAATTATATTAAATCACGTATTTAACATAATAAACAATGAGTGGTATCTAGCAACACATCACTGCTACCCAAGACATGAAAATGTCATGTGATCTGACAAATCCTTCTGTGATAATACTTATGTGTATAATTACCCTTTTGCCCTTATGTCTATATTGAACACAAGGCATAGACCGTGTCATCCTTGTCCAGTTCAATATTGGGCCCATAGACATTTATCCTGTTACGCAGGATGGGCAAATTACATCTAGGTCACTCATGTCCCTTAGCATGCTTCGTGGAGTACCCATCAACTGTCTTTATGGTCGTCCAGTTACGGACAATGTTTGATCAGCAATAAAGCACTCGACTCTACATCTAGGGCCCATAGTGGTTTCAGGTCGAAGGGTGGCATACACCATTATTACCATGAGAATAACTTATGACACTTTGCATAACATTCTATATAGTATTCTCATAGCGGGTCAATCCAGTATAAATATTACTCTTAATATTCATACCTATGTTTAAGACTTGATAACTCCTTATCCATGATCCATGAGATGTGATCATCAGTCTATATACATAATAGTCTTAATGCTTTAATGTTATCCCACTTCACAATAAATCTCGACTACGGATACTTTAAGAATAGTGTCCTTATGTTTAATGTGATCTCATGATTAAGTCATACTTGATACATTAAACGGACTAGCTATTCTAGGGACTTTATTAAACAAACATAATAAAGAAAAAGCCTTTTATTATTAATAAATAATTCGATACAAGTACCAAAAGTATTGGCCTCTAGGGCTTACACCAACAAGAAGGCCCAAGAGTAAACCACGAGACCAAAATCCAACCGAAATCAAAAGCAAACCGAATTTCGCTCTAAACTAACTTAAAGTGGACTCATATATTGATGCTTGTCGTGACTATATATAGAATATAGTCTATCGGGTACTTGACTGCAAGTGCACAGTCCAGTCGTTTTAGTTTTAAAAGATATCGATCCCACAGGGACCTATGGTCAAACTAGTGTTAATAACGTCACTATGTTTAGCTAAGGGAATGATTAATAGAAGTTCGGGTGCAGAATGTTAAATCTAGGAGAAATTTAGTTTTAAGAAAGAATTGGTGGAAGGAATCAGTATGCAACACATTAATCGTCAGGGATTCGATAAGTCACCGGTGAATAATTTAAATGCCAAATATCTTTCAATAGAAAATATTTATTTAAAAGACTTTATCTCACACTCTCGTGATTGTTGATTCGGCCTATAGCTTTAAGTCAGAATGTACGCTCTCGCTGTCCCATTTGAAGTTAAAATTACTTTTTGAAAATAAATAAGTTCTAATTGCTTTTAAAATGCTCTCGCTGTTTTTAAACTCAATGCCTAATTTTTACTATCCAGGTCGAGCCTCACGCTCTCGCGATTGTTGGTTCTCACCTTAGTTAATTTCCCACTCTCGTGGAAAAATCGTATTAAATAGCTTCTCACTTTTGTGACAAAGTTAGTTAAATTTAAATTAAAAACCTCAGCCTAAAAGATTGTTTGAGAAAAAGAGTTTTCACCGATTATTATTAAATCCCACCTAATTAAATTGTTACCGATACCGGTAATTTAGCCGGACATGTTAAATAGCGCAAACACAGAGCATAAACAGATTACCATTGCAACCAACATAATTATAATAATAACTGGGCAATAATAATAATAATTGAACAAAACTGGCAATTGGATTAACAGAGTACGACGAATCTTGGAGTACTTGAGCAGTCCTCCACAAGTCGGTAGGATTCTGCTTCTTTAATACAATTGCTTACTAAATTAAATAAAGTGTACTAGTTCCCAAGTGTAGGAAACTACTACTATGGCTAACTGGAAAACGGGAAGGAAAAGGGAAAACGGGAATTCTAAAAAGAATGGTAAATGAACTAAGGCAACGGAAACAAAGTTGCTGAAAAGAAAATAACTAAAAGCTAGAATGCTGTAAAAAATCAATTGCAGAGCGTAAGTGTAAGCGTCAGCTTTAGCGTTTTTTGTTTTTTGTTTTTCCAATTTTTCCAACTTATGTCCTTTATATATTGCTTTGGTAGGTCATGGTAGTTGAGAAAATTAAGGAAGACTGGTTGAATGAGGAGTCCACGGGGGAGCCATTCTGTTGGAGAGAATTTAGGCACGTTTGGGTGCCTCTGATTGACTGTTTTAAAGCGTAAAATATGGCCGTGTGACGCTCGTCATGGGCCTGTGACGGTCGTCACAGGCTGGGCCGTGCCGATCGTCATGCAGCTTGTGACGGTCGTCACATCAGCAAATTCTGCATTCTGGTTTTCTACTTTTTTCTGTGCTTTCTCATTTGTTTCTTCTTCTTTTTCTTCCTTTTCTACATTTTGCTCATTAATGCTTGGAGATTTAAATACTTGCAAAAACAACTCGAATACTTGCGGAATAATCGGAATATTAATTAAAGTGGTATGATCTTTGAGTGTAAATCAAGGCAAATATCTGATGTATTTTCGCGTTATCATATATGAATCACTTTATAAGAAGCCAAGCAACAAAATCTATGCGTCCAAGCAATTTTCGGAAGTCAAATTGAATTTTAACTCCGAAATCGCAACGCAATTAAATACAACATAAAATAACAGCAGCAACCAAATATTATTATTACAGTAGTGTCACAATTTTTTTTACATGAACTCAAGGTAATCGAAAAATAAAAAGCTGAAGACAACACACACGTGATATCCACAATGAATTCGCAATGCTCCAGTATCGAAATAGAGTTAAAATAAAATAGAATATAGAAATAATATTAACACACACTCAATATATATATATATATATATATATATATATATATATATATATATATATATATATATATATATATATATATATATATATATATATATATATAACTTATGTAAATTAAAGGTAATATATAAAAATCTAAAAAAATAAAACGTATATATAAAACTAAAAGATATGGAAGTCTATACATATATAACTAAAAAAAAGAAGCATGAGTATATAAATAAATAAAAAAGAAATATATATAAATCAAAACCGATAATGTATATGTTTTTCTTTAAAATAGACAGTGTATAAAATGATCAAATATAAAGTAATATAAAATCAACCGGCAATGTATATGTGAAATTGGAAGAACAATATATTATATGTATGTGAAACTAGAAACAACACGAAATATATATATATATATATATATATATATATATATATATATATATATATATATATATATATATATATATATATATATATATATATATATATATATATATATATATATATATATATATATATATATATATATATATATATATATATATATATATATAATTGACACAAACAAAAATAAAGTAAAGTATATGTCTATACATGGGAAAAAAAATTAAAACCAAGTGTATATAATATGTAAAAATCAAAACAATATGTAGTAAAAAAATAGAATAAGTAAAAGCATGAAGATCGAAGAAAAAATCTACCAGAAGGCTAGCAGATTCAGTGGTTGTTGTTTTGTGTTGAGAAATGAAAAAAATAGTTCTGTTACATGAAGGAGGGAGTAGTTTAGGTGAGATATTTTTATGTGTTGGGAAAAGATAAAAGATATTTAATTATGTGTATGAAGGCATGAGTATGGAGAAAGTGGAAAAATAAAATGGCGGAAATTGAATTCTTTTGTGGGTACGAAGATCAGTTCAACATTTTCCATTTTTTTCAAGTCTCAGTCTATCAACAAAGATCTTCTTATTTTACAAAAATGAATTAAAACAAATTAAGTGAAATACAATTCATACATTTAAAATAAATAAAATAAAATCAATTTTAATATGCAATTAATTCTATTTATTTATTTTAAATATTTTAACAAAAAAAAATTAATAAACAGATTCAAAATGAATAAAAGTCGGGCGCAAAAGTGCTCGAAAAATTAAAATGAATGTACCAAAATGATCAGTGCGAAATAAACTTATTGGAAAAATACAGCGTTTCTTTTAATTTTGAAATAAATTTTAACCGGTTAAATAGGCTCGAGTTGATCAAAAAGTGACCAAAAAATTAGCTGAAAATAAATCGAACATACCAGATTAAACTACGTGAAACGTAGATTAATAAAGCTGATGTCTGGAAGCTTGATTTAAAAAAAAATCGTCCACTGATTTGACGCACATCCGTCGATTAGTTCAACCGGTTTGCCTGTAGATACAAAAATGTTGTTTCGACTGATATTCTAGGCACTATGTGGTATGGAATGCATGTTATGATATGTAAAGATGCAACGACTATGACGAATGTGTTAAATTGGTGATACATGGTCAAAATTGGGGTGTGACAGTTGCCCCTATTTAAGTATTTTCAACTAGAGAATATGAAGCAGGAAACTCTTCATATGATCATAGTGGAAGATAATTAAATACTAAGAAGACCCGGATTTTGACCATGCATGCACATGGCATAATATGATATGTTATGCATGGGTGCGAGACTCTTTTTTTATGATGATTTTAATCTACTATAGATATGATGAACTCTAGCAAAAAAATTATGATGGATGATACACAGACTTATGGGGAATGATGGAAATATAGGGTAAAGGTGGCCCACGGAAAATAAAAAATAAGGGTAGAAATTCACTGGGGATAACAGTCCTACTGGAGGAAAGACAAATAGGGAATATGCAAAGAGATTTTAACAACAGGTTCATACATGACCTGACAACACCAGAATATTCAAGAAATTTTCAACAACAGGTTCAAACATGACCTGACAACACTTGACTATTCAAAGAGTGCTTAATTAACATGTTCAAACATGACCTGATAGCACTAGGGAACATATAAAGAACACTTGAACAACAAGTTCAAACATGACCTAATGAGAGCTTGAACATCAAGGAAAGTTTAGTCAACAGGTTCATACATGATTTGACAATATTGAGAAAAAAATCAAAGAATTCCATCAATATGTTCATACATGACCTGACCATTGGAATACTCAAAGAGTTTCAATAACAAGTTCAAACATGACCTGACAATGTTGAGGGATATCAAAAGGTTCCATCAACAGGTCCAAACATGACCTGGAATACTAGAAAATATACAAAGAAATTTTCATCAACAGGCTCATACATGCCCTGCCAACATTGGAAAATTCAAAGTGTTTCAACAACAGATTCATACATGATCTGACAATACTAGAAAATCAAGGAAATTTTAATCAATAGGTTCATAGGTGACCTCAACATTAGGATATTTAAAGAAAGTTTCATCCATAAGTTCATACATGACCTAACAATACTTGGAAAATCAAAGGGAGTCCACCCTAAACAAAAATCTCTTTCCTCTCCAGACTACTAATCGCACCCATAATAGTGCATATATCAATGTACTGCTTCTTATGCAGAAAAGGCTTCCCTTGGTAGGGTCAAATCCCTCCTCATAGCCAAGACTCCAATAAAGAATATTCATATCTTTATTCATCATAACCTCGCCAGGGGTGAGAGAATCCTTTTGAATGAAATACGAAAGTGGTTTATGATGGAAATGGATATGAGCCCATTACTTTTGAAACCTTTCCATGAAAGAACATGAATACCTGATAGGAACACAATAGAGCGTGGAATGGGCTTCCAGAGTATATGGCTTAACCAACACGAAGCACCCCTGAAAATCGTCATAGTATTTTGAAAAAGACTAAAAAAAGAAACTTTTATGTGTAACACAAAAGTTCCTTGATCCTAGACAGTATACCTAGAGGCATGTATTACAATAAAGAGATGGCAGAGCAATTGACATAAGGGTTTTCAAGAATGATACTCGACCCAGAATTGGAACATCTTTATAAAATCCCAGGCACTAGGATGGAGTTGCAATAGGCAACCTTTAAGAACTTCAACACCTCTACCTCAAACTAGGATTAGGGCAACTGTAGATTTATCAATGTGAAAAAACAGTCATAAAAAGGAGTGAAACACCCCTCAAAAGTGCTATATATATATATGTGTGTGCTTGATTCTACAAGGAGAACCGACCAGTCAGAGGGACGACTGAATACAATATTAGCTGCCAGATCACTCAAAACAGAATAGGTTCCCAATATCTTAGAGTCCACCCAATTATATTTGTTTGCATTAGCCGACTCCACTAACGTGGCTCCTTAACTTCAACATCACTAGGATCCCGACCATAAACATCATGGTAAGTATTGATGAAACTTATGTTGTTTTTCCTATTCAAAACAACGACCTCCATATTTAGGATAATCAAAATAGGGGAAGCTAAATCCTTTGCAACTACAAATGGTGCAAACGTAAAATTGACGATGCAATCATCCTCTACGTCTTTGTCGGAAAGAAGTACGTCGAAGGAAGACTCATTGAATGAAGTTTCTTTGTCAAGAGAATTACTAAAAGCCTTCGTGACTCCAAATCATCAAACACATGTTTAAAAACTCAAACTGATTGATTATTAACTAGGGCTAAGAATCTGAACTAGAAGGCACTTATGTCCTAACTAAAGGGGAAGAATCACTACTCCAAGAATCACTAGAAAAACTTATGAGATAATCATTTATAATTTCCATGGTAAAGTAAACACTGAATATTATGAAATAGGCTTAAGGTAAGAAGGGTGCATGGAAGAAGTAGAGTCTGACGAAGTAGAGTCTAACGAACAAGCAACGCATGTGTTATATTAAAGTAAATTTGATTAGACTTCATATTTGGTTTTAGTTGAAGTTATGATTTGTAGTTTTTGAATTTAAATATGATTTTTACACTAAAATTTACTGTCAAATAAGGGATGACAATAGACTGAGTTTGTGCAGGTTACTATAATACTCGTCTCCATAATCGAGTTTAAAAAAAGTTATCGTACCTGACCCCATACTCACGTGGGGACCGACGTGTACCTGTACACGTGCCTTATGAGTACCTATGCCTATACTCATCACCTATTTTGCTATTAAAAATAAAATGACAATTTCTAAAATATAATATCATTTAAAGTGTTTAACAACATTAAAAAATCAAAGGATCTTATTGTTGAAGTATGAAATAAACAAACTCATATATTTAAATCTGTAATAGTTTAATAGTGATATTTTTTAAAAAAATGATAGATATGTATTTTTATATGATAATATGAATGATAATATATTATACTGGTAACAAAGTACCAGTGTGCGTGGTATCCCTACAAAGGTAGGGGATACTCATAGATCTTAGTGGGTTTATAACAACTAGGGCTTACCCATGACAATGAGAAGCCGTGTACGATGGTGTTTACGACAATGATGGTGGTATGAGAGAGTCAACTCACGTGAGCTGAGTGAGTATGTAGTGTAAGCGTTAGGTTTGGGTAAAATGTTTTATGTCATTCTCCCGTTAGGGAAAACGTATTTATAGAGGCCCTTGGGCCTAGGTTTTCCTTGGGAGTGATAACCACCCACTCAGTTAGAATAGTTCACTATTGAATCTCTATTTTCTAGGAGGACGTGGATCAACTATTGACTTTGACTTCTCTCTGTTCAAGAAACATGTTAATCTATATTTTCCATAACTAGGTGAATGAGAGATGCTTTAGGGCATGACGATTCCCCTTAGGGACAACATATGATCCTCGCCCGCATTTGATAGGTCTTTTACAAATATAACACTACATATATGAATATGTATTATGCGAGTATACAATAGAGTGAGTATTAAGGTATCCACACCCAATTATTTTAGTGAGTAATTACTCGTACCGGTACCTATTATGTGGAGTTTTATCCTACCTTTTAAAGATATTTTTTTTTTGGATGTTCACTGAGTATGAGCCAAATTGACTTCCCTCGGTTCAACTCACTTTCATAAGAATGTAAACAAATATAAATTATTTTATCTTCAACTCATTTTTTATCCTACTCAATCTTCGAAATCAATTTTTATCTTTTTATCAAATACACTCTCAATCTATTGGATCTATTTATGCACCTTGAATCGGTGAACCGGACCAACTCCATCTAACAACTCAATAAACAAATAAACCTTAACATTTTACTTGATGAAATAATTATAGTTTCTAGAATCAGATAAGTGGTTCTGTTAGACTCTAATTAGGGTCGGCCAACAAAAACCTAATCCACATAATTAGGGCCAACATGATGCCTACACTTCCGATGGTTTAGTTGGCTTTCTATTATTAATACGTTGAAGTATTAATTATTGTAGAATTACTTCAAACACTACATAACTTCTGATTACTATTAGTGATAATTTTATGAAATTAACCTCATGCTGCCAAACAAAGTTCATGTTTGGTTGTAAACTATGATTACCTCATTTACATTTTTACATTGACAAAGACTTATGAAAGGAATAGTAACGGTTTCATCTTTTTATACAAATAGTAGGGACATGACCTAATATAGCTAGTACATTTTGGTTAACAATTGAAAGATTTTTCATATATTGATAACAAATTCAAGTTGGACTAGGACATAGCCTGAGCATTCCAGAAAAAAACATCAGATGTTTTACCATATATATAAAAAAAAAGGGTGACATTGCTTATTATAGTTTATCGACATACTAGTGGATGAAAGAAATAAGCATGCCTAAATGAATACTTGGTGGGAAAATATTGCTTTAATCACTGATAACGAAAGAAAAATTTAATTAATAGAAATTGAAAGTGATTTTTTTATAATAATAATAAAAAAAGAATGATAAGATCAAACAAACAATGTGAAAATGATCCAATAGTGTTAATCAAGTTTATTCATCTCTTTCAATTTAATAATAGATTTAAGACTTTTAAATTTTGAATTTAGTAAAAAAAAATGGTATTGTGATCATTCGGGTCTCTTAAAATTTGATTAGATATCCATAACGTATCGTATTTATATATTTATAGACTATAATTTTATTTTTTTATAATTTATTTTAAAATAATTAAAATTTTAAATACATTGTAATTAAAAGTACTGTATTTAAGAATTTATCAACTTTAATTCAGAATTTTATTATTTATAATGGTAATATTCAACGAATAAAGTTTTCTTTCTTTAAATATATATATATATGAAATATTTGTATATATTAATAATTGTTGATATAATTAATGTGTATATTTTACGTATAAATATTATTAAAGTATTTTTTCATGCATATATGTATTTATCATTAACTTTTTATATTTCAAATAAAATTAGTAATACTAATTATAATTATAATTATATTTGTAAAATTATAGAAATTTAGCAATTTAAAATAAAGTTTATGAATTATTTAAAAAAACTCTAAAAAAACTTAACATTTAAAAAATAATTTTTATGAAAATTTATTAAAAAATTATAGGAATTATTTCAAATTCATCGGATATGAATTAAAAAAAAAATAGTGTTGATGTTCTAGAACTAGATACTCATTTCTCTAATAATTTTATTTTATAAATAAACTATTTTTAAAAATAAACCCTATATAGAAATTCAAAATAATTTTTAAAATTTTATTTTCCAAAAATAAATAATTGAAAAAATAATTAAAAAAATTTAAATCTACTTTTCATTTAAATTATGTTTTATTTTTTAATAAAAATATCTGATCATATAAAAATTATTAAAAAGATTCCTTATTATTGTATTATAATATTCATAAATATTTAGAAAGAAATATAAAATTTTGAATGTGCGCTTAATATTTAAAAACAGGATTAAAAAGGAACGAAGGAGGTGGGTTCCTTAGTCCGAACGCATCTTAGTTTGGTTTTAGGTTCGGAGCTAGGTTTGGATGAAGACTTTGTGCGGATAAGAACGACCCTAACCTTCACTCTTCTTTCTCTCTCTAGAAAAAACTCTCTCTACCGCTTCCAAGTCCTACAAGAACCCATTCCCTCCCTCTCCCTTCTTTACTTCTTCTCAAACTCTCTCCTTCAAATCTCTCCCCCCCTCTCTCTCTTCAACTAAAACAAACACACCATTCACCTTCCCACATTCAAACCAAACATAACACACGAATGGCAATTGAAAACCAAGACAACACCTCTGTCAGAGAAATCAAACCAAAAAACAGAAGAATCATGGTATTTGAATATTTGAATAGTACTTATTGTTGGTTTTTTTTGTTTTCGTTAATGTTAATGTTAATGTTGTGTTTTTTTTAAGGATTTTATTTTCAACATTGTAATCTCTGATTTTGATTTTTGAATAGGGTGCTGGAGGTCCTGATGAAGAGGATGACAGTAGATGGCCACCATGGTTGAAACCTTTGTTGAAAGAAAATTTCTTTGTTCAATGCAAGTTACATGCTGATTCCCACAAAAGTGAATGTAACATGTATTGTTTGGATTGTATGAATGGTCCTATATGTTCTCTCTGTCTTTCTTACCATAAAGAACATCGTTTTATTCAGGTTTGTTGTAAATTGTTGAATCAATTCATCAAAGTCTTCTACTTTTTGCACTAAAACTTAGAATGTGTCAGATTCTAGACCCATTTTGTTTGATGGGTAACTTAGATGCGTTTTTCACTGATTTGCTAAAAGTTTCGGCTTTGTTTTCTGTGCTAGATCTAAACCGTTTCTGTCATTCATTTGTTATTCATTGTTTTCTCTTATCAATTTCTTTTCTCCAAAATAGTTTCTTAACATTGTCATTCATTTTAAAAACTTCAAAAAGAAATTTCTTTGAGCTCATTTTAAGCTGTTTTGAATGAGTTTTTTTATGTGGGAATGAAGTTTAACTATTATTATGGTCTAATGTACTATGGTTTTATGTCTATTGAATGTACTAAGTTTGTTTTTGTCTTTGTCTGTGGTTTGAACAGATCCGAAGATCTTCATACCATGATGTGATTAGGGTGAATGAGATTCAGAAGGTATTGGACATCACTGGTGTTCAAACGTATGTTATCAACAGTGCAAGAGTTGTGTTTTTGAATGAAAGGCCTCAGCCAAGGCCGGGAAAAGGTGTCACAAACACTTGTGAAGTTTGCGAGCGTAGTCTTCTCGATTCCTTCCGGTTCTGCTCTCTCGGTTGCAAGGTGCTTTACTTTGCATTCAATTAATTAAATTTCAAAGCATTATATGCGCCATTGCGAGGATTGTGTTTGGTATTCTTGTTCAGCATTGGTGTCTGTGTCTCTGTGTTTGTATCAGTGCTTCATAGCTCGAGATCAATGTCTTCTCATCACAGATTTTTAAGAAGGATACAACTTTCAAAAATTGGAATTTGATTTTGGTTAGCTTTCTTTTCAAGCTAAAATAAAACTTTGTGTGTTAAAATTAAAATGACTTAAGTTGACTTTTTCATAACGTGTACCCTTTGGTTCACGAGACTCTTGTTGTCTTCAATTTAATCTTTCCCCTTAATTTCTTCAAAAGCATTAAACAAACATGAATATTGGGATTTGAATATTGACTTTTAATCCTTAATTTGCAAAAATCAAAACTACTATTCAACAAACTCATGTTAATTCTATTCAATTTTGATTCCTTTTGGTTAATTGATTAACCAATGAATGTGAATGTGAATTGCAGATTGTAGGAACATCTAAGAATTTCCAGAAGAAAAAGAAACAAATAACAGCAATGGCATCAGATTCAGAAGATTCATACAGTAGCAACAACAACATTCACAGCCGTCACAAGAAAATCAAAGTTCAAAGCTTCACACCATCAACACCTCCTCCAACTTCTGTTAATTACAGAACAGCCAAGAGAAGAAAGGGAATTCCACATAGAGCCCCATTGGGGATAGATAGTTGGTACTATTAATAGTTGGTAATTTTATTTTATTTGCTATAATGACCCTATGTCAAGTACTATTTTTTTAAAAATGTTTTTAGTGGGTGTATATAGCAAAAATCCAATAGAAGTGGAAAAAGTTGGGTAGTAGAAAATAAAAGACACCTGTGGAAGAATAGTTGGTGGTGCATTTAGCAAAAAAAGAAGAAGAAGGGGGTAAGTAACCCGTGCGTGTCTAGCAAAAGAAGTAAGTTTACTAGGTTTGTTTTACTAAAGTAATTATACCTAAGTTTTGTGGTTGAGGATGTAAATGTGGGTTAGTAAGATGTGGGAGAAAAGGAAATGAAAATGTACTAGTTGAAAAAGGTGGAATGTCAATATATGGAAATACAATAATAAAATGGATCTTATCTTATGTTATTTTATTTGTATAATATTTGTATAATAATCAATCTCTTCATAAGAATTTTATTAGAATTAAATTTTTATTTTCCATTATTCCTTCATATCCTTTTCTATTTATTTTTCTAATTTTTTTTTCTTAATGTGTTAACTTATTGTGAGTGGTTGTGAATGCTGGTGGTGGTGGCGATGTTAACATAAGGTTCCATTCACGGTGGGGTCCACAAAGGTCGGCCTACATGGGTTTTGTCGTCAGCGTGTACACGTGTCGAAATCTCATTGATGGTTGTGAAAGCGAGGTGCGTTAGTTCTCGAAAGTAGAGAGTAGGTCGGCCGCCTTGAATCAGAGAAAAAATATGCTTCGATTATTTTATTTATTTTAATACTGTTTTTTAATTTTTTAATTGGTACACATTCCAATTATTATTATAAATAATATTTTTTTTAATTTATTAAATAAATGGTATATTAATCATTATTATATATTAGATATATTAATTATTTAATAAATATATAATGAATATAATTTTTTTAATACTTATAATAATGACGAAATAGTGTATTCAAGGAAAAAAATGGTTCGACAAAAAGTTTTTATTCCATAATGTAGTACTGTTTTCAAACCTTAACTATAAATTAATTTTTAGATTGAATAATATAAATAACTATAATGATAAAAAATATATAGACGAGAGGGTTTTGAAACTTCATATGAATCGAAAAAATGTTGGTTAATGGTTGAGAACTTGAGATTCGTAATTCATTTTTAAATGATAAAACCAAGGCAGTTCCATACTGTGGGTACCATAGTTATTTTGATCAAACGGATGCGTTGTAGTATCGCATAATTGGACGGTTAATCCCCTCGATTATGGAGTATAGATCCCCCCAATCACACGGCCTTGAATACATTAGGCAGAATATTTATGGCATTTTAAAAATAATTCAATGTGATTCAGTTGTCAATTTAAAAGTAAAAAAATAAAAAAATAAAGATAGAATGATGTTTTTATCAAAATAATAATTATTATATTAAAAGAGTTTAATTGAAATGCACTGACAGTGTAAAAATTTTTTACACGGTCAGTTAATCACAGCGTAAAAAGTTTTACATAATCAATTCATCTTCATCACTTGTTTGTATTACTTTATAGATTTTTAAAATAAAAGTCAAACTTATTTTAATATCCGACGTCTAAGATTAACTGACAGTCAGTGTATTTCAATTAAATCCTAAAAATAATTCCAATAATTAAATGGTACTATAATTATGAAAAAGAACTAATTTGTATTATAAATTGAAATGAATAATTTATTTTATGATATTTTATTATTCTAAATAAGTCATTTATTGTAAAACGAAAGAAATATTATCTTAAATTTTTAATATAATTCTATCCGTCTATTTTTCAATTATATTTTATATTTAATATATTAATTATGTACAAAATAAATATAAGGTTAATAATGACCATAATACGATTACTTTATGTTTAGTGGTTATGTTGGAACAATTAGGTTATTCTAGAACAAAGAAAGAGAAAAAGTAATGTGAAAATGATTCTATATTAAAAAAAAGTTAGTCTGAATTTATAACTTCACATTAGGAGACTAACATATATGATGAATTCGACGCGACCATGTCGAATACATGCTAACATATTTCGACAATAACAACTAACTTTTATTCAACTAATTTTGATTTTGTCGAATACAGTTAAATTTGACTTTGTCGAATACAAATTTGTCTACTAGAACAATGAATTACTACTTCTAACATACCAACTAATTCATCTTTTCTAGGCTTCTTATCCCAATGTTTCTCTTCAACTCTTCGAACCTGATTTTCTTCAATGGTTTAATGAGTATATCAACTAGTTGCAGTTCTAACTTGCAACACTCTAGTTCAAGTTTTGCTTTATTTACTTGATCCCTAAGAAAACGATGCCTCATCTCTATGTGTTTACTCTTACCATGACACATAGGGTGATTTGACAGGTTGATAGTTGACTTGTTATCTACAAACAACTTCATCTTCCTAGGTTCCATGATCTTGAGATCTTCAAGTAACATATATATCCATAATGCTTGACATGCTACATACCATGCAATTACTTACTCAACCTCACAAGAGTACAATGCTACAATGCCTTTCTTTCTCGAGCTCCAACAGATTGGTGCTCCACCAATCATGAATATGTAGCATGCAATACTTTTCTTTTCATCTTTGTCTCCACTAAAATAAAAAATTATAGTCATACACTTATGCATTGTTCTTCAAGTTCTTCTTGTTTCGCGTCAACACACCATTATCAATTGCCCTTTTGAGGTATCCTAGCTCTCTATTGATTGACTGTAGTGATATGACATTCTTGTGCCTTTTCCATAAACCTGCACAAAATCCCAACACTTTGACAAATGTCAGGTATGATATTTTATAAGTACCTTAGAGATCCAATGATTTGTTTGTACAATATGACATTTACAAATTCATCATTTTTTCTCTTTTCAACTTTGCTCCTGTCTTCAATGGTGTGACAACTGCATTACAGATGCTCATCTTGAACCTTTTCAAGATGTCTTGAGCATACTTCTTTTGGTGCAAGAATACTTCTTCACTCGTGTCTTTGAACTTTATCCCTTAGAAATATAACAAGTTCCCCAGATTAGACATTTCAAATTCATGCATCAGTTCAGTCTTGACCCTTTTTATCTCTTCCTCGTATGCACCTATGATCAACAAATCATCCATGTATAGACATAAAATAATTTGATTGTCCTTTTCTGCAACATATACATATACTCCATGATCTGAAAGATATTTTGTGAAGTCTGCCTTGATCAAGAAGTTGTTTATCCTTTTATTCCAAGCCCTTGGTGTCATACCTCAAATTTGTCTGTGGATTTTAAATTTCTAGGCAACCCGCTTTATTTTGTTTTGTCTAGAATAAAATTTCGGTTTTATGGACAGACCCGTTGAATTGATTCCTTAACCACACATAAAATTCGTGAACAGTCTTTTCAGGTTTGGGCATGCAACTATCTATTTTATTGATCTACATTATGCTAGTTTAATCTGGTGTGCTCATTTTACTTTTTCATGTATCCGCGTGTTCGCGTATTGATCAGTGCGAGCCTTGTTAACTGCAAGATTTGATCCGTGAATGTCTATTTTAATGAACTACATTTCGTGTATATTATTTTAGTGCATTCATTTTATTTTTTCGCACATTTGCGCGTTCAATTTTTGTTCATTTTAATTCCCTTTATTTCGTTTTTTAATTCAATATATTAAGAAAAAATAAATAGATTTAAATAAAACAATTTAATTGTTTTATTTGTTTTTAACAAAAAAAATATTGTGATTTTATTTTACTATTTTTTAACTCATTTTGATCCTAAAATTATCTAGGGGTATTTTTGGACTTAACTGAAAATTCAAACCCTAATATGTGATATAAATAGTAACTTGTGATGGAAAATAGAGGAGAATACAATCGCCTAGTCTCCCAATCACATCTCTCTCTCTCTCTCTCTCTCTCTCTCTCTCTCTCTCTAAATTTTAAACAATAAAAAAAGAGAGAAGAAAAGTTCAGTAGAAGTGTGACCTTCATTTCACTCACAAACCCCCTTACCACCTTCTCCCTTTCACGTTTCCCCTTCATAAATACCTCCCTCCGCCTACTGTTCATCCAAATCTAGCCGCCCCACAACATCATCAACTCTAATTCGTTCTGATCAGCAACTCATCTCACACCTCTTCTAACAACAACCAACATGAAGCAATAACATCAATGACACAACACTCGGTAATGATTCGTTTTCAAATACTTTTTATGTGTTGTGTTGTGAGTTCATATTTTGACTTCATGTGCTTTTCGTGTCGAACTCATTTCTGGACTATACTGGAATTTTGTTAAGTTTTGATCATTGTAAATATTTTGTAATGATGTAAATGTTTTTGAATGTGTCTTGTTGTTTGCGTTGCATTTAAATCAAATTATATCCATATATTCGACATGATTTTTAATGTCGTAAGGTTGCTGGATTTTCGTTTGATATAACGATATAAATATTCGGTATACTTGTTGTTTGTTGATTATTATTGCATTGAAATCAGATCCGAACATATTATGTGCGTTCAGTTTGGTTTGTTTATCAACATTGCGTTAAGTGCATTTTATTTTGATTGTGATGAGCGCGTTTTGCGTTACCCAGCTATTGGCTGGTTTTCTTTTGTTTACGTGTGGCATTGTGATTATGTTGTCATCGCGTTTAACTTAAATTTGTATGTGCTTTTGGTAGTTCAACATATCGTTAATTCGCGTTTACTTTCTCTACTTTGTGTTTCGTACATTGCTTTTGTTATGATATAGTTTGTTGCGTTTGGTTTAATTGCGATGAAGGAACTTTGCGCTAGCAATTTATTGTTTGATTTATGGTAGCATGCAACATTTCAATTTTATTGCATTTAAATAGGATTTAAACTATGCGTTGGGAGCTTCGTATTACATGTACTCGCGTTACGAGAAATCAATTAGCGCCCCTGCGTTGCGTTAATTTGACGCACACACGTTTACTTTTTGATTCGTTTGTGATGAATGTCTATTGGTCATGATTGTTATATGCACATTGTTATCCTTTCATTATGTTGCATGTGTGCGTAGTATTGCATTTCGTACTATTTGTGGTGTTAAGTTACGCCTCGAGTATGAACTCGCAACCTTGGGCTGCTATTCACACCTCTCATTATTCAATCATTTCACCATCGATTCCAAACCATCTCAAATCAAAATCATTTTCACATGGAAACTTAAAGTTTTTTTGAAATAAATAATCAGACGAAAAGGGATTAGTTGTACGTACTTATCTCTCTTAGTCCCCAAGTATTTGGATTATGGTCGTACTTAGTCTACCGTTCGAGTACTCGTCTTCCGTTTAAATCATCTTTCAAAATAAAATAAATCAAACACTTGATTGATATCAAGTCCTTTTCAAAATTAATCATTTCAAAACTCTTTTTCGCAATAAACATTCGATTGAAAAAGGATTAGACAAATGTACTTTTCCTTCCTAGTTCCCGAGTATTTGGATGATGGTCGTACTAAGCCTACCGTTCGAGTACTTATCATCCTCTTCAAAATACATTAAATAACCAAATCTAGTTCATTCTTGCGGACGTAAAATATTAATTGGATGTACATGTCCCTCTTAGTCCCGAGTATTTGTGTGATGGTTGTACTTAGCCTCTCGCACCAATACTCATCATTTGTTGAAGAAGCATGACTTGATTCGCTACACAAATTTCATAAATAACCTGGACGAAAAAGGTTAAGTTGGACATACTTTTCCCTCACAATCCTGAGTATTTGGATGATGGTCGTACTTAGCATATCATTTAAGTACTCGTCAAAAGTCATCTTTTTCTCGCTCTGCGCGTTCGAAAACCTTTTCACAAACGAACAATGTTTATTCCATTCTACCACAACATAAACAAACGCTTAAGCCTTCAACTATGATCACATAAGCAACATTTAATCGCTAGAATGTGACCTAAACATTCATTCATTAAAATCTACCAATTTTATACTAATAACTACATATCTTTGAGTTCCCCATTGCACCTGAGGATACGCAGGAGTGAGATTCAACGTCTCCTCAAGAACTATAACCAAAAACCCAATATATCTTTTGTCTTGCCCAGAATTACGTAGCTTTGAATTCCTCATCACATCTAAGGATACGTAGGAGCTAGACTCATAATCTTGTCAAAGACCCTAATGAAAAACCTTTACAACCTTTTCACAACCTTTTCTTTTTCCTTTTTGCAACATTCTATTCGCAAACCTAACTAAATGGTTCCCGTTGAGTACAACGGATGTGAGGGGTGTTAATGCCTCCCCTCGCATAATCGACTCCTAAACTCAGATTTGGTTGAGATGACCATTTTATTTTTATTTTAATGGTTTTATCGATATTTTCCCTTTCCTTTTGGAATAAATAAAGTTCGATGACGACTCTGTTATCATCTCGAGTGTGCGAGCGCTCTAGGTATTTTTCACGCTATGACACTTGGGGCTAGCATCAAGCCGTATAGAGCCTTTCTTAATATGTTCACTTTCTTCTCCCGCCCTTTGATTTAGAATCCCGGTTGTTGGCTAACATAAATCTCTTCATCCAATAATACATTTAGGAATGTTGACTTAACATCCAACTGATGTATCTTCCATCCTTTGTATGATGCAGTCAACATGACAATCTTGACTGTCTCCAGCCTTCCGACAGGTGCATAGAGTTTGTTGAAGTCGATACCAGGATTTTATAGAAAATCTCTTGTCACTAGTATTGTCTTATACTTGACAATTTCACCACTTAGCCTCAGTTTCATCTTGAAACCCCACTTCACATCAATTGTCCTTTTTCTTGACCTTTCGACAAGTTCCCAGGTCTTGTTTTTCTGAATTTCCTTGAGTTTTTCTTTCATAACTGCCAACCAATTTGAATCACTCATGGCTTGATCCAAATTAAATGGTTCTGATTTAGCCATCATTATCACTTCTCCTTTGAGGTCACTATCTGCATCAATTGCTTGATTTGGAAATCTCTCATATCCAACTAGCCTTGTTGAATCAACTCTTATTCTAATTGATATTATAATATTTTGCTCGAGTGGTTATGGCTTCATTTTGTTGGTCTACTTCAAGCATAATTGGAACTATCTCTTTCACATGTCGAGCTAACCCTTGATTCCAATTCCACCCTTTGATTTCGTCCATCAAAACATCCATATTGATAACTAGTTTATCATTATTTTCTGAATATAACTTGTATGCACCATTCGAATGATAACCTATGAGCACCATGGCCTAACTTTGATCATCTAGCTTCTTCCTTAATTGGTCATCTACATGTCTGGAACACATTAACCAAATACTCTAAAGATGACTATCATTTGGCTTCAGTCCTTTCCAAGCCTCAAAAGGTGTCCTGCCGGCTATCTTATTGGTTAGACATCTATTAAGTATGTATACTGGTGTCAAAATTGCCTCTCCCCATAATCTCTTTGGCATTTCTTTAGCTTTCAACATACTCATGACCATGTTAAGTATACTTATATTTTCCCTCTCAACTATACCATTATGGTGTGGTGTATAGGGTGCAATAATCTCATGCTTTACACCTTCCTCATTTCAAAATCTTGCAAATTCCATATTATCCTATTCACCTCCACCATCAATTATCGGTTTCTTTAACTTGCATTCACTTCGTTTCTCGACATGAAATTTAAACTTCTTGAACTATGTAAATACCTCACTCTTCCTTTCAATAAGATAAGTCCACATATATACGGTGGATTTATCTATGGAAGTTAGAAATAACATTTACCTCCATTTGATCTTACTTCAAAAGGTCCACACACATCAGAGTGAACAAGCTCTAGCTTATGTGTCAACTTCACGGAAAAGTCATGTTTGAATTATTTCCTAGCCTGCTTTATAATGCAACACTCCTCACACACCTGACTTGGTTCCTTCACTTGAGGTAATCCATGCACCATCTTTTTCAAGTTAAGCATACCTAGTCTTCTGAAGTTTAAGTGATCATACCTATGATGCCACAATCAGTCTTTGTTTCTATTGATAGTCGAACTCAGACTTTGATGATCAACCATGTTGATCTCTATTTTTAAGGTCTTGTTATTCAATAGTGGTTCTTTCAATATCATCATTCCTTCACCATTATACAATTTCATCTGATTCTTTTCCATCTTCATGATGTACCTTTTCGCAAGTAATTGACTTATGCCTATCAAATTACTTGTCATCGAAGATACATACAATACATCAGTGATAATGGCCTTCTGACCTTTCTAACCACATATATGTTTCCTTTTCCACCTAATATAACATGCATGCCATATGTAAACTTGATCACTTTCTTAACAGATTCATCTAACTTGACGAACCCGTTTTTATTTCTAGTCATATGATTGCTGCATCGTGAGTCTAAATACCACATATTGGCTTTTTCATCATTTGACTAAGTATTGGCCATGATTAGCACGTCATCAGAGTCGCTTTATCCAGAATGTGCATATTTCACCTCTTTATTATATTTTGCTCTTGTTTCCTTCTTTCTTCGTCAGTCTTGAGCATAATGATTTAATCTTGACAGTTGTAGCACTACACCTCCTTCAAGTCAACCTTCTTCCTCACATACTTTTTAATCGTGTCTTTCTTAGTGGAATCATTATGATTCTTTGAATTCTTGCTCAAATTCTCATCATTAGCAGGATTCTTTCTTTGTTTCGCCTTTTCTTTTCTAGACTTCTTGGTGAATCTTGATTGCAGTGCCTGTTCCGCCACTTTCTCCATTTTTGAGTTCCTTTGCTTGAATATCATTCCATGAGCCTCTAATGAAGCTTGAAGTTCTTCTAACTTCTTCTCATCCAGTTTCTAGGACTCTTCAATAGACACGACAACATAATCAAAAAATTGTAGTTAAAGATCTGAATACTTTTTTCGATCTTTTGCAAATCATTGATTGATTCACCATACGCCTTCATCTGGTTGGTGAGTAAAACTAACGTTGAAAGGAAATCAACGGAAAATTCCTCTTCTTTCATACGTGTTATCTTAAAATGCTTTCTCAACGTCTGCAACATCACCATCTTTAGTTTCTGATCTCCAACATACAAGTTCTTCAACTTCTCCCATGCTTCCTTGGACGTCTCTTCTTCAGTGATCTTCTCAAACAAATTAGGATACACACATTGATGGATCAATAAAAGAGTATCTCCATCTTTCTTTGTTTGTTCGTTATGCATAACCTTCAGAATATCACTTGTATTCGCTTCCAATACAGATACTCCATGACTCACAATTTCAGCCATATCTTGAAATATAAAGATCACCTTCATTCGTGCAACCCACCTCTCATAGTTCTCACCTTTGAAAAATAGTAGATTTGTAGGTTATTCGAGAATGAAGACGGAGAGAGAGAGAGAGAGAAAGAGAGAGAGAGAGAGAGAGAGAGAGAGAGAGAGTAATGTGAAGATGATTGTATATTGAAAAAAGGCAGTGTATGTTTACAACCTCACATGACTATTTATAGGCCACAGGCATACTTGACTTATTACATGATGATTCAACCATGTCGAATCATGCTAACAAATTTTGAAGACAATAACTACATACTGTATTCGACAAAGTTGAATACAACTAACTCTTAACTCCGACTCTGTCTAATACAACAAAGTTCGACTCTGTCGAATACAAACTTGCCTACTAGAACTATAAATTACTACTTCTAACTGTTACAATTCATGGTTACGATTCCTAAGTGACAAGACGAGTACCATTACGTGTGTGTTTGATTATGCGATGACGAGAATTAATTTAAAAAAATTGATTATGAATAAAAATGAATTGAATGATTTATATTTGAATACATTTATATAAAAATGATTTGAATAACAAATTTCAAAGTAAAAATCAGGTTTATACATAGAATTTTAAATTTCAAACTTCAAGTAAAACCAATTCTAAAGGCATAATCATTTCTACTTTAGAAGAACCAAATACTTCGAAATTATTCCAAAATCAATTCTAATTCTTTAAAAGTGTTTTTGTCTCTTTCAAAAGTTAAATCAAATATACACTAAACATATATTTGGTTATGGAGTGAAAATAATTAATTTTGAATGAATTGTTTATATAAAATTGATTTTTAAAAAAGTGAGTTGAATCTAAAATCATTAATGTTTAGATAAATGTATATAGAAGTGAATTGAACAATAAATTTTAATGTGAAAATCATTTTTAAAATTAAAAGATACAAATTTTAACTTCAAATAAAATCAATTATAGAGACAAAATCAATTCTATTCAAAAGAACCAAATGATTTTTTTAAATAACCACTAATTTCAATTTAAATCCCTAAATAACTTATTTTTCAAAAAAATATATCAAAATAACCACCTTTCTTAACTAATGCGCCAGTTGAATTGACGCATCCAATTAAGCTAGAGAGGAGGTGCCATTAGCCTTGGCGCATGCATGCAAAACCAATGCATGTAGGCGCCACATGCATTGGCGCATGCATGTGTGTATGCGCCACATGTATTGACGCATGCATGTGTGCATGTGTGTATGCGCCACATGCATTGGTGCATGCTTGTGTGTGTATGGAGCCTAGTGCTTTGGCGCATGCATGATTTGCTTATTCTATAAATACCATCCTCGCATCTCCATATTATTTCAAACAACTTCTTACCCTTTCCCATTTTTCTTTAATTTCTTCAGTCACCTTCAATTTTGTTTTCTTTAATCATGTCTGAATACATTCACAAGAGAAATGCCGATTTAATCTTTTCAGTAGTCGCACCTCCGATAAAGATTCGACTTTGGAATATAGATTTGTTTGAACGTCTTAATCGGATGTTGAACCGTTGGTTAGATGGAGAAATTGTAGACGGTGAAAGGATTAGAAGAATTCAATAACTTGAGTCCACATTCAACCAAAATGGAGAAGTGTGTGAATGGATGAATATTAAGACTGACAGAGACGTCCACAAGGTGATGCATAATGTGTTCAAAATTGTTTTGGTGGTTGTAATTACTTAGTTATAGTAATGGTATTTTAATTGTTGTAGTTGGTTGTATGTTGTTTATGTGTTGCTTGTGTGTTGAATGTGTTGTATTTGTTTGTGATGGTATTTCCTCACAAAGTTATCATATGAAATAAATTTTGATTTTAATATAAAACAAAAGATATACATGTAAAATTATCTTGTTGTGCTCGTTCCAACACTAGGACAATTAGTATGATTGTTACCTGACTGACGACATGAACTACATAATCAAACCATTTTGTTCGATGTATCCATTTCGGTTTGAATACAGGTGATGTTTGGGCGGCCCTTTTTCTTTCTTCGCATAACTTCATTGTGCCAGAGAATGTACCCTTGATATTTAGGCCAATAATCCTCTTTTGCAACAATTGAAAAACTAATTTTGTAAACATTGGATAAGCTTATGACTTTGTAAACGTCAGATAGTAAGTAAATGGATCCCTTTGAACCTTTGAACATGCCGCAATGACATGAGAGCATGGCATACAAAAGGCTTGGAACTTTCCGTAGTCGCACCAACCTCTATCGAGTTCCTCTCTGTATTGTCCCATCGACATACCTTCATTGTGATCCATGGACTAGGCAACACTATACCAACCTTTAGTACGGTCAAACACCGTCACCACGTGTGTGTTATGTAACACCCCGATAAAAATAAGCTAATTATTTAATTTAAGTTAATATTATATTTATTAATTTAATTAAATAATTGGAATTATTGGATTATTATTATTATTATTATTGGAATAATAATTATTGGAAAATATATAAGTTGGAAATAAGGAAAAAGAGTTCCATTTTGGTAAAAAGAGTTTTCACGTGAAAACAGAGAAGCGGCTCAAAAAGAGGAAAAGGGCAAAGAGACAGAGCAAGAGGAAGAAGGTCGGAGAAGAGAAAAGCTTGAAGCTTAAAGATTCGCCGGATTAACTCAGGTAAGGGGGGTTTATCGTCGTTTAATGGGTATTATGGGTTAACATGTAATGGGTAGTGATGAACCGTTGAATTGACCCTAATTGGGATGATGGGTGCTGAAAAATTGTGATGAATAAACTGTGCTAAAGTCGTAATTGAATCTGTAATTGGATGGGTAGTGATTTTCCGAACGTATAGCTTTTTACGGAATCGGAATCGGAGGTCCGGAAGTCCTCCAACGGCGGAAAATACGGAGAATTCTGCATTCTGCTTCGTGTTAGCGCAGGAACAGCTTTCTGTCTTGCGTTAACCGGTTAACCCAGGGTGTTAACCGGTTAACACTGTTATGAATTGTGAAAAATTGCTGTTTTGTCTGCGTTAACCGGTTAACCCAGGGCGTTAACCGGTTAACACTGTTGTGAGTTGTGAAAATATTGCTGTTCTGTCTGCGTTAACCGGTTAACCCAGGGCGTTAACCGGTTAACACTGTTAAAATTGGCCAGGAAGCGTGTTCTGTCCTGCGTTAACCGGTTAACCCAGGGCGTTAACCGGTTAACACTGTTGGAAATTGGAAAAATTGATATTTTAATGTTGTGAACATAATTGGTGATTGGCCTATATCGGTGTGTGATATAGTAGGGATTAGTTCCCGTTGTTTTGAGTAGGATAGGTATTAGTAGAGTGTGCTAATACTGTGATTGAATTATTTGGCATGACATGATATGATTATGTGATAAATATGCTAATGATGTGTGAAAATATGCATAATGTTGTGAATGTATATATTATGTATGTAATTGTGGATGGACTGTTTTATGGCTTAGAGTGTGAGCATATGTCCATTGTGGATTGTTGTTGATGATGTTGCATTGCTAGGTGAATTAGCATGCATATTGTGGCCTTTATGGTGGTAGCTAATTCCCATGGTGAGGAATTAGTGAGTAAATCATTGTGGATTGTTGTTGATGTTTGCATGCTAGGTGATTAGCGTGCATATCATAGCCCTTGGGGTGGTAGCTAATTCCCATGGTGAGGAATTAGTGAGTGAGTCACTAGGTCTCAAATGAGTGGGACTAGTGGGCTTGGTAGCCGTATCTGGATTTGATCGGTGAGGTTGAACTATATGTTCACGAATAGTCGGTACCGCATGCATGGAGTCTCATTGCATAATGTATGTATGGCGTATAATATGAATGGATGTATTCCAATATTATACGTGTGTTTGTGTTGGCATTGAGTATGAGTATGAATTGTGTTGGTATTGAGTATGATATTTGAGTTGATGTGCCGTTACTGAATGTGTGGTATGATTAGGGTGATTAATGCGTTATTTACTTAGCATTACATGATATTTTATAATGCTTTTTATATCGATTGAGGAACTCACCCTTACAACTATTTTTCAGGTAACGAGCAGTGATTGAGTAGAAGCTAGTGCTTGGATTCTAGTGTAATCTCCTTAGAGGGTCATGCTCTGATAGATGTAACATCGGGACGAGATGTTTTACCTTGTTGAATAATTTTACATGTAATGTGTTACATGTTTTGCATGATTGATTTGATTTCTATCCGCTGCGTATTGTGCAAATACTTTATGTTTTGAATTAATAAAAGAGCATGACAGTTATTATGGTGAATGGTGTGAATTGTTTGTGTGACACCCTTAATTGCATAATTACTCTGATTGATATATTGCTATTTTAATTAAATATTTGGGGTATTTTAGAAGGGTGTTACATTAGTGGTATCAGAGCATAGTCGGTCGAGTCGAGTCATAATTATTCTGTTTTCCCTGTACGGGATAGGTGTTGTGTAACCCTATCAATACTTATTGTTTTATCTTGTTGGATTAACTCAGAATAGAGATGGCTGGAAGAGGTAGAGATGATGCTGCGATTGCTGAGGCTCTGGGTATGCTAGCTGGAGTACTTGGAGGGAATCCGAATGTTGTGGGAATGGGAGCTGCTCGTCAACTGAGTGAGTTCCAGAAGAACAATCCTCCAATGTTCAAGGGAGCATACGATCCAGATGGCGCTCAGAAGTGGTTAAAGGAGATCGAGAGGATCTTCCGAGTGACTGAGTGTGCCGATAATCAGAAGGTCAGATTCGGTACGCATATGCTGTCAGAGGAAGCAGATGATTGGTGGGTTGCTACCCGCACTGAGTTGGAATCTGCTGGGAATGCTGAGATCACTTGGGCTGTGTTCAGAGAGAGATTCCTGAGGAAGTATTTTCCAGAGGATGTTAGAGGAAAGAAAGAGATAGAGTTCTTGGAATTGAAGCAGGGCAACCGGTCTGTTACTGAGTATGCTGCTAAGTTCACAGAGCTGTCGAAGTATTACACTCCCTATAACGAGGCTACTGGGGAATTTTCAAAATGTGTGAAGTTTGAGAACGGGTTACGTCCCGAGATCAAGCAGGCTATTGGGTATCAGCGGATTAGAGTGTTTTCTGATTTGGTTGACTGTTGCAGGATTTTTGAACAAGATACCAAGGCTAGAGCGGAGAGCTATCAGCAGAGGGTTGATAGGAAAGGCAAGAATCAGAATGATCGTGGGAAACCGTATGCAGCTGGCAAAGGTTTCCAGAGACAGAGTGGGATAAAGAGGCCTAGTGGGGGAGACTCCAGTGCCCCTGCTAAGTGTTTCAGATGTGGTCAGGCTGGACATCGTATCCATGAGTGTACCAGTAATGAGAAGAAGTGTTTTAAGTGTGGAAAAGGTGGGCACTTGGCTGCAGAGTGCCGATTGAAGACTGTGACTTGTTTCAACTGTGGAGAAGTGGGTCATATCAGTCCACAGTGTCCTAAGCCGAAGAGAGAGAACCAGTCGGGAGGCAAGGTCTTTGCTTTATCGGGTTCTGAGACTTCTGCAGATGATCGTTTGATCCGAGGTACGTGTTATATTAATGGCTTTCCTCTTGTAGCTATTATTGACACAGGTGCTACTCATTCCTTTATATCTTTGGATTGTGCTGTGAAACTTAAGTTAGAGATATCTGAGATGCATGGAAGTATGGTGATTGATACTCCTGCGAAGGGTTCAGTGACTACTACTTCAGTTTGTTTAAATTGTCCTTTGAGTATTTTTGGTAGAGACTTTGGGATGGACCTAGTGTGTCTTCCACTAGTGCAGGTTGACGTTATTCTGGGTATGAACTGGTTGGTGTTTAACCGAGTCTATATCAACTATTTTGATAAGACTGTGATCTTTCCTGAGATTGAGGAAGGAAAGAGTTTGTTTCTATCAGCAAGGCAGGTGAATGAGGCAGTAGTAGATGGGGCAGAGTTGTTTATGCTGTTAGCGACTTTGGAGGCTAAAGATAAACTGGTGATTTGCGATCTAGCTGTGGTGTGTGATTTTCCTGATGTGTTTCCTGAAGAAGTGAATGAATTACCGCCAGAGCGTGAAGTTGAGTTCTCGATTGATTTGGTACCTGGTACTAGGCCGATGTCGATGGCTCCGTACCGTATGTCTGCTGTTGAGTTAACTGAATTGAAGAGTCAGTTGGAAGATCTGTTGGATAAGAAATTTATTCGTCCGAGTGTGTCACCGTGGGGTGCACCAGTGTTATTGGTTAAGAAGAAAGAAGGTACTATGAGGTTGTGTGTGGACTACAGGCAACTGAATAAAGTGACGATCAAGAATCGGTATCCTTTGCCGAGGATTGATGATTTGATGGATCAGTTAGTTGGTGCGAGTGTGTTCAGCAAAATAGATTTGAGGTCGGGATATCATCAGATACATGTGAAAACTGAGGATATTCAGAAGACTGCTTTCAGAACAAGGTATGGACATTATGAGTATTCTGTAATGCCTTTTGGTGTAACTAATGCGCCTGGAGTATTTATGGAGTATATGAATAGGATTTTCCATCCGTACCTAGATCAGTTTGTTGTGGTGTTTATTGACGATATTTTGGTGTATTCGAAATCGGAAGAAGAGCATGCTGAGCATTTGAGAATGGTTTTAGGAGTTCTACGAGAAAAGAAGTTATTTGCTAAACTGTCAAAGTGTGAATTTTGGTTAGAAGAGGTTAGTTTTCTTGGTCATGTGATTTCAAGAGATGGTGTTGCTGTTGATCCTTCTAAGATAGAAGCGGTATCTAAGTGGGAAGCTCCGAAGTCAGTTTCTGAGATAAGGAGTTTTCTTGGACTTGCAGGATATTATAGGAAGTTCATTGAGGGATTTTCTAAGTTGGCGTTACCGTTGACGATGTTGACTAGGAAGGGGCAAGCGTTTGTTTGGGACTCAAAATGTGAAGAAGGTTTCCAAGAGTTAAAGAGAAGGTTGACTACTGCTCCTATTCTGATATTACCGAGTCCATCGGAATCATTTGAGGTTTAATGTGATGCTTCATTGTTGGGTTTGGGTGGTGTGTTGATGCAGAATAAGCAGGTTATAACTTATGCTTCGAGACAATTGAGGGTTCATGAGAGGAACTATCCGACACACGATTTAGAGTTGGCAGCTGTGGTATTTGTTCTGAAGTTATGGAGACATTACTTGTACGGGTCAAGATTTGAGGTTTTCAGTGACCATAAAAGTTTAAAGTATTTGTTTGATCAGAAAGAGCTGAATATGAGACAGAGGAGATGGTTAGAGTTTCTGAAGGATTATGACTTTGGTTTGAATTACCATCCGGGTAAAGCAAACGTAGTGGCTGATGCATTGAGTCGGAAATCATTGCATATGTCTATGTTAATGGTTAGAGAATTGGATTTAATTGAGCAGTTTAGAGACTTGAGTTTGGTGTGTGAGAGTACTCACAATAGTGTTAAATTGGGAATGTTGAAGTTAACGAGTGGTATTCTGGATGAGATCAGAGAGGGTCAGAAATCCGATGTACTTTTGGTTGATAAGTTGACTCTAGTGAATCAAGGTCAAGGTGGCGAATTCAGAGTGGATGAGAATGGTGTTTTGAAATTTGGTAATCGGGTGTGTATTCCGGATGTTACCGAACTTAAGAAGAGTATTCTTGAGGAAGGACATCGTAGTGGCCTGAGTATTCATCCTGAGGCTACGAAGATGTATCATGATTTGAAGAAGTTATTTTGGTGGCCGGGAATGAAAAGAGAAATTGCGAGTTTTGTTTATTCTTGTTTGACTTGTCTGAAGTCAAAGATTGAGCATCAGAAGCCGTCTGGGCTAATGCAACCGTTGGCTATTCCAGAGTGGAAGTGGGATAGTATCAATATGGATTTTGTTTCTGGTTTACCGAGAACAATTAAGAATTTTGAAGCCATTTGGGTGATTGTTGATAGATTGACGAAATCGGCTCACTTCATTCCGATCAGAATGGATTATCCGTTAGAGAGATTAGCCGAGTTGTATATTGAGAAGATTGTAAGTTTGCATGGTATTCCGTCGAGTATTGTTTCGGACAGAGATCCTAGATTTACATCGAAGTTTTGGGAAGGTTTGCAGAAGGCTTTGGGAACTAAGCTGAGATTGAGTTCTGCATATCATCCGCAGACTGATGGTCAGACTGAGAGGACGATTCAGTCACTGGAGGATCTTTTGAGGGCTTGTGTTTTGGAAAATGGAGGTGCTTGGGATTGTTATTTACCTTTGATTGAGTTTACCTACAACAATAGTTTTCATTCGAGCATTGGTATGGCACCGTTTGAAGCTTTGTATGGTAGGAGATGTCGGACACCTTTATGTTGGTATGAGTCCGGTGAGAGTGCTGTGGTTGGACCGGAGATTGTTCAACAGACTACGGAAAAGATTAAGATGATTCAGGAGAAGATGAGAATTGCTCAGAGTCGTCAGAAGAGTTATCATGACAAGAGAAGGAAGTCACTTGAGTTTCAAGAGGGAGATCACGTGTTTCTCCGTGTTACCCCGATAACTGGTGTTGGTCGAGCTTTGAAGTCGAAGAAGTTGACACCTCGATTTATTGGTCCTTATCAGATTTTGGAGAGGATAGGGGAGGTAGCCTATCGTATCGCTTTACCGCCGTCACTTGCGAATTTGCATGAGGTTTTTCATGTGTCTCAGTTGAGGAGGTACATTCCTGATCCGTCGCATGTAGTCCAAATAGATGATGTACAGGTGAGAGATAACCTGACTGTTGAAACATCACCTATGAGGATCGAGGATCGAGAGTTGAAGCAGTTGCGGGGTAAAGAGATTGCCTTGGTGAAGGTAGCTTGGGGAGGACCAGCAGGTGGCAATGTGACTTGGGAACTTGAGAGCCAGATGAAGGAGTCCTATCCAGAGTTATTCGCTTGAGGTATGTTTTCGAGGACGAAAACTCTTTTAGTGGGGGAGAGTTGTAACACCCCGATAAAAATAAGCTAATTATTTAATTTAAGTTAATATTATATTTATTAATTTAATTAAATAATTGGAATTATTGGATTATTATTATTATTATTATTGGAATAATAATTATTGGAAAATATATAAGTTGGAAATAAGGAAAAAGAGTTCCATTTTGGTAAAAAGAGTTTTCACGTGAAAACAGAGAAGCGGCTCAAAAAGAGGAAAAGGGCAAAGAGACAGAGCAAGAGGAAGAAGGTCGGAGAAGAGAAAAGCTTGAAGCTTAAAGATTCGCCGGATTAACTCAGGTAAGGGGGGTTTATCGTCGTTTAATGGGTATTATGGGTTAACATGTAATGGGTAGTGATGAACCGTTGAATTGACCCTAATTGGGATGATGAGTGCTGAAAAATTGTGATGAATAAACTGTGCTAAAGTCGTAATTGAATCTGTAATTGGATGGGTAGTGATTTTCCGAACGTATAGCTTTTTACGGAATCGGAATCGGAGGTCCGGAAGTCCTCCAACGGCGGAAAATGCGGAGAATTCTGCATTCTGCTTCGTGTTAGCGCAGGAACAACTTTCTGTCTTGCGTTAACCGGTTAACCCAGGGTGTTAACCGGTTAACACTGTTATGAATTGTGAAAAATTGTTGTTTTGTCTGCGTTAACCGGTTAACCCAGGGCGTTAACCGGTTAACACTGTTGTGAGTTGTGAAAATATTGCTGTTCTGTCTGCGTTAACCGGTTAACCCAGGGCGTTAACCGGTTAACACTGTTAAAATTGGCCAGGAAGCGTGTTCTGTCCTGCGTTAACCGGTTAACCCAGGGCGTTAACCGGTTAACACTGTTGGAAATTGGAAAAATTGATATTTTAATGTTGTGAACATAATTGGTGATTGGCCTATATCGGTGTGTGATATAGTAGGGATTAGTTCCCGTTGTTTTGAGTAGGATAGGTATTAGTAGAGTGTGCTAATACTGTGATTGAATTATTTGGCATGACATGATATGATTATGTGATAAATATGCTAATGATGTGTGAAAATATGCATAATGTTGTGAATGTATATATTATGTATGTAATTGTGGATGGACTGTTTTATGGCTTAGAGTGTGAGCATATGTCCATTGTGGATTGTTGTTGATGATGTTGCATTGCTAGGTGAATTAGCATGCATATTGTGGCCTTTATGGTGGTAGCTAATTCCCATGGTGAGGAATTAGTGAGTAAATCATTGTGGATTGTTGTTGATGTTTGCATGCTAGGTGATTAGCGTGCATAGCATAGCCCTTGGGGTGGTAACTAATTCCCATGGTGAGGAATTAGTGAGTGAGTCACTAGGTCTCAAATGAGTGGGACTAGTGGGCTTGGTAGCCGTATCTGGATTTGATCGGTGAGGTTGAACTATATGTTCACGAATAGTCGGTACCGCATGCATGGAGTCTCATTGCATAATGTATGTATGGCGTATAATATGAATGGATGTATTCCAATATTATACGTGTGTTTGTGTTGGCATTGAGTATGAGTATGAATTGTGTTGGTATTGAGTATGATATTTGAGTTGATGTGCCGTTACTGAATGTGTGGTATGATTAGGGTGATTAATGCGTTATTTACTTAGCATTACATGATATTTTATAATGCTTTTTATATCGATTGAGGAACTCACCCTTACAACTATTTTTCAGGTAACGAGCAGTGATTGAGTAGAAGCTAGTGCTTGGATTCTAGTGTAGTCTCCTTAGAGGGTCATGCTCTGATAGATGTAACATCGGGACGGGATGTTTTACCTTGTTGAATAATTTTACATGTAATGTGTTACATGTTTTGCATGATTGATTTGATTTCTATCCGCTGCGTATTGTGCAAATACTTTATGTTTTGAATTAATAAAAGAGCATGACAGTTATTATGGTGAATGGTGTGAATTGTTTGTGTGACACCCTTAATTGCATAATTACTCTGATTGATATATTGCTATTTTAATTAAATATTTGGGGTATTTTAGAAGGGTGTTAGCTTTAGTACGGTCAAACACCGTCACCACGTGTGTGTTAGCTTTGGCAGCTTCGTGTCTAATGAATTTCATTGAAGCATCACTGAACAACTGCCCAGATTGCAACACTGAACTCCATTTGGAGCATCTGGTCTTAAACAGCGCCCCTAGCCTAAAATATATTGCCTGCACTAAAGCGGTTATAGGTAGGTTTTAGATGCCTTTGAAGACAGAGCTCATTGATTCCATAAGATTTGTTGTCATGTGGCCCCAACGTTGACCTTTATCGTATGCCCTAGTCCACTTCTCCAATGGAATACTGTTGATCCACCGTACTACATCTGCATTTGACAATCTGATGTCTTCGCGGTAGTGTTTGAAAGAAGGTTCTGTTAATGCGTAACCTGCGCTGACAACCTTCTTCCGCATGTTTTGTATTTGATCTCCCACATAAAATTTTGAGCGATATGTCTATTGCAGAAGACATACGTTAACGGAGGATCCTGCCATCCATTATCAATGTTTTTGTATGCACCCACTATTCAAGGGTGTCGGTCAGATATCAAACATAAGTTAGGTTGAGGATCAACGTACAATAAGAGATTTCTTAGGAAAAAACTCCATCCCTCAGCAGTCTCCCCTTCAACTAGGGCAAAGGCGATTATAAATTTTTTGTTGTTGCCATCTTGTGCCACTGCCAACAGTAACATTCCTTTATATTTCTCGTACAACCATGTACCATCAATTTGTATAATAGGTTTACATAAATCAAAACCTTTGATGCATGATTGATACACCCAGAAGAGACAGTGGAATATTCCATTTCCAATAGCACAAGTCTCATCTGGGGTATACGCTGACAATGTTTTCAACTGACAATAGTCCCTGGAGCATACTGTTTAAGAGCCACCAAGTATTTTCGAATTTGTTTGTAAGACTCCTCCCAATTGCCATACACTTTTTCAACCACCTTTGTCCTAGCTATCCAAGCCTTCTTGTATGATGGAGTATAGTTGTATTGTGTTACAATATGCGAGATTATTGTACTCACCTTTAATGACGGATTGTCGCTAATGACAAACAAAATTTCATCGTATATTAACTGAGAGCTAAGTTTTCGATGGTCTTGCATTGAGTTCGTGAGCATGCATGTGTGAACTGGACCCATGGATCCAATCTCCCAAGAACCATTCCGCTTCTGGTACGAAGCTGACAACCTGAAAAGGCATCGCTCATTTCGATAATAAATCTTGTACCTCAATGCATTAGTTCGATCAACTCTGTAATCAGCTGATAGGTCTATGTGATACTTTTTAATAACTTTTACACAATCTTCTTTTGTGCGAAATATGTCTCCTTCTTTCAAGATTTAATAGCTTTTACACAATAAATATCGACCAAAGAATCTACCGAGTATGAAAAAATAATTAAAGCTCGGTGTTATATCATGATTCTATTCAGTAATTTTTTATTTCCTGAAAGTACAGGTAATACAGTAAATATTATGTACTTACCGTTGTTACGAAACATAAAAAGCACATATAGTTGGGGTTCAGTAGTTTTGGCCCATCTATATAGTGCGTTGTGTAAAAATGAAAAAAAAATACTTTTACGTTTTATTCATTCGCATATTTGCTACAAGCATGGGGTTGGTCAAGAATGTCGCTACTCGTCTCGGTAAACGAGAAACCATTCCTATTCCCCTTTGCAACAAAGTAAGTTTAAAACTTTACTATCTAATTATTAGACTTTATATTACAACTAACTCTAACTAATATTTTTTCAAATGTTTTTGATTTAGGTGGTCAGTTAGAGGGATGAACTACAACAGGTGTCCGAAACATGCTGTAGTAGTCTATCGCAATCTATTGGACCACATTGGACCAAACGATGTAATACTCCAACACAACTCTATTTTGATTAAAAAATAATTATCAAATTATTTATCATCTAATCAGGTCATATTCTTGTACAGTTTATCTGGAGGCCATATCTAGGTCTTGATCATCAGGTTAACCATGATGCTGCTGCAGTTTGGACAACAAAAACACCAATCATCTGATTCACTACAGTGGAGATGCACCAGAGTGACCGGGTAAAACTGCAGTTCGACATGCATCAACAAATTCCAGAATCTTCGACATGTTTGGGAGATTGACATCAACAAAGAGTCGATGTCCAATGGGATTATTCCGATTGGAGGGACTTCACAAAAGAGATGTGTCGTCATTGGAGGAATCAACGACAACACATCTTAAACGAACTAGTCATTCATGGTGCTAGACCAACTCAACAGTATATGGCATAGTTTAGGTCAGTTACAACACCATAATTTGTGTCTGAGCCAAGGTATTTGATTGATCCACGCCAACTAGCTTCGTCATCATCCTACCATATACACCCAACAACCACCCAAACCCAACGACCAACCTCACACCATCACCCTACCATATACACCTAACAACCAAGCATCCAACCTCGCAACCCATTCATGCCACACACTCAACCTCAAAACTAAGAATCAAACCCTATCCACCAACAACCATACGCAGCCACCACAACAGTCTATAGTCCAGATGATCCATACAATTCATGCCAACGTAACCCCCTACCAATGACCACCAAAACATCTCATCGCCACAACACCCAACCATTGTTTGACTATAGTACACCCCAGGAATCATTGATTCGTTTCCAAACCGATTCAATGTCCTAATTCGGGCAACCATGCCGTCCGTAATTCACCCAATCACAACGACCCAACTACGAGAACATGGGCACCGAGCTCAATTACGGAAGCGCAGTTGGCGAGAACCCTCAGCTATTGGGAACAAATGATGACACATCTATCAAATATCGCTAGACCTTCCATCGGACCTTCACACCAATCACCATTGGATCATGTCAGCACTCAAAGACCCCAAACACCTCAGGAAAATCGTGGGAGATCTCGAAGACAGACTAACGCACCTGGATGTGGAACAGGGGGGCGTTTCAATTGAGCGGGTAATTGAATTTCTTGTTAATTATGTATAATTTTTGATTATATTATATATAAAAATTTTATTTTTAGTAATTTTTTATATTTATTTTTAAAATTAACATTTAAATTTTTTTTAAAAAAATTATAGGTGCATGCACCACATGTATTGACACATACACTATGTAGTGTATGCATGCGCCAAGAGGCATGTCGCCTATGTTGTCCACCATTGGGAGCATGCACCAAGAGGCATGACGTCTCCTCTCTAGCTTAATTGGATGTGTCAGTTCAACTGACACATCAGTTAAGAAATGTGGTTATTTTTGTATTTTTAAAAAAATATGTTATTTAGGGATTTAAATTGAAATTAGTGATTATTTAAAAAAAAAAATCGAATCAAATACCTCAAAATCATTTTAAAATCAACTCTACACCTCTAAAAATGTTTGTACCTATTCCAAAAGATAACTCAAACGTACTCAGAGATTAATAATCAAAGTGGAGACATTTACATCTATCTTAAATTTCTTCGAGGTGATGTGCAAATGACAATTGAATGTAGATCAAAACTTGAGAGAAAAGAGAGGGTGTGTTGGTGCGTAATACCCAAGAGTGAAAATCCACTTCTAAGTTAGACGTGGATTTAATTTTAAAATTATTTTTTAATAAAATAATATATTAAATTTTGAGATAATCTATAATAATATATAAAAAGATAAAACTTGATTTTGTATGACCTGTTTTTCTTTCAATTTTATCTTTAAGTAAACTTATATAATAACTTCCATTAAAATTATTCATATAATTTTTTACTATTAACTTCTTACCTAACTTCTATTTTAAATTAATATTAAATATTAAATAAAAAATATCATATATATTTTCACGTGTATTTAGTAAAAAATGGAGAGACGGAAGACACTAATCTCATTAAAAGAAATAAATTAGATCTCATATCACTAAAACCACCGTCAAATTATAAGCTCTCAAGAGATGAACCAAAATTCCAAATCAAATTAAACACCAAGACCAAAACCCTCGATTTATTATTGGTTAAAACATATAATAGAGTTCTTAAATCAATCATAAAAGAAATAGAAATATGAGTTCCCCGCTTATTCATTTGATTAAAAATTGTGTTGTGTTTAATGGACTTAATGAAACATGTTTATTAATTTTAAAACTAACATACTTTTAAATCAATTAGAACAAGGATATAGTTAGTTAATGATTTGAATCACCTACACCATCTTTCCCCATCATCCTCTATACTTTCTATTTTTCTCATGATTTTGTTTCTCTTACTTATTTTGTCATTCTTCAAAATTTATTTCACTCTTCAAAATCTATTTTCTCCCCTTGTCATGAGAGATATAGAAAATGTAAAAATGGTATTAAGATAATGATGTAGATATGGTTTATTTTCAGCATAAAATACTATTTTTAGGCCAATAGAAAAATAGTTGATAAAGGAACATAGATTTGATGTAAATTGTCATTTGTCACTAATTGGGAACTTTCTCATCTTGGCAAATTTGTTGACGCGTCTAATCATGAGCATGATAGAGTGATTAGTAGGGTCTTTCTAAACGTGGTTTTTCCTATTTAAGTTTGGTGCCTGTTCAATTGATGTTATATTTTCCTGGTTAGAAAAAAATATTTGTCATCTCACTAAAAGAGAAAGAACCTAATTATGATTAAGGTGAGTATCGATGGGTGTAAAGTAAGGTGTTTCTTAATGAAGAATGTCTAGGTTTTTAAGGAAATTGTTGTGAATTTTTAAATTAGTTAATGTTTCTTAGGAGGTAAGATTTCAGATTCTCATTACTCTATAAGGAATATGATTTTCTTTTTTACTTTTATTCCTACCTTTTGACGAAGAAGGATGATTTGATTTAGTAATTACTTCATATGTTACATAACTATCGTTTTATCGGATAAAATTTGTTTTAAAATAGATGTGATTCTCATTAAAAAAACTAATGTAACAATAATAATAATTTTTTAATTATTATTTTTTATATTATATTTGATGTATTTATAAGATTAATTTAATAAAAATGTAATATTTTATAATAACATGATTAAGTTTTTTAATCTTTGTACAAAAACCTGAAATAACTATCATTTTAAAACATAGAGAATAATTTTACTAGAGACGCTTGTTATCCGTTGCTATTATTATCAAGTGGTGCATATAGATTCCCTATATTATTAATATGAATTACATTGTATTATAAAAAAATCGAATCACTTAAATAGTTAATAAACTAAATTATTTAATTTAAATAACTATAATTATATTTAAAATTGATCCAAAATCAATTTCATTTTATAAATTGATTTACTTATAAGAAATAGTTTTTCATAAAAACAAAAAGGAAAACAATTGAGAGTGAAAATAAAAAAATTGAAAATAATAAAATAATTTTTATTTTAAAAAAAGTTATAAAAAAATGAAAATAAAAAATCCTAAAAATAAAATTCTTAATTCAGAAAAAAAGATAATTTCTTTTATAAATAAATTTAAAAAATCTGAAAATTAAAAAAGTTATTCCAAAAAATAAAAAAATATGCTTGTTTAGAAAAAATTTCTGAAAATAAATAATTTTATTCCAAAAAATAAATTAAAAATTTTAAAGTATAAAATACATATTTGTTCTGAAAATAAAATTCTAGAAAGTTCAAAAAACTTCTGAAAATAAAAAAAAGTTATTTTGAATTTTTTTTATTCGGATAATTAAAAAAATACATTTTTTCAAAAATAAAAATAAAAATCTGAAATAAAAATAAAATAATTTCTGAAAAAAAATAATATTTTTTATTCAAAAAAATAAAAAATAAATATATTTTTTTGAAAATAATTAAATTGTTTTTCAAAAATAGAAAAAAATATTTTTTTTCTAAAAGAAAATGTTTTTTATATTTTGAAAAAAAATTCTAATATTTTTTTCCCCTACTTTTTATGAAATTAAAAGAAATAGCTTTAAAAATGTTCAAAATATAAAGTTAGTTTATAATTGTCAACCGATTATAAAGTAGTTTATAAATACAAATCGTTTCTAAACTAGTTTTAAATTGAATTAAAATCCTTTTAGTAATTAACTGCATTTCTATTAAAATGGTTATTGCAAATTAAACTGAACCATACATGTGGTTTGATTTAATGTAGTTCAGAACCATGTGCCACTATCAGACTTTTTCAATCGGATAACGAAACCGGAACTAAAAGAAATCCCCTTCCTTCGAAGAGAGAGAAAGGCAAGACAAAAGAATCGTCATCGAACTTTATTTATATGCCTCTATTGGAGAGGCGAAGAGAAATAATCGATAAAACACTCAAGGAAAGAAAGGGTGCACACATGCAGTGCAAAGATAGGGATTCGGTCTCACAACTGAGATTTGGGTTCGAAAGTCGGTTACGCAAGGGGAATGTATTATTACCCCTCACGTCCATGGTACTCCTTGGGAACCATTTGGGTTGTTTACATATGCGAGTATTTATCACGTTTATTGTTTTATTTTCAAAAGAGTGTGTAAAAATGATTGGACTCTGGGTGTTTTTGTTTACTATGCTCGCCAAGGATTGTGGCCTTTGTGCCTACGTATCACTCATTGAGAATGAGGAATCAGAGCTCCGTAGTTCAGAGTAGAAAAAGTTTGTTTATTGGTTGATTTTACCTTTGAGAAAAAGATTTTCGGAGTGGTGCCTAAGGCCTAAGGCGCAAAAAAAAAAAGGTTTGATGGGTTGTGTTGTTTTTACCTTGGATAATAGTTTATGAAAAGAGTTTGTGATTGGATTTCACTAAAGTCTATGGACGGAGGTGAATATTCTAGACAACAAGCCAAGCATCTTGCGTCCAAAATAATCAGAGTAAGGGTAAGAATGCTTCATTCTTACTCATTCTCCATCACTTAAGGCTCATGGCGCACAATACTAATTGTAATTTTAAGTATTTTGAATTTGATTGTGAAAATACCACTTGACGTTGGATTAAGAGTTTGTTTATTTGATTATGAAATTGGGTAATGCAACAGGTATGCAAAGTAACCAACAAGAAAATAAAGGATCTTATTGTAAGGTAGCCCAAGAGAAAGCCTTATGTGTGCAAAAATGACCTAAGCTAAACAAATGATAATGGTCTTACAAACATGTCCCCCTAAGGTGGTGCCATGATGCCATTCTTACAACTGGTAGTAAGTTATAGATGAAAATCCAAAGTTAACAAAAGTATCACAAAGTAATGGAAAAGGCCTCCAAGCAAAGGTCCTAGGTTGAGATCCTCTAAGTCCAAGTTGATTAAGTGAAATGAATTGTTTTTGGTCTTATCATTTTATCATGTTTTGGTTATTTTTGATGTATGATAATAATAAAGATAAATGACAATAATAAATATGCATGATGAGTTTGTACAATGAATATGATGATGATGAGTACTTTAATGTAAATTACAAAGTAAAAACATAAAAGTAAATAACAAAATAACAATGATAATAACAATGGTTAGTGATAATCAAAGTTAGTAAAGTTAGTATTATGAACAAGGGGCCGACACTTGAGGATTATCTATCCTTAGGTTAATAGATTCAAAATATGACGTATTAGGGGATAACTTATCAATGATGCAAAGTATTGAAGATGATCAAAGGATCAACTTACAAAAGGTTTGTATCAATGAAAATTATGCTACCCCAAGTCTATCTATCAACAGATTGACAAAAGGTAGACTATACAAACTCAAGGTTGAAAGTTAAAGTTTTGATTAAGTTGTTAGGTTAAACAAGGTATAAGACCAAAGTGAAATATTAACAAGATAGTAAGGGTTAGTGTATAATATAGACAAGTAAGTATAAGAGGTTAATGGGCCAGTATAAACCAAAAGAAATAACAATGTATCAGATGAAATCATAAGTTAGCATATGTATGAGCAAGACTTCATCTACAAGTCAAATGACCCAAGTTGGTTGATGTAGGGGAAACCTATTTATGATTCAAAGTACCATGGATGATCACTTGATCATCCATTAGTAGGTTTGAAACAAGTAAGGTTCAAGCAACCCTACACCATTCAATATCATGACCAATGTAGACTTCATTAGCCCTAAAGTTCAAGACCTCAAAAGTTCATTAAAAATATCCAAATGACATGAAATAAAGCACCAATAAATACTAGGGACAAAAATAAGAGGGGTCCATGTTGGAAATATTTTCAGAATAAATAAAATAAGTGGGTTAAAAAATAAATCAAAGTTGAAAATAAAATATGGTAAAAATAAATAAAATGAAAATGGAAAGAACAAAAAAGAAATAGAATGCACGCGCTGGGGGTTGATCCCCCATGACCAACCTTTCTCCCATTGGGCCAACCGCTCGCTTGTGCAAGCAAACGCGCTAAATAACATAAATAAAATAACAACAATTAAAAATAAATGCGTGCACTGATCAACCAACCAGAACGGGACACAACTTATCATCAAATTAATTTTTTCGCGCAAACGGTCTTCTTCAACCTCCAACCTTCGAAAATCAAAACTCAAAAATAAGTGTTTTTAACCAAATTTTAACATGGATTCAACTTGCATAATCAATAACAAATCATCCTCGATACCCATGAGCACTGATTGACTCTGAGTGTGGAGTATTTCACCAAAAACCAGATGAACACTTTTGACCTAGTTTAAAAATTAAATGGTGAATATGGATTAATCAAAGCTAAAACTTTAGGGTTAATGATCAGAACGGAATTTCGAAGTGAATGGTAACTTGTTTCAGAGATGGGGGTGAGTGGAACTACCTGATCAGAATCAATCTCAAAGTGAAGTTCCGATGACTCAGCTCAGCTCAGGTGAGGCTCAGGGAAGATGAGTTAGGACTTGGGAAAGTTTGATTGGAGGTTAGTGATGGATTCTGGGTGGTTGTTTGGGGTTGAAACACTTTGAAACTCAAAAGTGGAAACTCTGTTTTGGTTGCTTTGACTCGAATGTGCAACAAGGTTTTTGTGGCTCTAGAAGCTTGTAAAATGGTTGGAACACCTTCCCCTATTTATAGGGAAAGTGTTGGGATGGATTGGAGGGAAAAAATTGGAGGTTTTCTTCAGAATGGTGTGGAGCTCGAAGCATGCTCAAGGTTGGACATGGGGAGAAAAGTGTGGCTGCACTATGACCTTGTTTGCACTCCATATCAACTTTCTTTGGTCCTTAGCATCTATTTGGAACAGACAAAGGACTTGGGATGGCCTGCTATGGATTTCACTTTTTTCCAATTTGGGAAAAAAATCCGAATTTGCATATGGGATCGGGTTTTGCAATGTGAGAAGTTTCGGAATCCAAGTTGACTTCCAATTACCCCACACTACATTATGCAATATGTTTGGGGACCATTGAGATCAGATCCACGTGTTTTGAGGGCTTGGTGAATGGAAATGCAAAATTTGTCTTGACATGCCTGGTTTGGCCAATCAAGATAATAATCAATGTTTGAACCAAGGCTAAATGAAATTGGCTCATGCATTTTATCCAAAAATTATGCCAAATGTCCATTTACATGTGCTTGATTGAATACAAAAAGAACCAGGTCAAAAGGAGTCACGGTTTGAAAATGGAAATGTGGTAAAGTAGTGGTCTTGGTCATGTTTTAGGGCATGGTAGGCATGTTGGACCAGCTTGGCCAATGAAAAAATTGAGGTCCTTCCTCAATGAATTAGATCTTGGACCTTGAAACAAAGTTGGAGAGGAACTTATTTAGGAAATTTAAATCAAAGTGGAACTTAAAAACCTTGTGAAATGAGAAAGTTATGGTCTTTGGAATTTCCCATAGGCCATTCTTGCCAAAATGTGACAAACCAACATGACCTAAAAATGTGATTTTGTGATTTCTTGATTTCCAAGGCATAATGGTGGATGTTTTAAGTTCATATGATCATACCATGATAGGAAATGAGATTTGGAGCTTTGTGGGATGATTTGGTCAAGTTCATAAGTGGATCAAATGCTTTGAAAGTTGAAAAACCATGATCAAACCAAGTACTTGTAACATTGATGGAATGGATGTTTAAATGATAGATTTTGATTGTAATGGACCTGAATTAATGTTGAATTAATGGTGGGGTGATTGGATGATCAAAATAGAGCAAGGTCAATGATCAATGGATGTCTAAATTAGGGTTTCTTGAGTCATAAGTTTCATCAAGAACCAAGGTCAGATGAATTAGGGTTTGGTGATGCAAGGGGAATAATGAGATATTTCAAAGGTGTGGGCATAAAAAAATAGATTTGAGGGGTCTTCAATGACATGATAAATATTCATGGTGAATCATGACTTGTGCAAGCCAAGTGAGGGTCAAAAGCTAGGGTTAGGGTCCTTGGGTGACCAGATGAACCTTAATGTGTCTTCAAAGGGGACTCACCATCCAATTAGGGTTTTGAAGAGTGAGTGAGATGTCTCGAATGATACTCCAATATTTGTTGGATGCTTGTGGGTGAGATAAGGGTTAAGGTGACTTGGGCACACCTCAACATGACCAGAGGATGTTGAGGCTTCACAGATGAATCCCATGTTTTGAGTTTGTGGATTATTGTGGATTAATAGTTATAGATGCATATGAGATGACATGTATGGGATGTATGATCATGAATTAGGGTTCAAGATGGTGATGTGGAGGTAGGGCAAATTTGAGGGTATGACACCACGAACACTCGTAATATAAATATATCTTAATCAGTAAAATTGTTTTCACAAATTATATATTAATGTAATGCACTACTTTTAAATTAAATATATATATTTTTGAAAAATAAAGAAAATGGATAAATATAATTGATGTTCCCGTGCTCAGAAAGAAATTTACTTTACTTGATGGTAGCTGTAGCGGTAAATTCATGATCATCAAGCTATGGATAAGCTAGACATCAAATAACAAGAGTCGCCACCGCGCTTTTATTGTTTCCAAAAGAAAAGGGAAAAGTACGAACAAAACCCAAAAATAAGAAGTTTTCAAATCAAAACTAATAAAATGCCAGAGATTACAGGTAAGGGGGTTGGTTACACAGAGGGAAGGTGTTAGCACCTAAAGTGTCTAAGGTACTCCTAGGGAGCCTTTTTCATATGTATTTTGTACAAATGATGTTTGCAAGCAAATAGAATGGGGGGATGAGAAAAGATTTATTAATTAAATTTTTGTGTTTGACAAGATCTTCGGACTTGTGCCTACGTACCAACATAAAAATGAGGGATCAAAACCTCGTAGTTCGTGGTATAAATTTCAAAGTGGATGTATTGCTTTTTAATAAAAAATAAAGTTTGAAAGGCACAGAGGCCTAAAAATGGTTTGGATGAGTTAGTTCTTTTTTGGCTTTTTAAATTTTTATGTCAAGTATAGTTAAGTCTATTTACAAGCTTAATTCAAGAAAAGAAGTTTGAAAATGCAATGGCATAAGGCCAAAGTTTCTAATTTGCAAATGGTCTAAGTTTAGAAAAACAAGCACAAGCAAAGAAGATTTTAAAAAACAAGAGGGGGAGATTTTGAAATTTAAGAAATGGGGAGGAGATGAAGGGACTAATCATAAGCAAAAATTTAAAAGTTGAGAGTTGAAAATATCTGACCAATGGGCTGCAATCCAATAGACAAGAGTGTCATATAGAAACACAAATTCCCTTGGACATTAGAATCAAGCAACAAACAATGCACAATATATTAACTTGAAGAGCAAGGCATCAAATAAATATAGCCACATCCAAGCTTAGAAACTCCATGATCTTCTTCAAATTTGCCCATGTAGCAGATGAATTCCTCAATACCACAAGTCACAGGTTCAAAATAAAAGCTTCACAATGATCATGTTGCAGATGAAATCAAATGGATCTTCAATGATGTATCAGATGAAGTTTCAAATTACAAGCACTTGGTTACATGAAAGTTGGCATTGGCCAAGTCCTTTGCATAGGGAGTGTTGCCTAAATTCTAAATCCAATTGTCTTAGATCAAACCAACAGTCCACACAAGATGTTTTTTTAGGGTTTTTGTTCTTATTATGTACGTTAATGGTCAAAGACCAAACAACCAAACACAATATACACAAACAAAATATATCACACAAATATGGTCCAAGTGGAAAAAGTAAAAATGACATTAACATAAACAATTAGAATGGTATGAATAATGACAAATGAATAAGGCTTAAAAAATAAAGTGCATTAAAGTAAATGACTTGAAATTAAATGTTAGTTGTTAATGAGTTATAAGTTAGTATTGCTTTTGTTCTTTTTTTTAAAGTCATTATTTGAAGAACACTCAACCCACTTATCACAAACATGGATCCTTGAACCAAGACATCTTCCAAAGGAAGGAAAAAGGGCAAAGTTTCCACACAATACCATGAAAGAAGAGAGACTTACAATCTCACTAACTAGAATGCTATGTTTTTTTGTGTCAAAATTTAGCGCTATGTTAAGCAGTCGTAATTGAACTTATGTAGAAGTCACAACTATTTGAGGTCGGGCAATAGAATTTTGGTATTAATGCATGTTAGAGACATAGTATAATGGACTATGCTCATGAAACATACCACACACAAAAAGAATATGCAAAAGTGGTGGCCTAATCTCATCCATACTTATGTTGGTTTTGCAATCAACTAGCCTTAGGATGTAGAGATATCATAGGTCCATGACATGAATGCATAAAGAAGGGGAATGAGATGAAGAGGGAGGGCAGATAGATCAAACTCAAATTGGACAAAGGAAGACTTTTACCAAATTAAGATCATTCATTCATTTTGGAAGATGGAATGTACATTCCATCAATCCCCTAAATTCAATGATCTTAACCTAACAAAGTCAAATCAACCTTGACCAAGGCCCAACAACACAAGTCAAACTTACAAAGTCAATAAAAATGGCTCAACACAATTATTTGACATTTATTCAATTTAAAAAATACTAAAAATAATGCATTAAATTAAATATGGTTGGTAAATTTCCTAAAACCTCATCAAAACATCAAATAAATGGCCATGAGATTTATCATAGGTCAAACAAGGTCAAAGGACCTTGGAGAAAAAAATTCAAAATTTTTGGAAACTTAAAAGTATTTTTAAACAATTAAAATAATCACAAAATAAATTAAATCATGAAAAATATTAATAATGATCCAAAAAATAATTTTAATTCAAAATGTGAAAGAGGATTTTATTTAAATTTTTTTGGTGAAATTCTCATATTTTTTGGATCAATATTAAAATTAATATGAATTAATGAAAATCAAAGGAATACAATGAAAATCAGAAAATACAAAAAACGTGGACCACTTGACCTCCCTCATTAATTGAGGTGGCATATCAAGTGGACACAAACGCGTGTTCCATGATGGAACTTAGTCAGCGCGCCACACAACTGGTCATCCAAACCAACACTCGTGATTACAACATTTTAAACTGGATCAATGGTTCAGGACCACGCCACATCATTGCCGGAGCAAAACGCCGTTCGTCTTCTCAGGTGACCTTGGCCGGGCTGGTCCAATCATTACCATGACATAAATGAAAAAGGAGGACGTGATCTGAAAGAAAAAATGACGTAGAGCGCGAATCTGACCTCAATTTTAACTAACTCCAAATATATAGAAAGATATGAGGATTTGAATTTTGAGATGTGTCAACTGAGTTGCTTCAATTTGACCTCAAAGCAACTCAATCTTCTTGCCTACATTGGTAGGACTTCAGTCAACCAAAGATCCAAGAGAATTGATGAGAATTGAATGAGAATCAAAGAGAAGAAAAAATCTGGAAAATACCTTCAATATTGTGCAGAACTTGATCTTTCTTGCTTCAATTCTTGTTTGATGTTGCTCCAATAGCTTGCAGAAGTGGCTTAGGAATGGTAAGAAGCTTTGGATCCTGAAGTTTTTGAATCTCCAAACAGTGAGATTTAAACTCAATTTTCAAGTGAAAATTATCAGGTTTTCCTTTAAATTGTGAGGGTTTGAAGAGTGGATGCAAAGTTGGCGCGCAAGGATCCTTTGAAATGATCTCAGAGGGTCTCTATTTATAGCAAATTCAAGTGTTATTTGCACACTTGCAATTTCTTCCAAATTTGGCAATGTCATGTTCAAGATTGCATGGGCATGTATAGGCCCATGAAGCAATGCACTAAGGTCCAAAACCAACTGAAATGAGGTATGAATCAAGCTTGGTTGGCAAGGCAATGTGAAATGATCATTTGAAGTTTTGATTTTTCCAATTGATGTAGGCCTGTTAACACAATGCCCAACCCTAGCAAACCTGATCCAAAATGAATGAATTAGGATTCTTTGGAAAACTTAGATCAAGAGAAACAAATCTTATGTTGAACACTTTTACATTTGGAACTTGTATCATGGTGAATTTTGAGGTGGAAGTTTGGAAATTTCAACATGATGGAAAGTTTTCTAAGTGTCAAGTCATATACTTCAATGTTCCACCTTACTAAACTTTTTATGTGAGCTCCAAATGAGAAAAGTGCCTTCATCAAAGTTGTATATATTTCAAATAAATTCAAAATGGTCACCCATTTGACATCATTTGGATTTCGAATGAAAGAGTTATGCATTTTTGAAGTTGAGGAAAATCACTTGTTCAATGGTATTGGTCCAAAATGACTTATAATGTATCCTCATATCACATGCTGATAAACGTTGATTTAGCTCTCACTCAAAACATAAAAGTTTAAGTAGACATCTTGAATTTGATTTTTCAACTTGGAAATATTTCATATCATAAAAATTGAGCAAGTTATGGCCTTGGGAAGTTGACTTTCGAATTAGGGTTTAGACAAAATGACCTATAATGTTTCAACATGGAAAATGACTTTCCAAGCAAAATTAGCTCTAGACCTAAACATGAAAGTTGTTTTAAATGTCATTTAGAGTAATCTTTATCTTGGAATCATTTTCATATGATGAAAATTGTAGGAGATAGGGTCTAGGGAGACCCAGTTTTGATCAGATGAATCCATCTGGCCAACCACCCTCAACCAACTTGCTAACTTGCAATTATCTTGACTTTTTAGGCTCATGGTAGACCATATATGCATAATATGATGAATTTTGGAGTTCCCCTTGAGAAATTTGATCAATTGATGAGGAAGCTTATTGAAGAAGTTACTCAAGATACCTAGACAAACCAGGGTTTCCAAGGCAAACTAACTCTAAACTCTTGAAGAAATCTTGATCAAAATAACATGTAGAGATCATTGGGACTCATATATGATGCTTAGAGACATTATGTATCATTCCTTGGTTGTGCTCTTAGCTATGAGGGTCTCAAACCCTATATGTGAACTTGATAGATCAATGGTGATCATGCCCTTCCTACAAAAGAGTTAGGCAAATAACAAAGACATAATTTTGGTATTTTGGTTAGTGAAATGATAATATACAAGTATGATACAATCACATGGTGCTTGGTGATTTCTCCCAAAACAAAACCCAATGAAATAGGGGTAAGGAGGATGCCAATGTATGATCCCAATGCTAATGTATATGATGAAATTGCATGAGGGATCTTAGGGTCAAAATTGGGGTCTTACAGTAGCGTTATATCGAGATGTGATATATTTATTTGCACATAAGGGTTAATTAGGAGTTGGAAAATCACTTGTCAAATAGAGGGTGACAAAGACCTCTCTGCCCATTCTCCAATCTGGATCAAAGGTAGGTTGGAGAATTGGGGACCAAAACCCTTCAAAATGTTTAACTATTCGATGAAGCACGGGAATTTTTACCCGTTTGTTGAGAAGACTTAGAATTAGACTCTCATTCAAGGTAAGGCCGCTTTTGTTTTGAAATAAAAGCTCAAAGTCCTTAAGGGTAATCTTAAAATTTTGAACAAGGGAGTCTTTAGCGTTATGGACTTAGAGGTCGAGGATACAGTTAAGAATCTCAATGATCTGGATTATTTGGTTACTGATGAATCTTGGATCAATGTTCCAATTGAAGTGGTCAACAATAGGATGAAGGCTTATAAGAAAGTGCGGAAGTTGATGAATCTCAAAGAAAGTACATTGAGACAGAAATCCATAATGTGTTGGCTGAAAAAGGGATATTCAAATTTGAAGTTTTTTCATAAAGCTTTGAAACAAAGTTATAGAAGAAATTGTTTAGTTGGTTTGGATTCAGCTATGGGCAGAATTTCAGAAGTAAAGGATGTCAAGATGGAAGTAAAAAACCATTTTGAAAAGTTATTCAAGGAATAAAATTTCTATAGACCTTTGCTTGAAGGGGTTGATTTTAAGCGTCTGACTTCCTCTGATAGAGATTTTTTGGAGTTTCCTTTTCAAGTAGAAGAAATCAAAGAGGTTATTTAGAGTGTGGATAGTGATAAGAGTATGGGCCCAAACATATTGAATTTGGTCTTTTTCAAAACATGTTGGGAGGTGGTCAAGATTGATGTAATTAGGTTTATTAATGAATTTCATCTTTGTGCGAAATTACTGAAAGTTGTTACTGCAACTTTTTTGGCTTTGATCCCTAAAGTAGATCATTATCAAACTTTAGATGAGTTTCGCCCGACTAGCTTAATTGGTAGCCTATATAAAATTATCGCAAAATTGCTTGCTTCAAGAGTTAAAAAGGTGTTGGATGGTTTAATCGTTAAAGAGAAATATACTTTTTTGGCGGGAAGACAGATGGTTGGTGAAATCTTAGTGGTGAATAAATTAGTGCATTTTGCGACGGCGATACTGATCTTTAACTAACGCTCTTGTTGCTGCTGCTATCATACTGAATTATCAACTGCTCCTGTTGCTTGAAAATGGGCACTATGACATTGACATCGTCATTTACATGACGGGATTGAACAATTTGGATCATGCCTTCATCCATCAGACGCTAGATGTCCCTTTTCACCATATCACACCCTCTTGGGTTCACACTACACACAACACAACCATCATGGTCATGTTCACAGTCACTCACCAAACAGATATCTTTGTGCATCTGCACCAAAGATCTTCGGATAAACCGGACATCAAAAACCTTGAATTCTCCAGGACAACCATCCACCATATTCACCAAAGAGTTCCCATGAGCAGGCAGAGGGTTTGCTTTCACATTTGGCGCGCGGTCCTTAAAGGACACCATACAACTCTTCATAAGCTTTTGAACCTCATATTTCAATGGATAACAATTTTTAATATCATGGTCGGGTGCTCCTTGATAAAAAGCACAACGAAGCTCAGGTTTATACCACCAGGGAAGTGGTTCTGGGATTCGTGGTGGGTTCCTCGGTTGAATTAAGTTCTTGAGGACTAACGAGGGATACAGTTCTGTATACGACATAAGAATCGGGTCAAAAGATACCTTCTTCCTCTCAAAGTTCTATTGTTGATGACCGTTGTGGGTATTATTGTTGTTGTACGTGTTCGTTCTTTGTTGCGGTTGTTGTTATTGACATTGATGTTGTTGTTGTTGAATGGGCGTTGCTTGTTGATTAGAAAATACCGGGATAACGAAAGATACTTGATGATGATGATGTTGACGGGGTGGTGGATTTCTTCTGATCTGAGGCCTCCTTTGCCTCCCACTGGAAATTTCATTTGTCTCACTGTCCTTCTTCTTGCTGAAACTACTGCTATATCTCTTACTTGTTGACGCCTCATCTCTTGACAAACATCCTTCACAGACCCCTTCTTCAAGTCTCATCCCCATATTTACCATTTCGGTAAAATCACTGGGGGCACTAACGATCATGCGCTCATAATAAAATGAACTCAGGGTTTTTAAGAAGATCTTTGTCATCTCTTTCTCCTCCAAAGGAGGAGTGATATGGGCAGCCAACTCCCTTCATCTTTGCGCGTACTCTTTGAACGTCTCTTTGTCCTTCTGAGACATAGACCCCAACGGGTCTCTATCCGGCGCCATGTCCATATTGTATTTGTATCTGCTTCACAAAAGCCTCTCCCATGTCATTGAAAGTGCGGATGCTTGCACTATCCAACCTCATATACCAACGAAGTGCAGCACCAGTCAGGCTATCCTGGAAGTAATGAATAAACAATTGGTCATTATCAGTCTGAGTTGACATCTTGTGGGCATACATCACAAGATGACTGAGCGGATAAGAGTTCCCCTTATATTTTTCAAAGTCTGGCACTTTGAACTTCACCAGGATCTTGACGTTGGGTACCAAACATAACTCGGCAGTACTCTTCCCAAACAGATCTTTACCTCTCAATGTCTTCAATTCCTTGTGCAGCTCAAGAAACTAGTCTTTCATTTCATCCATCTTCTCATACACATTCGGACCTTCTGACGGCTTGGAATGATAGATGGTATCCTCTACGTGAGGCAAAGTGTGCACAACGGGAGGTGGCACAGACATGACCGGGATAGATGCCGACATGGAAGCAAAGGTAGGCGTAAAGCCTTCTGGCACAAAGTTGGCGGTAGCAGCAGGTACGATAGACGTAACCACTTATGAAGTAACAGTCCTCGCGGGAGGAGTTGCAGGCGTTGGGGAAGCTTGGCTTTGAGCAGCAAGAACTGACTCCATCATGGCAGTCAGTTGGGCGATCTCGTCCTTCATCTCTCTGTTCTCTTTCTCTAGATGCTCCATAATTCTCATATGATTGGCTCTGGTATTGTACCGGTGAGTCAGCTTGGCTAAAGCACAAAAGAAACACCAATCAGACACCTGGAAAAAACCTGCTTATGCAAATGATGCATGAAATGCAATGCTTGATTATTTTTATTTTCAAGGAACTTACTATATCATTTGCAAATATATAATATTTAAATGGTAATTACAACAATTTGATATGGCTGAAAAATCTCTTTTTATTTATATAAGTTGGAAGGATTACATTGAGTACAATTTCAGAAACCAAAAATAAAAAGATACAAGAGAAAAGGAGACTAGTCATCCTAAGGATCCCTAACAACAATGTCAGAAGACCTGGCTGAAGGCACGTACTTCCTTCGAATGCGACGGATCTCGGTCTCAAAAGAAGCCTTCATCTGAGTCTTCTCGAGGACAAGCTGATCAACAATCTTCTTCCAAGCAACGGAAGGCTGAGGCATGCTAGAAGATGAAACCTCTGGCTCTCTTTGTCTCTTTGTCACTCGGTCTTCGAGTAACTCAATAAGTGCATCTTTGTCCTTAGACTCCAACTGCAACTCTTCATGCTTCTTGCTCAAAGCACGGAAACACTCTTCCCACATATCCTTTTCTTGCTTCATCTTGACAAGCGCGTCTTCAAACTCCTCTACATCTTGGTTAGGGAGAGTTAATGTCTCAACCACAACCGTAGACCTAGGTCTTTCACAAGGATAAGGCATCTTCAACTCCATAGCTCTCTTCTTCACCCAAAGAGTGTAAGCTTCCAAAGCTACACAATTGCGCGGACCAAGCTCAGATCTTCCTTTCCTATGCACATTATGCCAAGCATGCACAATCTTCTGCTTCAAATGTTGGGGATTTTTACCCTCTTGATAGAAAAAACCTTCTAACAACATGTTATTAGGTTTGTGTCTCAAGGGGAACCCAAGTTGACGACGAGCCAAAGTAGGGTTGTAGTTAATTCCTCCTTGTGTACCAATGAGAGGCACATTAGAAAATTCACCATAACTATCAAGAAATTCTAAACTACTCAAAGACGGTTCATACCAAACTATATCATCATTAGTGAGAGACATAAGTCTCTGAGACCACCTTAGACATTATTTGTTCTCCATAAAAGCAGGCGTCTGAGGCAAGTGTGAAATAAACCACTTGTACAGAAGAGGAATGCAATAGAAAATCGTTCCACCACCCTTGGAATTCCTTAGATGCAAAGAGAAATACATGTCTCTCAACAAAGTAGGCACATGATTCCCAATTAAGAAAATTCTAATGGCGTTAATATCGATAAAACCGTCGATGTTAGGGAACAAAGCTAATCCATAGACGAGTAACACAAAGATAGCTTCAAAAGCATCCACACTACCAGCTTGAGCAAAAGTAATAGTTTCCTTGATGAGGAAAAGAGATGGAAACCCAAATAACCCTCCTTTCTTCACCCAATGAGCCTCTATCTCAGACTTCTTCAAGTGAAGAGCTTCAACATTAATACTAGATCAGGTAATCTCCTCCAATCCACTAAAAGGTACTCTGCTAGAAACAAGTATCCCCAAAAGATGAGAATACTCCTCCAAGGTAGGCACAAGCTGAAAATCTGGGAAAGTGAAACAATGGTAGAGAGGATCATAGAACTGCACTAACACACTCAAGAGTCCTTCAACCACATCAGCAGATAAGATGGACAGAAGCTTCCCATGACGTTGTTTGAAGTCCAAGGGATCTAATACAAAAGATGCTAGCTTCCTTAACTCTTTCAAGTCGGGACATCTGAAACTGTACTTCTTAGTGTTCCTTCGTCCATAATCCATGGTCTGAAAATATTTACAAATGATACCTTAGTTCCTTGAAAATTTCGTGTGATGAATGTTATGATGCGCATGAATGCATGAATGCAACAATCATAAATAAGGGATCACACACAAGGAAAACAAAGGTCAAGGGATGAATCAAGTCATTGTCAAGATCAATCATCCATTTTGGTAGATTATGGTTTACACCTTATCAACACCTAAGTTCCATTGATATTGACAAGACTTGATTGGATCAACCAAGAATCAAGGGTTTGTTGCAAGTCACGAGCATGGAGTTTGGGTAAGAACCATCCCAAAGGAGTGAACTAAGGATAAAAACCTGTAGATCATGTTCTAAAAAGCTCCCAAAGTCTTAATTCCATCTATCAGATATTACAGGTTAAGATGAATGACTCATCGACCCATAGTATTCTTAAGAGAAACTCATCTGAGTGTAGTATCACGTAACAACTCTTATCAAGTCTACACCTGAATAGTTTCTGCACTACGTCCTAAATAGGCCAATATGGGTTAAATGTTCTAAGGTCCTCAGCTTCTTAGACCCGATTAGAGATAGTAATGCCTAACCACAAATACTTGTGTGACATTTCGAAATCCAAAGGAGTCTCCACTGAGAAGATTGATATCAAGCCAACTTGTTAAGGAATACTCCACACAAGTCGAACATGACTATACCATCATCCTATCCTAATTGCACTCAAGTTCGGGTTAGAACTTATCTCACCACTTAGAGATCACCAGACACAACAAGCATATTATATCACACATACATATATACAAACATCACATATATACAAATATATTCACACAAAAAGTAGGCTAAACCCACTGGATACTACTGTAACACCCCAAAATTTGCCCTCCTCATTCATGCATTCATTTAGCATTTCATATTGCATTTCATCATGTCAATCAGAATTATCCAAAAAATAAATAAATTATTAATTAATTAATTATTTAATTAATTAAATAAATAATTAAATAAATAAAATATAATAATTTTTTTTGGACTTGGACCTTTCTCAAAAGCCCACTAAGCTACCAATATTAGCCTATAAATACTAGAGTTTCATTGAAACAAAGGCCACACAGAAGAGGAGAAGAAAGAAGAGAAGCAAAATACTCTGAGGTTTCCTTGGAACAAAACCCTGAGGAAAAAGATAGTGAGAGAAGACCTAACGGAGTTCAGAGCAGCCTCCAAACCCCGAAGGGAACTCAGCTACACAGAATCGCCTGTGCCTCACATAAACCCTGAAGATTGTTTTGTAAACCTCACGGGTGCAACTCAATTTCAATCAAGCTCTCCAATCAGGTTTGCCATTATTCCCATTACCTTTGCCCATGGGTTTAATATGTATATGAATGTATAAACAATGCCTTGAATGTTTAACCGTTTAATTTTTGAGTGTATGCCACAGGGTTTGAGGTTTCTGAAACCATACTGTTATTCATGAAAAAAATGCTTATGGTGTTTCACTAACCCTTTTGTTGGGTTTTTGTGAGGGCTCACATGACTTTTGCAGGGATAACTTGCGTGGTTTCCCACTTTATTTGTGGGATAACCCCTGAAGGTTCATTCCGATTACCTGTACTGACCCACTTTCTTTGATGATGTTAGCTTGGAAGGATCTCAGGGTTTCCCATTCCTCTAATTGCTGTTACTTCGGATCTTTATCCGCGTGGTACTTTTACATTTTTCCCGCATTTTACTGCTTTCCTAGCTGGAAGACCTCGATAGGAGGCAACGTTTGAGCCCCTTGGTGGCATTTTACTTTGAGATACATGTTTTGTGTTTTGTATTCATATCCCTGCAGGTAGCGCGGTTCCTTCGTCAAGGACTGCCTTTTTGCCCTCGAGCATCCCAAACCCTAAAACCCAAAGCAACACGTTAACTCCTTCTACTACAGGCGAGTAAGTCTCCAAAGGTCGAGCATTCGGTAGATTGCGTAGTGACGTCGTTCGTCCAAAACCCAATCCATAACCCCGTAGTTAGCCGAACTACGTTTTGCTCTGATTCTCAGGCCAGATGAGATACGTAGGCATAAGACGCGATGTCTTAGCGAGCACACACCCCAACCCATAGGTCAGCCGAGCTACGAAGACTCTGATTCTCATATTCAGATGAGATACGTATGCAGTGGATGCGACATCCGCGCGAGTCATTTGCATTTAACCTTTTTTTTTGGCAAACAGCACAAGATAAACCCACACCCTTTAGACGAAAACTACAAAAGTGGATCCCGTAGAGTACTACGGATGCGTAGGGGTGCTAATACCTTCCCTTCGCATAACCGACTCCCGAACCCAAGATTTGGTTGCGAGACCCTGTCTTGTCCTTTCCTTTTTCAGGTTTACTTTGAGCGTTTCCTTTCCCTCCTTTGGGATGAATAACGCACGGTGGCGACTCTTCTGTCATTTTATTTCGCCGGTTGTTTTTTTCGCGCACTGTATTTTTCAGGTTGCGACTGCTGGCGACTCTGCTGGGGACCCGGTTTCCCTAAGCGAGTCCCTCCTAGCTTTTGTAGTTTGTTTATTGGGTGTTCATGCTTTTGTGCAGTTATTTATTTACCTGCTTTACCTTATTGCATTATGTATATATCATTGTTGTTTCTGTTGGCTATGGCTGCTTGGTGATCTTTGTGAGATGAGTTCTATACCCGAACTCGAGTGCACTTAGGATAGGAGAATGGCATAGTCCTGTCGACTTGTGTGGAGTTATTCCTTAGCGAGTTGACTTGCAAGCCCATTCACTTGGTGGAGGTCATGTTGAGATCAATAATGTCACATAAGTAAGTTGTGGTTAGACATTACTTGTTCCAATATAGACCTAAGAAGCCGAGGACCTTAGTTTACCAAACCCATCTTGGCCTATTCGTAGGACGTAGTGCGAAAGTCGTTCAAATGTAAGATTTGATACGATTGTTACGCGATACTACACTCATAAGAGTCTCTCTTGAGAATATTGTTGGAATACGAGTAGTCGTTCCTCTGATAATATCCGAAAGATGGGATTATGACTATGGGAACCTTTTGTAGAACATGTTTGGCAGGTCTAAACCTTAGTACACTCCTTTTGGGTGGTTCTTAACCTAAACTTCATGCTCGTGACTTGCAACAAACCCTTGATTCATGGTTAATCCGATCAGGTATCCTTAATATCAATGAAACTCGGGTGTTGATAAGGTGTAAACCATAATCCACCAAAATGGTTGGTTGATATTAAGGATAACATGATCCATCCCATGACCTTTGTTTGGTGTGCTCTTAATTTCTCTCCAGACAGTGCAACCTGACAGATGTTCAAGCGGATCCATCAATTCTGATTGAAATGCCTTTGCATTGTATAACATCATCTGCATATTTGCATCCAACATCTCATGCTTATTCATTTGCAGGGTATTCCCTTTCAAAACGGGGGTGCCTTAAAACTGAACAAGCAGTGCATCGCATACCATGCATATTAACTCTTGTCTGTTTTGCAGGTGTCACCGCAGTGTCTAATGTTTGTTCCCTGTATCAGGCAGTTATTGGTCCCAAGCGAGTTCACAGATACCCGACAAAGGAAAACCATCCACGACTAGCGATGGACCAAGTACAGAAAGAGCTGGCTGATATGCGTGAAAGGATGGATCAGTTCATGACATTGATGACTGGTATGGTAGCAGGTCAGGAAAAGCTGAGGGAATTGGTTGAGCAACCGAGACACGATCCGGAGGTGGAGATACCAAATGCTGAGGGAAACCCTGGTAACCCTGGGAACGCTGATAACCCTGTGAACACTGGTAACGCGGGTAACGCAAATGCTGATGGAAACCCGGGTAATGTTGGCAACACAGGGAATGTTGGAAATGGTATTGGCGGAAGGTACAATGTGAATCAAGGAGTTCAGATTAACGGGCACCCCGTTACTGAAGATTATCAGTGTGATCAATTTTCTTTGCACGACGAAGCCCTCGAGACCACTCGCCGTATGGATGAGCTTGCTGAGAAGCTCAAATCTTTGGAGTCTCAAAATTCCTTAGGCTTTGATGTCACAAATCTTGGTCTGGTTCAGGGAGTAAGGATTCCTCACAAGTTCAAACCCCCTACTTTTGAGAAATACAACGGGGCTTCTTGCCCACGCACTCATCTCCAATCTTATCTGGGAAGGTTGGGAGCTCACACGGAAGATGAAAAGCTGTGGATGTACTATTTTGAAGACAGTCTGACTGGAGCTTCTCGTGAATGGTATTCTCATTTGTCTCGTACTACCATCAAGAGCTGGAAAGACTTGGCAGAGGCTTTTGTCAAGCAATATCAATACAACTTGGACATGGCTCCAAATCGGACCTTGTTGCAAGGTATGTCTCAGACTGCCAAGGAAACCTTTAGAGAGTATGCTCAACGTTGGAAACAGATTGCTGCATCCAACCCCCTATGTCTGAAAGGGAGATGGCGGACATGTTCATGAACACTCTTCAAGGCAATTATATTGAGAGATTGGCTGCTTGCCCGTCAATCAGATTTGCAGAGATAGTAATTCCTGGAGAAAGAATCGAGAGTCTGTTGAAGATGGGCCGAATTCAAGACAATAGTGCTTCCAACCCATCAGGTCCCAAGAGACCGTTTGCTGGTAACGGTCAGCAAAGAAAAGAAGGCGAGACAAGCGTTGTGTATGCCGACAAAGGCAGGGGTAGAGGACGCCCTAATTACTATCAAGATCAAGTGGCCGCAGTCACCATTCCAACACCTGTTCCTCAACCGCAATATCATCCGCAACAACAACCCAGGTACAACAATCAACAACAAGGAGGTAATCCGGGTCAGCAGAGACATTATCAACAACGTCCAAGGCAGACGGACCGGGTCATCGAGCCAATCCCAATGCCTTATTCAGTATTACTTCCCAAGCTGATTGACATGAATCTGGTTACGTTGAGAACTCTGGCCCCACCAATCGATCCCAATAATTTGCCTAGAGGTTATGATGTCAATGCCAGATGTGCTTTTCACTCTTACGCACCTGGCCATACTACAGATAATTGCAAGGCTCTCCAGTTAAAGGTACAAGATCTGAGAGATGCCCAGGCTATCAATTTTGCTCCGGTGCCTAATGTTATCCAGAACCCGATGCCGGCTCACGGCGGGCAGAGGATTAATGCTGTTGATAGTGGGGAAACTTTGAATTTGGTTTATGATGTGACTAAGGTGAAGACTTCGCTATCGGTGGTTAAAGACCGACTTCTGAAAGGACAGATTTTCCCGGGCTGTGGGGAAGAATGCAGAAATTGTCAAGCTGCCGAAAATGGATGTGACAGTTTGAGAAGGGGTATTCAGCAACTGATAGATGAAGGTTGTCTTCAGTTCGATCAGGCCCGTCCGGTGAAGAATGATGTATCGACGGTGACGTTTTATTTCACTCCTGAAGAAATATATGTTCCCGAGAGACTCACTCTGACAACAATATATTTCCCAGAAAGTACAGAACCAGCGGCGGTGAACATCGAAAGTTCAGCACCAGTTGCAATTTACTCTGACAGTGTAGCACCTCAAATTTGCACCTATCATTGTACATACATTCTCATATTAGGTCATAGCATAACATGGTCCACTGCATAGCATTGCATTGTCCCATTTGCCTCAAGTGCAAGCCAATCAAGAAATTAGGTCAAACTGGTCAGGAGATCAGTCAGTCAAGCAAGCAAGCACAATTCTCAAGGAGCCAAGGCCCCAGGGTTGGTCCAACATGTTCACATGACTTGGGGGTCCATTTGAAGTGATTAGGTCAAAGATTGGATGTTCAGAAGTCATCAGTCAGTGCACAGTCAGTCAGAAACCCTAAAAGTCAACATTGGCCAAAGAACTGAACCTTGCCTTGCTTAATACAACATCCATACAACATTGTGGACCTGTTGCAACCATATTTTCCCAGCTGGAAGCTCCCTTTCGTGTTCTGTTTTTCCATGGACCAACAATGGTGAAACTGGATTTGGACATTCCCAAGCCTTGCTGAGCTCGATTACTTCAAGCATCCATCATTCTGAACCATAAGGAAGATCTGTTTCAAGCTAAGGCACCCAAATAACCACTGCATCTCAAGTTTCTTCAAATCCAAGTAAGTGCTCGAGTCTCACCATTTTCAAAATCATGAGATGCTTAGGATAGGTCTTTTGATGCTGAGTCCATTGCAACTTGAATCATTTGAATTGGTTAACTGTGCTGTGAGAAATCTGGATTTTCATTTTTGTGCTCAAACTTGTTTTTAGTCGATTTGCTTTGATGATGATGTTTTAATGAAAACCAATGATGGATTCATGTTGCTTGTTGTTTGCTGATCATTTTTGTGTATGCAATTGCATTTTCTGGAAAAAATTTGTTGAACACGATTTGAAGGTGATGAAGCTTTGCACTGTACATGAACCCTAGTTCCTCATTTTCCAGATTTTTTTTCATTTTTCACGTGCATGAGCGTGTGTTACTGTGTCATTAGCCAACAACCAATAGGAACATTTCGTTTGCTTGCCCAAAACGACCGCGTCCCAATTAGTGGATGGTTTATTTACAAGTTTGCCATCAGCGTGGCACATGACCCATTAAATGACATTGTTTTTTTATTTTAATTTCATTTTAATCATCAAACTTTGAAAAATCATAACTCATTCATTTTAAATCCATTTCTCATGGGAATTTTTGCATTATCTTCATCATGATCTATACTTTTTTATCATAATTTTTCCAGAATTTTGTGATCAATGGATTTTAATTGGTATTAGGGTTTGTGACATGTGCATATTTTGTACACTTTGCCAAAACATTTGTGAAATGATGATGCTTTATCCAATGGCTCCCAAATTTTTTGTGCTTAAACTAGACACACTCATGGTGATTTTGGTGTAGAGTTTGTGAATTTATCTTATCTGGATTGTGAGTTATGAATTTTTGAATTAGGGTGTGACAATTTGTGTCACACCATTGATGTCCAACTTCATGATTTTTGATACCATGCTTCTTGACCTCCAATTAATGTGAAATTTTGCATGAACCTTCTATTATATGTCTAGTTGACTTGTGATTTTTCTTGGAATTAATTATGCCATTTCCTAATTGTTTGAGATTTTTCTCCCCTGCCTAGTCAAATGTTGACTTTGTGTGACACATCTTCCCATTTCATTTGTGAAATTCTCATACTTTATTAGATGGACATGAAATTTTACATGAGATAACTAGACATCCTCATCTTTGCCATGGTTTTAGTCCCATTCATTTATCATTCACCATCTCTGATTTATGATTTTTCTAAGTTGATGCATGTTGGGTTGACTTCTTTGAGCATGTTCAAAATTGCTTTGACTTTCTGATTTTCATTGACTGCCTTCCACTTGTCCAAATGAGATGAAATTTGACATGCTTACCATGCTGTGGGTTGTTATTGGTCATGATTTATTTGGTGATTTTTGGAAATGTTTAAGATTGCTTTTGAGTTAAGTCATGCTGTTGACTTCTATGAGCTTCTGTTTGCAACACTTTGACCTAAATTGTTCATGAAATGATGATAGTGATTGATATGAACTTGAAACCAATTGGGTTTGCTTCTTAAATGTTTGAATTTGATCTTGATTGGATATGGCTTGCTGTTTTGGCTTTCTCATTCATTTTTGACCCTAGGCTTGTCCTAGGGGTCTCCTGGCTTATGTTTGAGTTCATTGTTTCAGGTTAAGCTACAAATGCTTCAAAGAAACTTTTGCAAGTTGATTGGGTTTATCTGTTTATCATGAGCTAACCTTTGTATAGAAGGTGGCTTGACTCATGTGATTTGAGTCTTGTGCATTGCACATCTGATTACCTGATTTGTCTGTTGTTTCCCAATTCCTTTTGCTTTAGCTGTTGAAATGTGTACTGATTAGTTTGACTATTTCAGGTACTTTAGTTGCTCAGTTCCTTGTGAACTTTTGCTTTGCTTTGCTTATATAAGCAATTTGCATTGAGGTATATTTCTCATCTTCATGTAGTCTGGAAGACCTGGCCTGTTACTTGGCCAGGCAACTGTCTGAAGCCCTTCTTAAGAGGCAATGTTTGTGACTGTTTACATTTGTCCATGTACATATTCAAAGACCTCCTAAGTGAAGAGGCAATTGGCAGAACCAAGGGATAAGCAACCTATCCCCTGCTATTCTATGTGTCATCTGCTTTGCTCACACCACTGTGTTGATGCATTGCAGATACAAACCCAAGATCTTGTACAATGGTACAGTTGAGTCAGTTTTAAATGTGTAGAAGGGTTCCCACTTTCTGAACCCACACATTCTTGTCTTAAGCTCTCCCAGGCCAGGGATAAGAGCTGTGAAGTCTTATCTTCACTCACCTATCATCTGCTTCACCTTAGCCCCTCAATGGCAAGGTTAAGAGCTAACATTACCCAGTTCCAGAGGTTTGTTTGTTGAGGTTGATATGACCCCTCGACTAAAACCTAACCCTTGTGTGAGCCCTTGCTTGTGTATAGTGTGTGCTACCTGTGCTTGTATGTTTGTTTGACTTGCTTCCTGTGCAAGTTAGGTTTAGTTTAGACTTGCTCCCTGTGCAAGTTAGGTTTTGCTTGGCTTGCTTCCTGTGCAAGTTAAGTGTGTGTGTGGCTTGCTTCCTGTGTAAGTCATGATTAGGATAGGCTGGCTCCCTGTGCCAGTTAGCTAGAAACCTTAACTTAGGGATGATTTTGCATGATGACATCTAGGCTCGAGTCGTAGTCTCCCTAGTTGTGTCTCCCTCTGTTATCTGGTTAGGCTAGTCCTTTATCCCTCCGTAGGGGAACTACGTCGCCCTGATCCTCATACCAGATGAGGTACGTAGGCAGGAGATGAGCTGATCTCTCCGGGCGCCTGTGTCTTTGTTTTGCTTGTTATGTGCTTGGAAGCTGATGTAAGTCCATCGAGTGGCATTTGGGTTCCAGTGTGGGTTTGTTGGTTCGGATGCTGATGTAAGTCCAGTGATTGGCATTCAGGCTCCACGTTTGCCTTTGCCTGTGTTTGTTTGTGTGCGTGTTAGCCGAGCTACGAGTGCTCTGATTCTTCTCTCGTCCGAGAAGATACGTATGCATAGGATGCGATATCCTAGTGAGCATGTGTCGTTTCCCCAGTCCGAACTACTTCGACTCTGATGTCTATGCCTGATAGACTAAGTAGGCCCAGGATGCGATATCCTGCCGAGTCAGTCTCTTTTGTTTTCTTGTGTCTCTTTCAGCCAGTGTGTGTGTGTTTGAGTAGTGTTTAGCAACCATTTTCCTTCCTTTTGTGCGTGGATCCCGTCGAGTACGACGGATGCGTAGGGGTGCTAATACCTTCCCTTCGCATAACCGACTCCCGATCCCACTCTCTTTGGTCGCGAGACCATGTCTTTTCCAGGTTTACTCTGAGCGTTTCCTTTCCCTCTTTTGGGATAAATAACGCACGGTGGCGGCTCTGTTGTTCTTGTTCTCCCGCCGGTTTTTCGCGTGATGCGACAGTTGGCGACTCTGCTGGGGAATATAGAGAAGTTGACCTATGCTGGTCCATCTTCCCTGAGCGAGTCTCTCCTAGCGCTCTCTAGGTTAGGGTTTTGGTTGCTTTGTGCTGCTTTATTTATTGCATTCATTTGTATATATTTGCATTTACTGTTTGCATTTTTTGTTTGCATTAATGTTTGCATTCATTCATATTCATTTGCTGGTTGTCTGTTTCTCTCTGTTGGGGTGGGAGTTACATGAGGTAAAAGGCCCAATACCCAGGCCATGAGTGAAATCTAGGATACTTAGGAATAGAGTGATTCATGGGAAGCGGGTGGTATTGCGCCACTTAGCGGAACATTGATATCACGAGCAGTTCAGACCCTGGTGGGATATTATCGTTACATACTTCGGGTGTGTATATGATGATGTTCTGCGAAAGGTTATTTATGCTGCGTTTCTCTCGACCTTACCCTGGCCTAGATGACACCCGTGAGTGGGGAGGGAATGATCATTATTACAGGTACAGTTGGTGACTTGTTGGTGACTTGTGATCCTGTTGGTGATTATTGGTTCAGAAGTTTAGGGTCTCAGATGACTTTGGGTTTCAGATGAATTTGTGGTTCCGAGTTCAAGCCGAAGCTTTGATCCTGTGTTCTGAGAGACACAACCAACCAGTCCAGTCTGCATCATTTGCATCATAGCATATTTATTTTTTCAAAAGAAACGCAATAAAAAAGGATACAAAAAAAAAAAAAAAAAAAAACAAAAAAACTAATCCCTGCATGCATATCATTTCTCAGGTACATTCCAGAGCTTGTTCACTAATAGAGATGGCAACAGTCCCAGAGTTGAAGCGGAAGACTTGTTCCTACCGCTTTCACCGTGAACCTTTGACGTCTCTGATTGAGTTGAGCAACCTTATGACCAGTGGTAACCAGAAGGGGTTTGTTGACCAGTATGGAGATATTCTGACACTGTTGAAGATGGTAGTCGATCCGGTGCCGTTGCAGACTCTTCTACAGTTCTACGACCCAGAGCTTCATTGTTTCACCTTTCAAGATTATCAGTTGGCGCCTACTCTTGAGGAGTACTCCATTCTGCTGAGTGTCCCGGTCCGGTATCAGGTTCCTTTCTTGGATGTGCCCAAGGAGGTTGATTTCAGAGTTGTTGCCAGAGCTCTCCATTTGGGTATCAAGGAAGTCAGTGATAGTTGGAAGTCCAGTGGGGATGTTGTAGGTTTGCCTTTGAAGTTTCTGTTGAGGGTAGCTAGAGAAGAAGCGGAGAAGGGAAGTTGGGAAGCCTTTCATGCTCAGTTGGCCGTCATGATCTATGGGATCGTCTTGTTTCCGAGTATGCCAAATTTTGTCGACTATGCTGCAGTCAGTATTTTCATTGGAGGAAATCCGGTTCCTACTCTTTTAGCTGACACTTACTATGCTATTCACAGTAGGCATGGTAAGGGTGGGGCTATCAGGTGTTGTCTCCCGCTTTTGCTCAGATGGTTCTTGTCTCTCCTGCCAGTCAGTGGACCTTTTGTGAATGCTCAGAGCACGCATAAGTGGACTCAGAGGGTTATGTCTCTTACTTCCTATGATATCAGATGGCAATCTTACCGGATGGATGTGCGTAACGTCATTATGAGCTGTGGAGGATTCCGTAATGTGCCACTCGTAGGGACTAGGGGTTGCATCAATTACAACCCGGTTCTTTCTCTCCGCCAGTTGGGGTTTGTGATGAAGGGAAGACCACTTGAGGCTGAGGTAGCTGAAAGTGTGTATTTTGAGAAGCAGAGTGACCCGGACAGATTGGAGCAGATAGGAAGAGCTTGGAAGTCTATTGGTGTGAAGGATGGATCTGTCTTAGGGAAGAAGTTTGCCGTTGCTATGCCCGATTACACTGATTGGGTCAAGGAGAGAGTAGAAACTTTGTTGTTACCCTATGATAGGATGGAGCCGTTACAGGAGCAACCACCTTTGATCCTTGCTGAGAGTGTGCCTGCGGAGCACTACAAGCAAGCCCTGATGGAGAATCGCCGTTTGAGAGGGAAGGAGCAAGATACCCAGATGGAGCTGTACAAAGCCAAAGCTGATAGTTTGAACTTGGCTCATCAACTCAGAGGAGTGCGAGAAGAAGATGCTAACAGACTGAGAAGCAAGAAAAGATCCTACGAGGAGATGGAGAGCATGTTAGATGCAGAACACCGGGAGTGCTTGAGGCTACAGAGGGTTGAGGCCAGCTATCAGAAGAAGATCAGAGACTTGGAGAAGCAACTCAGAGATAAAGACATCCAGTTGAAGAAGGAAGTAGACTTGAGACAGGCATCAGAGAACCACCTTGGAGGAGAAGTGGTAGAGCTTAGACGACAACTGAAGGAGAAGATCACTCTTTTGCCAGAATGTTCAGAATGTGACCTGTTGATAGACCAGTGTCAGTACTTGAAGACTCTCATTCCGGGAGGCCGTTTGTCTTAGCTTGTATCTTTGATATGTATGTTGAGAATCACCTCCAGGCTTGTTGGATGGGATTCATTGTTGTACTCCGATTGTTTGGGTTTTCTTTGTCGACTTTGTTGTATGATCCTGTTACTCATATAGATGAGGTTGTTGGTTTCACCTTGTACTCATCACTCTTGTGTATGTTGTCTCTGTGCTTCTATGTCGTTCTTGCTGCAGGTTGCCATCTTTTGAGGATGACTCAGGCTCTTTGAATGCCTGAGGAATGAACATATCATGTGCATCATACGCATCATTAGCACCATACTCATATCATTTTGCATAACAGGTGTTTTTGGTCGTGACTTCTCACTCTTGGTTCCTGTTAAGGCAGGATAGCTGATCAACGTCCGCACCGCTACTCAACAAGACTGAATCAACAGAGAGGTATGGATCAGGTTCAAGCTGAGTTGGCTGAGATGAAGGCTAACATGGCCCAGTTTATGAATATGATGCAAGGGGTTGCACAAGGTCAAGAAGAACTTCGAGCCATGGTTCAGAGACAAGAGGCTGCATTTCCACCGGTCAACCATGCTCCGCCAGAGGGAGGCCCGGTCAATGATAATAATGCTGCTGCTGCTGTACCCATCAACAACTATGCTGTAGGTGATGAGTTGGAGGGAATTCGAATCAACGGTCAACCTATTGCTCCAGATGCCGCTAATGCCAGAGCAGTCCGTGCCCCGGCCCGTAATCCTGCTCCGATTGTTGACAGACAAGAGGATATGTTTTCTCTGCTCAGTGAAGACGAAGACGTTCTGGGAAGGGTTAATGAGAGGGATCGTAAAGTTGATGCCCTTGCTGAGAAAATTAGAGCTATGGAATGTCAGAATTCTCTCGGTTTTGATGTTACCAATATGGGGTTGGTGGAAGGTTTGAGAATCCCTTACAAGTTCAAAGCACCGTCCTTCGATAAATACAACGGTACGTCTTGCCCTCGCACCCATGTGCAGGCTTATTATCGAAAAATCTCTGCGTACACCGATGATGAAAAGATGTAGATGTATTTTTTCCAAGATAGTCTATCTGGGGCTTCTTTGGACTGGTACATGGAATTGAAGAGAGATTCTATCCGCTGTTGGAGGGATCTGGGTGAGGCCTTTTTGAGGCAATACAAACACAACATGGACATGGCGCCTAGCCGGACTCAGCTGCAGAGTCTTTGTCAGAAATCCGGAGAGAGCTTCAAGGAGTACGCCCAGAGGTGGCGTGAACTGGCTGCTAGAGTTCAACCCCCTATGCTGGAGAGGGAGTTGACAGACATGTTTATCGGTACTCTTCAGGGTGTGTTTATGGACCGAATGGGGAGCTGCCCATTCGGTAGTTTTTCTGATGTTGTCATTTGTGGAGAGAGGACTGAGAGCTTGATTAAAACTGGGAGGATCCAAGATGCTGGTTCCTCTTCTTCTAAGAAGTCGTTTGCTGGGGCACCTCGTCGAAGAGAGGGTGAAACTAATGCTGTTCAAAACCGCAGAGATCAGAACAGAAGTGAATACCGTCAAGTTGCTGCAGTGACCATTCCGGCACCTCAACCTCGTCAACAACAACAACAAAGAGTTCAACAACCGCAACAACAACAACAACAGCAACGTCCGTATCAGCCCAGACAAAGGATGCCTGATCGACGTTTTGATTCGCTACCCATGTCGTACGCCGAACTGCTGCCCGAACTACTCAGGTTGGGGATGGTTGAGTTGCGTACAATGGCTCCGCCTACAGTATTGCCTCCTGGGTACGACGCCCACGTCCGTTGTGACTTTCACTCTGGGGCACCAGGGCATCATACTGAGAAGTGTCAGGCTCTCCAGCACAAGGTCCAAGGTTTGATCGATGCCAAAGCAATCAACTTCGCTCCAGTGCCTAACGTCGTAAACAACCCTATGCCTCAGCATGGTGGGCATAGAGTGAACAATATTGAGGGGAAAGAAGCTGAAGATCTGGTTGTTAATGTTGATGATGTTCAGACTTCTCTGTTAGTTGTGAAGGGCCGTCTGCTGAATGGGGGTATCTACTCGGGCTGTGATGAGGATTGTTTGGGCTGTGCCGAATCTGAGAATGGTTGCGACCAGTTAAGGGCCGGTATCCAGGGTATGATGGATGAAGGTTGTTTGCAATTCAGTAGGGCTGTAAAGGATCGTGGGACAGTGTCAACTATCACCATTTACTTTAAACCGTCTGAAGAACGTGGACCAAGGGTCGTTAGTGCACCTGCAACAAATGGTACCCCAGTTACCATTTCCGTGCCTGTAACCATCCGTGCTCCAACTACTATCGTTGCGTCTGGAAGAAGGGCTGTTGAGAATAGTAGAGCCGTGCCGTGGAAGTATGATAATGCTTACCGCAGTAACAGAAGGGCTGAAAGTCAGACGAGACCAGTGAATCAAACTCCAGTGACAATTGGTTTACCGAATAGAGTTCCTGCAACTGTTGGTCTGGCTGTGGATAATGTAGGGGGTCCAGGAGGTTTTACCAGAAGCGGTCGTCTGTTCGCACCGCAGCCTTTGAGGGACAATAATGCTGAGGCTCTCGCCAAAGCAAAGGGTAAGCAAGTGTGGTTGAGGAAGAACCTGTCCAGAAGGAAGCGCCCGAGGGGTCATTTGAGAAGGATGTGGAGGAGTTCATGAAGATAATCAAGAAGAGTGACTACAAGATTGTAGATCAGTTGAATCAAACTCCGTCCAAGATTTCTATACTTTCGCTGTTGATGTGCTCTGAGGCACACCGTAATGCCTTGCTGAAGATGTTGAATCTGGCTTACGTGCCTCAGGAGATTTCTGTCAATCAACTGGAGGGTGTGATGGCCAATGTGAGCACCAGGCATGGTGTAGGATTCACCAACCTGGACTTAACGCCTGCAGGGAGAACCATAACAAAGCCTTGCACATCACCATGGAGTGCAAGGGGGCAGTGTTGTCTCACGTATTGGTAGACACCGGGTCGTCGCTGAATGTGTTGCCTAAGCAGATTCTGAAGAAGATTGATGTGGAAGGGTTTGTGCTTACTCCCAGTGACCTGATCGTTCGTGCTTTCGACGGCTCCAAACGTTCTGTGTGTGGGGAAGTTACCTTGCCTGTGAAGATAGGTCCTGAGGTATTCGATATCATTTTCTATGTTATGGACATCCAGCCCGCCTATAGTTGTTTATTGGGGCGTCCATGGATTCATGCAGCAGGGGCAGTCTCGTCAACTCTCCATCAAAAACTCAAGTATGTCTGGAACGGTCAGATTGTGACTGTGTGCGGTGAAGAAGAGATTCTGGTGAGTCATCTATCCTCGTTCAAATATGTTGAGGTGGATGGCGAGATCCACGAAACCTTATGCCAGGCGTTTGAGACTGTGGCTCTTGAGAAAGTGGCGTACGCTGAGCAGAGGAAGCCAGGTGCTTCAATTACTTCTTACAAGCAGGCTAAGGAGGTTATTGATTCTGGCAAAGCTGAAGGCTGGGGCAAGATGGTGGACTTGTCTGTCAAAGAAGACAAATTTGGCGTTGGTTATGAGCCTCTCCAAGCAGAGCAGAATGGTCAAGCGGGTCCGAGTACTTTCACCAGCGCTGGGCTGACGAATCATGGCGACGTCTCTGCAACCGGTAGTGAAGACTGTGACAGTGATTGTGATTTGGACAACTGGGTTCGCCCGTGTGCACCAGGGGAGTCTATCAACAACTGGACGGCTGAAGAAGTGGTTCAAGTTACTCTTCTGACAGAGTAATTTTCTGTTGTTTTGTCATTTTGCATGAAAATCCTACGATCTGCCCAAGGCGTAGTGATTCATTGTAGGGCCTCATCATGTTTTAATGATTATCATTAATGAAGGACATTTTTTGCAATCAAACTTTGTGATCCCTGTCTTTCTATTTTTTTGTTTTCATCCTTTTTCAAAAACAATAAAAATGGCAATGTTTTTGTTTTTTGTGACTTTATTGAACTCTTTTTCTAAAACAAAGCATTAAACATGCAGAAGCGATCTTATGGCATTCACTATGAACAGTTCTGTTATGGCTCAGTATGATTTCGACAATCCCATCTACCAAGCTGAAGAGGAGAGTGAGGAAGACTGTGAACTTCCTGCAGAATTGGTCAGATTGCTGAAGCAGGAGGAAAGGGTCATCCAACCTCATCAGGAGGAGTTGGAGGTTGTTAATTTGGGTACTGAGGACGCCAAAAGAGAAATCAAGATTGGGGCTGCTTTAGAAGACTCTGTCAAGAGGAGGCTGATTGAGATGCTGAGAGAATATGTGGAGATATTCGCCTGGTCATATCAAGATATGCCTGGTTTGGATACAGACATTGTGGTGCATCGATTACCTCTTAGAGAAGGATGTCCTTCGGTCAAGCAGAAGCTTCGTAGAACGAGTCCTGATATGGCAACTAAGATCAAAGAAGAGGTTCAGAAGCAGTGGGATGCAGGTTTTTTGGCTGTTACAAGTTATCCCCCATGGGTGGCCAACATCGTTCCTGTGCCGAAAAAGGATGGCAAAGTCAGAATGTGTGTCGATTACCGGGATTTGAATAGAGCGAGTCCGAAAGATGATTTCCCATTACCTCACATTGATGTATTGGTTGATAATACGGCTCAATCCTCGGTATTCTCTTTCATGGATGGTTTCTCTGGATATAATCAGATCAAGATGGCGCCAGAGGACATGGAAAAGACGACATTCATTACACCTTGGGGCACATTCTGCTATAAGGTGATGCCATTTGGGCTAAAGAATGCTGGTGCTACCTATCAGAGGGCAATGACGACTCTCTTTCATGACATGATGCACAAAGAAATTGAAGTGTACGTAGATGATATGATTGCGAAGTCGCAGACAGAAGAGGAGCACCTGGTTAATTTGCAGAAGCTGTTTGGCCGGTTGAGAAAGTTCAAGCTGAGGTTGAATCCGAACAAGTGTACGTTTGGGGTGAGATCAGGGAAGCTGTTAGGCTTCATTGTCAGTGAAAAAGGGATTGAGGTTGATCCAGCAAAAGTCAAAGCTATTCAAGAGATGCCTGAACCAAAAACGGAAAAGCAGGTCCGTGGGTTTTTAGGGAGATTGAACTACATTGCAAGGTTCATATCTCACCTAACTGCCACGTGTGAACCAATTTTCAAACTGCTCAGAAAGAATCAAGCAATCATGTGGAATGATGATTGTCAGAAAGCTTTTGACAAGATTAAGGAGTATTTACAGAAACCTCCAATCCTTATACCTCCAGTTCCAGGGAGACCTCTGATAATGTACCTGTCAGTGACTGAGAACTCGATGGGGTGTGTATTGGGACAACATGACGAGTCTGGTCGAAAAGAGCATGCCATATACTACCTTAGCAAAAAGTTTACCGACTGTGAAACAAGATATTCACTGCTCGAGAAAACTTGCTGTGCTTTGGCCTGGGCTGCTCGCCGACTGAGGCAGTATATGTTGAACCATACTACCTTATTGATTTCTAAGATGGATCCAGTGAAGTACATCTTTGAGAAACCGGCTCTCACCGGACGCGTCGCTCGTTGGCAGATGATTCTAACAGAATATGATATTCAGTACACGTCACAAAAGGCCATCAAAGGTAGTATTCTGTCAGACTACCTCGCCGAGCAACCGATTGAAGATTATCAGCCTATGATGTTTGAATTCCCTGATGAAGACATCATGTATCTTAAGATGAAAGATTGCGAAGAGCCTCTTGTCGAGGAGGGACCGGATCCGGATGACAAATGGACACTGATGTTTGATGGGGCTGTGAATATGAACGGTAACGGTGTTGGGGCAGTATTGATCAATCCTAAAGGTGCTCATATACCTTTTTCGGCCAGATTGACGTTTGACGTCACCAACAACGAAGCTGAGTATGAGGCTTGTATCATGGGGATAGAAGAAGCCATTGATCTGAGGATCAAAACGCTTGACATTTATGGAGATTCCGCTCTAGTGATCAATCAAGTCAATGGAGATTGGAATACGAATCAGCCGCATTTGATTCCGTATAGAGATTACACCAGAAGAATACTGACGTTCTTCAAGAAGGTGAAGTTGTACCATGTCCCCCGGGATGAGAATCAGATGGCTGATGCTTTGGCAACTTTGTCGTCTATGATCAAAGTTCATTGGTGGAATCATGTGCCACATGTTGCGGTGAATCGACTCGAGAGGCCTGCGTATGTGTTTGCAGCCGAGTCTGTTGTGATTGATGAGAAGCCGTGGTATTATGACATCAAGAACTTCCTCAAGACTCAGGAGTATCCTGAAGGTGCGTCGAAGAATGACAAGAAAACCCTGAGAAGGCTAGCTGGAAGCTTCTATTTGAATCAGGATGATGTGCTGTATAAGAGAAACTTTGACATGGTCTTGCTCAGATGCGCGGACAGACCCGAGGCAGACATGTTAATGCAGGAAGTTCATGAAGGTTCCTTCGGTACTCATGCCGGCGGACATGCAATGGCTAAGAAATTGTTGAGAGCGGGTTATTACTGGATGACTATGGAATCCGATTGTTTCAAGTATGCTCGGAAGTGCCATAAGTGTCAAATTTATGCTGATAAGGTGCATGTGCCACCAAGCCCTCTGAATGTCATGAATTCGCCTTGGCCGTTTGCCATGTGGGGCATTGATATGATTGGGAAGATTGAGCCTACTGCTTCGAATGGACATCGCTTCATTTTGGTTGCGATTGACTATTTCACCAAGTGGGTGGAAGCAGCTTCCTATGCTAACGTTACCAAACAAGTGGTTACCCGGTTCATCAAGAAAGAAATCATATGTCGTTATGGAGTTCCTGAGAGAATCATCACTGACAATGGTTCAAATCTCAATAACAAGATGATGAAAGAGCTTTGTAAAGATTTCAAGATTGAACATCACAATTCTTCTCCTTACAGACCGAAGATGAATGGTGCTGTAGAAGCGGCAAACAAGAATATCAAGAAGATTGTGCAGAAGATGGTCGTTACGTACAAGGATTGGCATGAGATGCTGCCTTTCGCTTTGCATGGGTACCGTACCTCAGTACGTACGTCGACCGGGGCAACCCCTTACTCCCTTGTGTATGGTATGGAAGCTGTCCTACCTGTTGAAGTGGAGATTCCTTCTCTGAGAGTTTTATTGGATGTCAAGCTGGACGAAGCCGAGTGGATTCGAACAAGGTTTAACGAGTTAAGCCTTATCGAAGAGAGACGGCTAGCAGCTGTATGCCATGGACAGTTGTATCAGCGAAGGATGAAGCGAGCCTTTGATCAGAAAGTGCGTCCTCGAAGCTATCAGATCAGTGATCTAGTTTTGAAGAGGATCCTCCCTCCCGGTACAGATAACAGGGGCAAGTGGACTCCTAATTATGAAGGTCCATATGTTGTGAAGAAGGTCTTCTCCGGTGGAGCCTTGATGCTTACGACTATGGATGGTGAAGACTTTCCGTCTCCTGTTAACTCAGATGTAGTCAAAAAATACTTCGCATAAATTGACCCGCTGGACAAAAAGAAAAAAGAGAGTCCAGGCAAAAAAGGGGCATCCCGGCGAACCAAAAACAGAAAGAAAAGGTTCGGGCAAAAATTAGGGATAAAATGGAAAGAATTTGTACACCCGGTAAGTCGAAAACCCGCAAGGGCGGCTTAGGCAAAAATGGGTATCCCGGTGGATTGAAAACCCGAAAGGGCGATCCAGTCAAAAGAGGGATTAAAGCGAAGACTACAGTCTGAGTTGTCTGTACTTCATCGAGCTTTGTCGTCTGCCATCTCGAAAGATGTGATCCGTCCAGTCATTCTTCTCAGAAAGCAAGGAGTTGGGAGGAAAACTGATGATCTGTGAGTTATAACAGAATTTGGAAATAGTGGATGCCGTGTTCACATTGCCATTAGGATAGATTTTTCCTTTTGTGCGCAATTACCTCTTTCTAGGAATTGCTTCCCAATGTATTTGCCTCTTCAGGCACATTTTCAATCAATAAAAGTCGTTATTCAGATAAATGGCTCTTTTGTTTTTATTTTTTTTTTACTGTTTTGTTTGCAAAAATGTCCGAATTTTTGATAAGCATTGCATATAAGAACATGAAGGCTACACAATAACGTGCAAAAGGATAAAACATTTGAAAATCATTTTGAATGTTGAGGACACTTGAGCGTATCTTGTCCATGTATCCCCTGGGGGCATTTTGTTGTGCTGTTTTTCGGGTTGGCGTCTGTGAGGACGTTTCCTCAGCAGATATTTTCCCCAAGCAAGTTTGGAAGCTATCAGAGCTATGTTCCCCTGCGGAGACGTCTGTGGATAGTGCCTTCTATTCCCCAACAGATCTAAGGATTGCCTATCCCCAGCAGGCCTGTATTTGCCGATTTCCTCCCCGAGTGAGGCAGGTTCATTGAAATTTATCTCCAACATTTATCATATCTGTGGACTGAAGGATATCCCCAGCGGAGTTTACCTTCCCCCAGCGACAGTGCTATTCTCCAACATGAGTGAGAAGTCGTTGCTCTCCTTGCAGAGTCTCCCCGCAGAGTTGGAGTACCCGATCAGTTTTGGCCCCCCAGCCGGAGTTTTTCATCATTCTTGCATTTTTGCATTTTAGTGATCATTGCATCCTCAAACTGCGTAGCATTCCCATTCAATATGGAGCATTACGCCATAGAAAAATTCAAACATATGCATTCATGTGTTAACCCAATCAGACCGTATCCCCGGCATAGGCGGATCATTTCATTCAACATCAGCACAGCAAGTCTGCTACAGTTGCTCTTGACAGCATTCAGGATTGATATCCCCACAGAAGTTTATTACCTCACCCGTTGGTGACAGAAAGTTTGTTTCTCCCCAGTGAGACCCCCGGCAGGTGGTCAACCTTGCCTTGACATATCTAAGATGTCGTTCTTGTGATACCGGTAAGTGTCATGCCAGCACCCACGTGTGTTTCTTTGTTTGGTGTCGGTAAACACCATTGTTTCGGTGTTTGTAAACATCGGGTATTCTCCCCAGTCATCGGTAAATGTCTGGTCATCGTTTTTGGGATATCGGTAAACACCATTGCTTTGGTGTCTGTAAACATCGGGTATTCTCCCCAGTCATCAGTAAATGTCTGGTCATCATTTTTGGTGTCGGTAAACACCATTGTTTCGATGTCGGTAAACATCGAGTCTCACCCCAGTCGTCGGTAAATGTCTGGTCATTTTTTTGATGTCGGTAAACATCGTCTTTCGATGTCGGTAAACATCGAGTCTTTTCTGCAGTCATCGGTAAATGTCTGATAATCCCCAACTAGAGATCCCCAGTAGAGTCATCGGTAAATGTTCTATCTGGTTTCCAGTTGCAAATATTTGTTTTTTCCCTTAGTGAAGTGTTCCTCAGTCATCGGTAAATGTCTGGTCGTTTTTGGATGTCGGTAAACATCGAGTCTCATCCCAGTCATCAGTAAATGTCTGGTCATGCTTTGTTTCCTTGTTAATAAAATCAAGATCCCCAGAAGTCGTCGGTAAACGTCTTGTCTGATTACACCACGAAGATTTTGTTCCTCCCCAAGTGGAGACGCCATCGGTAAATGGCCCCGTATGCTTCGATATCGGTAAATATTGAATGCCCAGTTTTATCCGCCATCGGTAAATGGCCCCGTATGCTTCGATATCGGTAAATATCAGATCCCCAGTTGCAGTAGCCATCGGTAAATGGTCGAGTTGAAGTTGATATCGGTAAATATCAAGTTTCTTTGAAGCCACCATTGGTAAATGGTCTTGCTTCCTTTTACATCAGATTTGTTTTCCAGCAGCCATCGGTAAATGGTCTTGCTGAAGTTGATATCGGTAAATATCAAGTTTCCAGTTTCTAACCATCGGTAAATGGTTTCGCTTTTCTGAAGTTGTCAATTGCAGGCGTCATCAGTAAATGATGTGGTTCTTCTTGTATCATATCCGGCAGAGTGCAAATTTCTACGGTTCTTGGTATTCAATCCTTGTTTACCCTGAAAGTCTGACAGCCGTTGCTATCATCCGTTCGGGTTCCCAGCTGATTGAATAGGGGCAGCTGTAGCACCTCAAATTTGCACCTATCATTGTACATACATTCTCATATTAGGTCATAGCATAACATGGTCCACTGCATAGCATTGCATTGTCCCATTTGCCTCAAGTGCAAGCCAATCAAGAAATTAGGTCAAACTGGTCAGGAGATCAGTCAGTCAAGCAAGCAAGCACAATTCTCAAGGAGCCAAGGCCCCAGGGTTGGTCCAACATGTTCACATGACTTGGGGGTCCATTTGAAGTGATTAGGTCAAAGATTGGATGTTCAGAAGTCATCAGTCAGTGCACAGTCAGTCAGAAACCCTAAAAGTCAACATTGGCCAAAGAACTGAACCTTGCCTTGCTTAATACAACATCCATACAACATTGTGGACCTGTTGCAACCATATTTTCCCAGCTGGAAGCTCCCTTTCATGTTCTGTTTTTCCATGGACCAACAATGGTGAAACTGGATTTGGACATTCCCAAGCCTTGCTGAGCTCGATTACTTCAAGCATCCATCATTCTGAACCATAAGGAAGATCTGTTTCAAGCTAAGGCACCCAAATAACCACTGCATCTCAAGTTTCTTCAAATCCAAGTAAGTGCTCGAGTCTCACCATTTTCAAAATCATGAGATGCTTAGGATAGGTCTTTTGATGCTGAGTCCATTGCAACTTGAATCATTTGAATTGGTTAACTGTGCTGTGAGAAATCTGGATTTTCATTTTTGTGCTCAAACTTGTTTTTAGTCGATTTGCTTTGATGATGATGTTTTAATGAAAACCAATGATGGATTCATGTTGCTTGTTGTTTGCTGATCATTTTTGTGTATGCAATTGCATTTTCTGGAAAAAAATTGTTGAACACGATTTGAAGGTGATGAAGCTTTGCACTGTACATGAACCCTAGTTCCTCATTTTCCAGATTTTTTTCATTTTTCACGTGCATGAGCGTGTGTTACTGTGTCATTAGCCAACAACCAATAGGAACATTTCGTTTGCTTGCCCAAAACGACCGCGTCCCAATTAGTGGATGGTTTATTTATAAGTTTGCCATCAGCGTGGCACATGACCCATTAAATGACATTGTTTTTTTATTTTAATTTCATTTTAATCATCAAACTTTGAAAAATCATAACTCATTCATTTTAAATCCATTTCTCATGGGAATTTTTGAATTATCTTCATCATGATCTCTACTTTTTTATCATAATTTTTCCAGAATTTTGTGATCAATGGATTTTAATTGGTATTAGGGTTTGTGACATGTATGCATATTTTGTACACTTTGCCAAAACATTTGTGAAATGATGATGCTTTATCCAATGGCTCCCAAATTTTTTGTGCTTAAACTAGACACACTCATGGTGATTTTGGTGTAGAGTTTGTGAATTTATCTTATCTGGATTGTGAGTTATGAATTTTTGAATTAGGGTGTGACAATTTGTGTCACACCATTGATGTCCAACTTCATGATTTTTGATACCATGCTTCTTGACCTCCAATTAATGTGAAATTTTGCATGAACCTTCTCTTATATGTCTAGTTGACTTGTGATTTTTCTTGGAATTAATTATGCCATTTCCTAATTGTTTGAGATTTTTCTCCCCTGCCTAGTCAAATGTTGACTTTGTGTGACACATCTTCCCATTTAATTTGTGAAATTCTCATACTTTATTAGATGGACATGAAATTTTACATGAGATAACTAGACATCCTCATCTTTTCCATGGTTTTAGTCCCATTCATTTATCATACACCATCTCTGATTTATGATTTTTATAAGTTGATGCATGTTGGGTTGACTTCTTTGAGCATGTTCAAAATTGCTTTGACTTTCTGATTTTCATTGACTGCCTTCCACTTGTACAAATGAGATGAAATGTGACATGCTTACCATGCTGTGGGTTGTGATTGGTCATGATTTATTTGGTGATTTTTGGAAATGTTTAAGATTGCTTTTGAGTTAAGTCATGCTGTTGACTTCTATGAGCTTCTGTTTGCCACACTTTGACCTAAATTGTTCATGAAATGATGATAGTGATTGATATGAACTTGAAACCAATTGGGTTTGCTTCTTAAATGTTTGAATTTGATCTTGATTGGATATGGCTTGCTGTTTTGGCTTTCTCATTCATTTTTGACCCTAGGCTTGTCCTAGGGGTCTCCTGGCTTATGTTTGAGTTCATTGTTTCAGGTTAAGCTACAAATGCTTCAAAGAAACTTTTGCAAGTTGATTGGGTTTATCTGTTTATCATGAGCTAACCTTTGTTTTGAAGGTGGCTTGACTCATGTGATTTGAGTCTTGTGCATTGCACATCTGATTACCTGATTTGTCTGTTGTTTCCCAATTCCTTTTGCTTTAGCTGTTGAAATGTGTACTGATTAGTTTGACTATTTCAGGTACTTTAGTTGCTCATTTCCTTGTGAACTTTTGCTTTGCTTTGCTTATATAAGCAATTTGCATTGAGGTATATTTCTCATCTTCATGTAGTCTGGAAGACCTGGCCTGTTACTTGGCCAGGCAACTGTCTGAAGCCCTCCTTAAGAGGCAATGTTTGTGACTGTTTACATTTGTCCCTGTACATATTCAAAGACCTCCTAAGTGAAGAGGCAATTGGCAGAACCAAGGGATAAGCAACCTATCCCCTGCTATTCTGTGTGTCATCTGCTTTGCTCACACCACTGTGTTGATGCATTGCAGATACAAACCCAAGATCTTGTACAATGGTACAGTTGAGTCAGTTTTAAATGTGTAGAAGGGTTCCCACTTTCTGAACCCACACATTCTTGTCTTAAGCTCTCCCAGGCCAGGGATAAGAGCTGTGAAGTCTTATCTTCACTCACCTATCATCTGCTTCACCTTAGCCCCTCAATGGCAAGGTTAAGAGCTAACATTACCCAGTTCCAGAGGTTTGTTTGTTGAGGTTGATATGACCCCTCGACTAAAACCTAACCCTTGTGTGAGCCCTTGCTTGTGTATAGTGTGTGCTACCTGTGCTTGTATGTTTGTTTGACTTGCTTCCTGTGCAAGTTAGGTTTAGTTTAGACTTGCTCCCTGTGCAAGTTAGGTTTTGCTTGGCTTGCTTCCTGTGCAAGTTAAGTGTGTGTGTGGCTTGCTTCCTGTGTAAGTCATGATTAGGATAGGCTGGCTCCCTGTGCCAGTTAGCTAGAAACCTTAACTTAGGGATGATTTTGCATGATGACATCTAGGCTCGAGTCGTAGTCTCCCTAGTTGTGTCTCCCTCTGTTATCTGGTTAGGCTAGTCCTTTATCCCTCCGTAGGGGAACTACGTCGCCCTGATCCTCATACCAGATGAGGTACGTAGGCAGGAGATGAGCTGATCTCTCCGGGCGCCTGTGTCTTTGTTTTGCTTGTTATGTGCTTGGAAGCTGATGTAAGTCCATCGAGTGGCATTTGGGTTCCAGTGTGGGTTTGTTGGTTCGGATGCTGATGTAAGTCCAGTGATTGGCATTCAGGCTCCACGTTTGCCTTTGCCTGTGTTTGTTTGTGTGCGTGTTAGCCGAGCTACGAGTGCTCTGATTCTTCTCTCGTCCGAGAAGATACGTATGCATAGGATGCGATATCCTAGCGAGCATGTGTCGTTTCCCCAGTCCGAACTACTTCGACTCTGATGTCTATGCCTGATAGACTAAGTAGGCCCAGGATGCGATATCCTGCCGAGTCAGTCTCTTTTGTTTTCTTGTGTCTCTTTCAGCCAGTGTGTGTGTGTTTGAGCAGTGTTTAGCAACCATTTTCCTTCCTTTTGTGCGTGGATCCCGTCGAGTACGACGGATGCGTAGGGGTGCTAATACCTTCCCTTCGCATAACCGACTCCCGATCCCACTCTCTTTGGTCGCGAGACCATGTCTTTTCCAGGTTTACTCTGAGCGTTTCCTTTCCCTCTTTTGGGATAAATAACGCACGGTGGCGGCTATGTTGTTCTTGTTCTCCCGCCGGTTTTTCGCGTGATGCGACAGACAGCCCTCAACCGACTTTGGTTGGTCCGATCACCATCACAATACCAGGACCCGTTCCGTATGAGAAAGACAGTGCTATCCCGTGGCACTATGGGGCTGATATCTACTGCCAGGGGCAGAAAGTTAACGAAGAAGAGATTGACATTGGTAACTCCGCTGTAGACAATGTTGGAGGGGTTGGTGGCTTCACTCGCAGTGGACGCCTATTTGCACCATCAACATTACGCGCGAATACTGAAGCCGAGGCAGCTGCCAAGGCTAAAGGGAAACAGGTATCCACCGAAGAGGTTACTACTGAGGAAGATCCTCCTAAGACCGCATTCGAGAAGGAAGTGGATGAGTTTATGAGGATTATCAAGAAAAGTGACTACAAGGTAGTCGACCAGCTAAATCAGACACCCTCAAAGATCTCCATTCTCTCACTATTGTTGTGCTCTGAGGCGCACAGAGCAGCCTTGTTGAAAGTACTGAATATGGCCTATGTTCCACCGGAGATAACTGTTAACCAGCTGGAGTCGGTAGTTTCCAATGTAAACGCTAGCCGGGGGCTAGGTTTCACCGATAATGACCTGACACCTGAGGGCAGGAATCACAACAAAGCCTTGCATATCACAATGGAGTGCAAAGGGGTGATGCTTTCCCATGTTTTGGTTGATACAGGCTCTTCTCTGAATGTTCTTCCAAAGAAAGCCTTAATGAAGTTGGATTGCGATGGCATCATCCTGAGGCCAAGTAACTTAGTTGTGAGGGCTTTTGATGGCTCTAAGAGAGCTGTTTTTGGCGAAGTTGAGTTGCCAGTTAAGATTGGACCGCAGGTGTTCAAGAGCACCTTTTATGTGATGGATATCCAGCCTGCCTACAGCTGTCTGCTAGGTCGGCCTTGGATTCATGCTGCCGGTGCTGTTACTTCTACCCTCCACCAGAAGCTCAAATATGAACTAGAAGGTCAGATCGTCACTGTATGTGGTGAAGAGGATATTTTTGTTAGCCACCTGTCTACATTTAAGTATGTGGAGATGGATGGCGAGATGCATGAGATGCTGTGTCAGGGCTTCGAAACTACAAACATCAATGAGGTCGCGCCCGAAGCTGTCTGTTCACCTGAGTTTGAGAAGGTCGGGACTTCTATCTCTTCATACAAGCAAGCTGTCGAAGTGGTTAAAGCTGGTAATGCCCAAGGCTGGGGCAAATTTGTGGAGCCAGTCATCAAAGAAGACAAGTTTGGATTGGGGTATGCTCCGGGATCTCAGAAGAATGAAACCGGTACTCTCTCCAGCGGGGGTTTGGTTTCTCCCCACATCGTCAATGTTGCAGATGAAGACAAGGCTGACAGCGACTGTGACTTAGATAGCTGGATTCGCCCGTGTGTCCCAGGAGAAAAGCTCGACAATTGGTCGTCCGAAAAACCGTCCGGGTTATTCTGCTGAAAGAGTGATTTTTATTGTTTTCCTTTTATTACATGCATAATAAAGTCTTACACTTGGCCCAAGGTGTAATGACTCATTTGTAGGGCCATCCATTTAGTTATGTTTCGCAATTATTTTTATCATAAATAAATGACGGCTTTTGCAAACAATTTTGTGTTCTCTTTCTTTCAGTTTTTTTTACTTTTACAAAAAAAATGGCAATGTTTCTTTTTTCGTTTTTTCTCTCTTTTCAAAAAAAAAATCTCTCATTCTAAGGTAAAGCATGATCCTCCATCATGCAGAGCCGACCACTCGGATCTCACTGCTAACGACACTGCTATGGCCAAGTATGACTTCGACAATCCTATCTATCAAGCCGAAGAAGGGGCTGAGGAAGTTTGTGAATTGCCTGAAGGGTACCGAGCTATTACACCTTATCAGGAGGTGGTTGAGACCATCAACGTTGGTACCGAAGACGACAAGAAAGAGATCAAGATCGGGGCCAGTCTACAGGCCGAGAGGAAAGACCGTTGATCATGTACTTGACTGTGTTAGAAAGGTCAATGGGTTGTGTGCTCGGTCAGCATGACGAGTCAGGTCGAAAAGAGCATGCAATATACTACCTTAGCAAAAGTTTACCGACTGTGAACAAAGATACTCATTGCTCGAGAAAACTTGTTGCGCTTTGGCATGGGCTGCTCGCCGACTAAGGCAGTATATGTTGACTCACACGACTCTATTGATATCAAAAATGGATCCAGTCAAGTATATTTTTGAAAAGCCATCACTTACCGGAAAGGTTACTAGGTGACAAATGATACTGACAGAGTATGACATCCAATACACTTCACAAAAAGCCATCAAGGGAAGTGTCTTGTCAGACTATCTTGCAGAGCAACCGATTGATGACTACCAACCTATGAGGTTTGACTTTCCTGATGAGGACATCATGTTTCTCAAATCGAAAGATTGAGAGGAACCACTCCCGGAGGAGGGGCCTGACCCTGAATCCAAATGGGTTATGATGTTTGATGGGGCGGTCCACGTCAATGGTCGCGGAGTTGGTGTAGTATTGATCACACCGGAAGGGGGTTCATATGCCATTTGGTGCCAGAATAACTTTTCCCTGCACCAACAATGAAGCCGAATACGAAGCTTGTATCCTAAGACTTGAGGAAGCCGTCAATATACAGATTAAAACCCTGGATGTATACGGGGATTCAGCTTTGGTCATCAATCAAACCAACGGGAAATGGTGCTATGCTGGAACTACGTACCCAAAATTGATGTATCTCGGTCAGAGACGAATGAAGAAAGCATTTGGTCAGAAAGTGCGCCCTCGGGGGTATCAAGTCGGTGAATTGGTACTCAAAAGATTTCTTCCTCCCAACACAGATCACAGGGGCAAATGGACACCGAACTATGAGGGTCCGTACGTGGTTAAAAGGATTTTCTATGGCGGAGCTCTGATGCTAACAACCATGGATGGCGAAGACTTCCCGTCCCCTGTCAACTCAGACGCAGTTAAAAAAATACTTCGCATAAAATAGACCCGCTGGACGATAAAAAGAATAGTCCAGGCAAAAAAAGGGCATCCCGACGAACCAAAAAAAAAGAATAAAGAGGTTCGGGCAAAAATTAGGGATATATAAAAAAAAAGAGTACACCTGGTGAGTCGAAAACCCAAAAGGGCGGCTCAGGCAAAAATGGGTATCCCGGTGGATTGAAAACCCGAAAAGGGGGCGATCCAGGCAAAAGTTAGGGAATAAGCGAATGAATGTGATCTGAGTTCATCAGTGTTATATCACCATTTCATTCAATCCGACAATCTTCGAAGGTTAAAGATCGACTAATCATCCACTTCAGAAAGCAAGATGAGCAGAGCGTCTTGAGGACATACGAACCATAGCAGAGTCGAAACTCAGTGGGACCCCGTTTCCACATTGCCATTAGGATAGTTCTCTTTTTATAGCGATCACCTCTTTTTAGGGATCAGCTTCCTGATGCCCTCGCCTATTCCTGGCACAAATTTTCTCCCCATTGAGAGTCGAATAATTCAGTTAAAGAGCCTCTTTATTTTTCATTTATCAGTTTGTTTGCAAAAATGTCCGAATTTTTTATAAAACATATTGCATATGAACATAATGGTGGCTTTTGCAGATGATTTGCACAGGAAAACATTTAAAATTGCTTTGAATGTGTTTAATCCCGAACGGTGAATTCAAACCGAGTAATTCCCCAGAGGCATACGTGTATTTTTGGTTGCAGGTCACAGGAACCGGATGCCAAGTCATGAATCCTCATCCCCAAGCGGTTGACAAAGTCTCTCCACAGCAGAGCATGTTCCCCAACAGAGTTGACAGTATCCAGACTGTCTATCCCCAGTAGAGTTGACAGTATCCAAACTATATATCCCCAACGGAGTTGACGGTGTCAGACTGTATCTTCCTAGCAACAGCGGAGTGGTTGCATACCCAACGGACAAGAGGGTGGTGTTCCCAGTGTTCATCTCATCCCCAGTAGATTATTTTTAACATATTTGTTAATCCCCAGCTTGAGGGCGATTAGCAAGTTCATATCCCCAGCAAAGGTCGTTTCCTACGACATTTCCCCAGGAAGTGTTTTCCCCACAGACTCTCCTCACAGAGCCTCGCCGAACAAAGTTTCCATAGTTGATACTCCCCCCGCAAGGTCAACTTTTCAAGCAGCCAATTTATTTTTGGTGGCTCATTGGTCCCGGCAGACGGATCATTCCCCACAGAGCATTCAAGGATTGATACAGCGATCTGTTCCGTACCGGAGTTTGCTTCCCCAAGCAGATTTCTTTTTACACCATGCATAACATTTGCATTTGCATGCATATCATATCAAGCATACACATAAGCTGATAAACAGGTTCTTCCAAGCAGACTGAAGAATTACTGTACAACCAAGGTCTTGAGATCCAGCCAGAGGATCAAGCGTGAGTGATCCAGCCTGAGGGTCATTTTGAAGATTCAGCCTGAGAATCGTTTTCCCGTGATCCAGCATGAGGGTCACTTTTTGAAGATTCAGCCTGAGAATCGTTTTCCCGTGATCCAGCATGAGGGTCATTTTTGAAGATTCAGCCTGAGAATCGTTTTCCCAAGAGTCAGCCTGAGGCTCAATTTGAAGATTCCCCAGTGAAGTCGCCTACAAGCTTTATTTCCCCAGCAAGTCTAATTGAGGAGTCGTTACAACATGTTCTAGCCCGAAGAATATGTACGAAGCCCAAAAGTGGAATATTCTCGAAGCTGCATATCTAATATGAAGGTTGAGTGTAGATTTCAAAAGAGGGTCAACCAGCGCATGCCTCAGATGCGGGATCCTAATGATGGGAATTTATCATCAAAACAATCCAGATCTAGCCAGAAGATCGAAATAGATTCAGCCAGAGAATCGAAACAATTCAGATCTAGCCAGAAGATCGAAGTAGATTCAGCCAGAGAATCAAAGGAAATAGATTCAGCCAGAGAATCGAAACGAAGGAGATCTAGCCAGAAGATCGAAGAAGATCTAGCCAGAAGATCAAAATCGTATCCAGCCCGAGGATCAAAATAATATCCAGCCAGAGGATCGACACTCCAGATTAAGCCAGAAGACTGATTCAAATCAAGCCAGAGGATCGGAAGAAAAATAAACAGCACGGTGTATTTCCGCGTTTTTGTGGTGTTCTCGGAGCGCAAATTTTCGGTCTATCTTTGGTATTCAATCACAGCTCACCCCGTTTGTCTGATAAGCTGTTCGCTTTCATCCTACTTGGTTTAGCTGATGATTGAATAGGGGCAGCTGTAACACCCCAAAATTTGCCCTCCTCATTCATGCATTCATTTAGCATTTCATATTGCATTTCATCATGTCAATCAAAATTAGATCAAAAAAAAAAATAAAATTAATTAAATAAATAATTAAATAAATAAAATATAATAAATTTTTTTGACTTGGACCTTTCTCAAAAGCCCACTAAGCTACCAATATTAGCCTATAAATACTAGAGTTTCATTGAAACAAAGGCCACACAGAAGAGGAGAAGAAAGAAGAGAAGCAAAATACTCTGAGGTTTCCTTGGAACAAAACCCTGAGGAAAAAGATAGTGAGAGAAGACCTAACGGAGTTCAGAGCAGCCTCCAAACCCCGAAGGGAACTCAGCTACACAGAATCGCCTCTGCCTCACATAAACCCTGAAGATTGTTTTGTAAACCTCACGGGTGCAACTCAATTTCAATCAAGCTCTCCAATCAGGTTTGCCATTATCCCCATTACCTTTGCCCATGGGTTTAATATGTATATGAATGTATAAACAATGCCTTGAATGTTTAACCGTTTAATTTTTGAGTGTATGCCACAGGGTTTGAGGTTTTTGAAACCATACTGTTATTCATGAAAAAAATGCTTATGGTGTTTCACTAACCCTTTTGTTGGGTTTTTGTGAGGGCTCACATGACTTTTGCAGGGATAACTTGCGTGGTTTCCCACTTTATTTGTGGGATAACCCCTGAAGGTTCATTCCGATTACCTGTACTGACCCACTTTCTTTGATGATGTTAGCTTGGAAGGATCTCAGGGTTTCCCATTTCTCTAATTGTTGTTACTTCGGATCTTTATCCGCGTGGTACTTTTACATTTTTCCCGCATTTTACTGCTTTCCTAGCTGGAAGACCTCGATAGGAGGCAACGTTTGAGCCCCTTGGTGGCATTTTACTTTGAGATACATGTTTTGTGTTTTGTATTCATATCCCTGCAGGTAGCGCGGTTCCTTCGTCAAGGACTGCCTTTTTGCCCTCGAGCATCCCAAACCCTAAAACCCAAAGCAACACGTTAACTCCTTCTACTACAGGCGAGTAAGTCTCCAAAGGTCGAGCATCCGGTAGATTGCGTAGTGACGTCGTTCGTCCAAAACCCAATCCATAACCCCGTAGTTAGCCGAACTACGTTTTGCTCTGATTCTCAGGCCAGATGAGATACGTAGGCATAAGACGCGATGTCTTAGCGAGCACACACCCCAACCCATAGGTCAGCCGAGCTACGAAGACTCTGATTCTCATATTCAGATGAGATACGTATGCAGTGGATGCGACATCCGCGCGAGTCATTTGCATTTAACCCTTTTTTTTGGAAAACAGCACAAGATAAACCCACACCCTTTAGACGAAAACTACAAAAGTGGATCCCGTAGAGTACTACGGATGCGTAGGGGTGCTAATACCTTCCCTTCGCATAACCGACTCCCGAACCCAAGATTTGGTTGCGAGACCCTGTCTTGTCCTTTCCTTTTTCAGGTTTACTTCGAGCGTTTCCTTTCCCTCCTTTGGGATGAATAACGCACGGTGGCGACTCTTCTGTCATTTTCTTTCGCCGGTTGTTTTTTTCGCGCATTGTATTTTTCAGGTTGCGACAACTACTCCCCAGCAAAGTCGCCACTTAATTTCTGTAGCGGGAAATTCATGATCATTAAGCTATTGACAAGCTAGAGATCAATTAACAAGAGTCGCCACCACGCTTTTATAGTTTCCAAGGGAAAAGGGAAAAAGTATGAACAAAACCCAAAAAGTAAGAGGTTTTCAAATAAAAACTAATAAAAGTCAGAGATCACAGGTAATGGGGATGGTTACACAAAGGGAAGGTGTTAGCACCCAAAGTGTCCTAGGTACTCCTCGGGAGCCCTTTTTGTGTGCATATGTATTTTGTACAAAGTGATGTTTTACAAACAAATAGAATTAGGGGATGAGAAAAGAATTCAATAATTATATTTTTGTGTTTGACAAGACCTTCGGACTTGTGCCTACGTACCAACATAAAAATGAGGGATCAAAACCTCGTAGTTCGTGATACAAATTTCAAAATGAATGCATTGCTTTTAACAAAATTTAAGTTTGGAAGGTACCAAGGCCTAAAATGGTTTGAATGAGTTAGTTCTTTTTGGCTTTTTTGAAAGTTTAAGTCAAGTATAGTTTACAAGTTTGATTTAAGAAAATAAGTTTGAAAATGCAATGGCATAAGGCCAAAGTTTCTATCTTCTTGCAAAAATGGTCATAGTTTTAGAACAAAAATAGTTCACACAAAGAAGATTTTGAAAATGGAGGAGAGATTTTGAAATTAAAGAAATGGGGAGAAGATGAAGAGACTGCCCTATGTACAAAATTTAAAAGTTTAGAGTTGAAAAGATTTGACCAAATGGGTAGCAATCCAATAGACACAAATGTCAATAGAAACCCAAAATTCCCTTGGACTTTTAGAATCAAGCAACACACAAATGCACAATTATATTATCTTGAAGAGCAAGACATCAAATAAAGATGGTCTCATCCAAGCTTATCCATTCCATGATCTTCTTCAAAATAGCCAATGTAACAGATGAAATCTACAGGTCATAGGTTCAAAATAACAACTTCATAAATGATCATGTTGCAGATGAATCCTAGAGAGGTCTTCAAAGATGTATCAGATGAAGTTCAAATTGTAAGCACTTGGTTCTTCATCAAGTTGGCATTGGCCAAGTCCATTAGCATAGGAAGGTTGCCTAGATTTTAAGTCCATTTGTCCAAGATCAAGCCAACAGTCCACTCAAAAGTTTTTTAGGGTTTTTGTTATTATTATGTACATTAATGGTCAAAGACCACACAAACAAGCAAAGTATACACAAACAAAATATATCACACAATATGGTCCAAATGGACAAAGTGAAAATTACATTAACATAAACAATTAGAATGATATGAACAATGGCAAATGAAATAGAGTACTAACAGTAAATTGCATTAAAGTAAAAGCTTGAAATTAAAAGTTAATAGTTAGTAGGTTAGAGGTTAGTTTTGTTTTGCTTTTCATTTCAAGATATCCTTTGTAGAACACTCAACCCACTTATCACAAGCATGGATCCTTGAGCCAAAACATCTTCCAAAGGAAGGAAAAAAGGCCAAGTTTTCACACAATACCATGAAAGAGGGGAGACTTACAATCTCACTAACTAGAATGCTTATGCCTTTTATGTCACAAATTTAGCGCTATGTTAAGCAATCGTAATTGGACATATGTAGAAGTCACAACTATTTGAGGTCGGGCAATAGAATTTTGGTGTTAATGTATGTTATAGACATAGTATAATGGACTATGCTCATGAAACATACCACACGCAAAAAAAAAGAATATGCAAAAGGTGTGGTCTAATCTCATCCATACTCATGTCAATTTTTTAATCAACTAGCATTAAGATTTTGAGATGTCATAGGCCAAATGGAATGAATGAATTTAGAAGAGGAATGAGATGAAGTGGGAAGGGGATGAATGAAACAACAAATTGGTCAAAGGAAGAGTTTTATTAAATTAATATCATTCATTCATTTTGGGAGATGGAATGTACATTCCACCAATCCCCTAGATCCAATGATATTAACTTGACAAAGTCAAATCAACCTTGACCAAGGCCCAACAACAATAAGAAAACTCATACAAGTCAATACAAATGGTCCACAAAATTTAATTGACATTTATTCAATTAAAAATAATAAAATAGTGCATTTAAATCAAATATGTTTTGTCCAATACCTTAAATCTCATCAAAACACCAAAGAAATGAGCATGAGATTTATCATAGGTCAAATAAGGTCAAAGGACCTTGGAGAAAAAAATTCATAATTTTTGGACATTTAAAAATATTTTTAAACAATTAAAAACAAATGCAAAATCATTTAATTCATGAAAAATATTAATAATGATCCAAAAAATAATTTTAATTCAGAATATGAAAGAGAAAAATATTTGAATTTTTTTGGTGAAAGTCCCATATTTTTTGGATCAATATTGAATTTAATATGAATTATTGAAAATAATGCAATTAAAATAAAAAATCAGAAAATCAAAAATACGTGGACCACTTGATCTCCCTCATTAATTGAGGTGGCAGATCAAGTGGCCAAGAGCACGCTATCCACCATAGACCTTAGTCAGTGCGTGGTAACTTTGGTAATCAAAACCAACGCTTAGGATTAGATCAAAATACATGGATCATGTGGTTCAGATGCTAGCCAACTCATCGCCGGAGCCAAAGCTCCGGTTGTAACACCCTTCTACCCAAACGACATATTTAATTAATTTATCAGAGTACAACATGTAGAAGAGTTTACATTTCACATCATATAATACTTATCACATCAGAGAATAAAATTATTATTTATTTTGCTAAAATTTCGCAGCGGACAACATCAGGAATATGTCATGCATCATATGACAATTCATAAAATATCTTAACATTTAAATATCATAGACAACGTAAATCATAACTCGTTTATCTATCGAATCCCATAACCCCGGTGTCACATGACCAGAGCATTTGACTCGACTCTGTAGAATAACTCTACACTTATTCTTCAAACCTCAACAAAAGCTACTCTTCATTATCTGCACATTGCTCATCATAGATGAACATAAACACATGCAGAAGGGGTGAGAATTTCATTATTAAACAATAATATAACGACAGAATATAATATAAACATATTGCACACATGTCAACACAGTTCATCATCAATCATCATCATTATAATCACAACTCATGAACATCAACAAAACAACACATCAATTGCAATGCACACACCCATGCATGACTCAACACGACTCGGTATACCCATTTTGTGACCACTACAGGATCACCACTCCCAGATTCATCACCATAGAATCCGAGTTCCCCGTAAGGAACCAAGCCTCTCAACAAGCCCGGAGTCAACAACATCATTGGAACTCAGTCCGTTCATCACTAGGCATCGGCCTTTCATGAATGCATGCACATCAAACATGCATCATAATCATCATAGCAACAACAACATCATATAGTCATGTTATCATCATCATTAATAACATGATATACAACTCAACAAAACAACAACAACATTTCATCGATTTCACATCATTACATAACACATTTATTATTAAACATGTAAATTCAACATGTAATCATCATAAACACCTCATACACCATCATATAATCACTATTAATTGTTATAATACAATTACAGCGACCTACTAAGAGTCTCGCAACTCAACGTACTCAAAACTCATTAACATCAGATTCTGGATTTATCAGTTCGCGCCGCCAACATAGGTTCGCGTCGCGAATAATCAATTTCGCTTCAGTTCGCGCCGCGAACGAAGGATCGCGTCGCGAACAGTGAATTACAGAACTCCTCTGAATCCTGCTCAGTTCGCGCCGCGAACTGAGCTTCGCGCCGCGAACGCGCGCGAACAGAACTCCCCTGCTACGAAAACCAGCGCAGCTTTGCCTCTTTGCTCGCTATAACTCACACCACACGGCTAACAATCCAAAATCAACATTCAACAGTTATATATACACAACATACTTCGATTACAATACATATAACGTCACAAAACTCACAGATCGGACAATTTCCCTCAAAAACCCCAACTTTCCCAATCTCCCTAAAATTCCCAAAATCTATCAACGATCCAACAGATATCACGAAATTGCTCGCATATTAACGTTTAATAAGATTCAGACCCCTTACCTCTTTGGATTGAAGGAAACTCTGAGCACTCTTTGGCCTTTTCCTCTTCCTTCCCTTTCTCTTCTGCAGTTCTTTCTCTTTTTCTGACTCTGAAGCAAAACACGTGAAAACCAACTGAGTTCTCCTTTTGGCCTCTTATATCCAATTCCACCTTTACCCTTCCACTCTTCATATTCCATTTATTTTATTTATTTAATTATTATTAAAATAAATAACATCTATAATAATAATAATAATTCCCAAAATTTCAACTTTATTTAATTAAATTAATAACATAATATTAACTTAATTAAATAATTCTCTTATTTTAAATCGGGGTGTTACAACTCTCCCCCACTTTAGAAGTTTTCGTCCTCGAAAACATACCTCAAGTAAATAGAGCCGGATACGACTCCTTCATCTGATCTTCACGCTCCCAAGTCAAGCTCTCACCAGCTGGACCTCCCCAAACAACTTTCACTAGAGCAATCTTCTTACCTCTCAGGGTCTTCTCTTCTCGGTCATCTATCCGAATTGGCAACACCTCAACGGTCAAATTATCCCTCACCTGGATATCATCCAACTGAACAACATGCGAAGGATCCGCAATATATTTTCTCAACTGAGATACATGAAACACATCATGCAGATTAGAAAGCGACGGCGGTAAAGCTATCCGATACGCCACTTCCCCAACCCTCTTCAAAATCTGATACGGACCCACAAACCTCGGAGTAAGCTTTTTAGACTTTAAAGCCCTACCCACACCTGTCGTCGGAGTAACTCTCAAGAACACGTGATCTCCCTCTTGGAACTCAAGTGCCTTTCTCCTCTTATCATGATAACTCTTCTGACGACTCTGAGAAATCTTCATCTTCTCCTGAATCATCTTAACCTTTTCAGTCGTCTGCTGCACAATCTCAGGTCCGAGTACAACACTCTCACCTGATTCATACCAACACAATGGAGTTCTACACCTCCGACCATACAATGCTTCATATGGAGCCATACCGATACTAGCATGAAAACTATTATTATAAGTAAACTCCACCAACGGCAAATAACTATCCCAAGAACCACTCTGCTCCAACACACAAGCTCTCAACAAATCCTCCAAGGATTGGATAGTTCTTTCAGTTTGACCATCAGTCTGAGGATGATAAGCTGAACTCAACCTCAACTTAGTCCCCAACGCTTTCTGCAAACTTTCCCAAAATCTAGAAGTAAATCTGGGATCTCTATCAGACACAATACTTGATGGAATACCATGCAGCCTCACTATCTCCTCAATATACAACTCTGCCAACTTCTCTAAAGAGTGATTAATCTTCATTGGCAAGAAATGTGCCGACTTAGTCAATCGATCCACAATCACCCAAATAGAATCATTACCTTTCACTGTCCTCGGCAATCCCGTCACAAAATCCATGGAAATGCTATCCCACTTCCATTCAGGAATCTTCAAAGGTTGCATCACACCTGCCGGTTTCTGATGTTCAATCTTTGACTTCTGACAAGTCAAACAGGCATACACAAACTTAGCAACATCTCTTTTCATACCAGCCCACCAAAACAATTTCTTCAAGTCTCGATACATTTTAGTTGCACCTGGATGGATGCTCAACCCACTCCTATGGCCCTCTTCAAGAATACTCTTTTTCAATTCAGACACCTCAGGAACACAAACTCTACCTTTAAATCGCAGGATGCCATTCCCATCAATCTCAAAATTACCACCATTACCCTGGTTAACCATAGTAATATGATCAACTAGAGCGACATCGACTTGCTGGCCATTCCGAATATCTTCCATAATTCCACTAGTCAACTTCAGCATACCCAACTTTACACTATTGGCGGAAACTTCACAACCCAAACTCATATCACGGAACTGTTCAATTAACTCAAGCTCCCGAACCATCATCATAGACATATGTAGAGACTTCCTACTTAGCGCATCTGCAACTACATTAGCCTTACCGGGATGATAATTCAATTCAAAGTCAAAATCCTTCAGTAATTCTAACCATCTTCTCTGCCTCATATTTAACTCTTTCTGATCAAACAGATACTTCAGACTCTTGTGATCACTGAACACTTCGAATCTGGAACCATACAGATAATGCCTCCACATTTTCAACACAAATACAACAGCTGCAAGTTCTAGATCATGCGTAGGATAATTCCTCTCATGAACTTTCAACTGTCTAGAAGCATAAGCTACAACTTTACCGTTCTGCATCAAAACACCACCAAGACCCATTAAAGAAGCATCACAATAAACAACGAAGGACTCACCAGGATTAGGCAAGATCAACACTGGAGCACTGGTCAACCGCTTCTTCAACTCAACAAAACTCGCTTCACAAGCTGCATCCCACACATACACTTGACCCTTCTTAGTCAACTGCGTCAACGGCAATGCCAACTTAGAGAAGCCCTCAATAAATCTGCGATAATAACCAGCTAACCCCAGAAAACTGCGTATCTCAGTAGCAGACTTCGGAGTCTCCCACTGTAATACAGCAACAACTTTAGCAGGATCAACAGAAATCCCACCACTCGAAATCACATGGCCAAGGAAACTCACTTCCTTCAACCAGAACTCACATTTAGATAACTTTGCATATAATTTCTTTTCTCTTAACACCTGCAAGACAATTCTCAGATGTCCTGCATGCTCTTCTTCCGTCTTAGAATATATCAATATATCATCTATGAACACCACAACAAAATTATCAAGGTACGGATGAAATATACGATTCATATATTCCATAAACACACCTGGAGCATTAGACACACCGAACGGCATCACAGTGTATTCATAATGACCATACCTCGTACGGAAAGCAGTCTTCGCAATATCATCTGACTTCACTCGGATCTGATGATAACCCGACCGCAAATCAATCTTACTGAAAACATGAGCTCCAACCAACTGGTCCATCAAATCATCAATCCTCGGCAATGGATACCGATTCTTGATAGTCACCTTATTCAACTGCCGATAATCGACACACAACCTCATCGTACCTTCTTTCTTCTTCACTAACAATACTGGTGCACCCCAAGGAGAAACACTTGGACGCACAAACTTCTTCTCAAGCAATTCTTCAAGTTGCTTCTTCAATTCAACTAATTCAGTTGCAGACATTCTATAAGGAGACATCGACACTGGACTCGTACCTGGTACTAAGTCAATGGCAAATTCGACTTCACGTTCTGGAGGTAAATCACTTACATCCTCCGGAAACACATCCTGAAATTCACAGACAACAGGCAATTCTACACTCACCTCCTTCTTATCTGCTTGTAGAGACGCAAATAGAGCGAATATCTGAGCTTCATCTCTCACAAAATCCCCTACCTGTCTAGCAGATAGAAATCTTGCTTCATCATTCTCACCAACTTCAGAAAACCGCACCGTCTTACTATAGCAGTTGATAAACACGCCATAGAATTCTAGCCAATTCATTCCCAGAATAATATCAATTTGGTGCAAGGGCAAGCACACCAAATCAACCACGAACTCTCTCTCAAAGATCGTCAAATGACAACCTCGACAGACAACAGAAGTTCTCACCGAACCATTAGCAGGAGTATCTATCACCATGCTTCCGTCTAGGGACGACATAATCACACCAATCCTAGTCGCACACTCATACGAAATAAACGAATGGGTAGCGCCAGTGTCAACAATAGCAAGCAATTCAACATTATTAATCAAGCAAGTACCTTTAATCAGATTATCCTCTTTAGGAGCTTCAGCCCCACTCAGAGCAAACACCCTACCAGTAGTATGAGCTGCAGTAGCCGCCTTCTTCGGTTTCGAGCACTGCGAATTGATATGGCCTTTCTCGCCACAATTAAAACATGTCGGACCAGCATCCTTACATTCAGTAACTCTATGACCAGTCTGACCGCATCGGAAACATCTCAGCACTTTCTTGGTACAGCCATCAGCACGGTGGCCTGGCTCACCACACTTGAAACATTTACCGGCTATGGGAGATCCTCCCCCACTTGGCTTCTTCGCATCTACCACTTTCTGCTTACCTTTACCATTCGGAGATGCATAAGGACTACCACGATCCTTATTCTTCTTCTCACTAAGACTCTTGTAGTGAGCAGTCCTAGCCTTGCTATCTTCGTCAAATATCCTGCACTTATTAACTAGTGTAGGAAACCTACGAATCTCCTGGTAACCAATGCCTTGTTTGATCTCGGGACGTAACCCGTTCTCAAACTTGACACACTTGGATTCCTCCGCATCAGCATTATTATAATGAGGACAATACTGCACCAGCTCCTCAAACTTCGAAGCGTAATCAGCAACAGACATGTTACCCTGCTTCAGTTCTAGAAATTCCATCTCCTTCTTACATCGCACATCAGCAGGAAAATATTTCTCCAGAAAGGCCGTCTTGAACCTTTCCCAAGTCATCTCAGCACCTGGTACTGCAATTCTCTGGCGAGTGTTATCCCACCAATTTTCAGCCTCTTCGGATAACATATGCGTACCAAACTGCACCTTCTGTGCTTCAGTACACGTCATCACCCGGAAAATCTTCTCAATTTCCTTCAGCCAAATCTGAGCACCATCTGGATCATAGCGCCCTTTGAATGTAGGAGGGTTATTCTTCAGAAACCTTCCCAAATTCCTAAACTCGTCGACCGGCGGATTCTGCTGCGCCTGCATAGCCTGCGCCATAGCAGTCAAAGCCTCAGCAATCGCACGGTCATTTTCTCCAACCATACTCTGCACAACACCACTACAACCGTTAAATATCGACAGTGTCATTTACACTAATCGACCAACAGGGAAAACATCACATTATGACTCGACTGGACTGACCATGCTCTGATACCACTAATGTAACAACCTTCTACCCAAACGACATATTTAATTAATTTATCAGAGTACAACATGTAGAAGAGTTTACATTTCACATCATATAATACTTATCACATCAGAGAATAAAATTATTATTTATTTTGCTAAAATTTCGCAGCGGACAACATCAGGAATATGTCATGCATCATATGACAATTCATAAAATATCTTAACATTTAAATATCATAGACAACGTAAATCATAACTCGTTTATCTATCGAATCCCATAACCCCGGTGTCACATGACCAGAGCATTTGACTCGACTCTGTAGAATAACTCTACACTTATTCTTCAAAGCTCAACAAAAGCTACTCTTCATTATCTGCACATTGCTCATCATAGATGAACATAAACACATGCAGAAGGGGTGAGAATTTCATTATTAAACAATAATATAACGACAGAATATAATATAAACATATTGCACACATGTCAACACAGTTCATCATCAATCATCATCATTATAATCACAACTCATGAACATCAACAAAACAACACATCAATTGCAATGCACACACCCATGCATGACTCAACACGACTCGGTATACCCATTTTGTGACCACTACAGGATCACCACTCCCAGATTCATCACCATAGAATCCGAGTTCCCCGTAAGGAACCAAGCCTCTCAACAAGCCCGGAGTCAACAACATCATTGGAACTCAGTCCGTTCATCACTAGGCATCGGCCTTTCATGAATGCATGCACATCAAACATGCATCATAATCATCATAGCAACAACAACATCATATAGTCATGTTATCATCATCATTAATAACATGATATACAACTCAACAAAACAACAACAACATTTCATCGATTTCACATCATTACATAACACATTTATTATTAAACATGTAAATTCAACATGTAATCATCATAAACACCTCATACACCATCATATAATCACTATTAATTGTTATAATACAATTACAGCGACCTACTAAGAGTCTCGCAACTCAACGTACTCAAAACTCATTAACATCAGATTCTGGATTTATCAGTTCGCGCCGCCAACATAGGTTCGCGTCGCGAATAATCAATTTCGCTTCAGTTCGCGCCGCGAACGAAGGATCGCGTCGCGAACAGTGAATTACAGAACTCCTCTGAATCCTGCTCAGTTCGCGCCGCGAACTGAGCTTCGCGCCGCGAACGCGCGCGAACAGAACTCCCCTGCTACGAAAACCAGCGCAGCTTTGCCTCTTTGCTCGCTATAACTCACACCACACGGCTAACAATCCAAAATCAACATTCAACAGTTATATATACACAACATACTTCGATTACAATACATATAACGTCACAAAACTCACAGATCGGACAATTTCCCTCAAAAACCCCAACTTTCCCAATCTCCCTAAAATTCCCAAAATCTATCAACGATCCAACAGATATCACGAAATTGCTCGCATATTAACGTTTAATAAGATTCAGACCCCTTACCTCTTTGGATTGAAGGAAACTCTGAGCACTCTTTGGCCTTTTCCTCTTCCTTCCCTTTCTCTTCTGCAGTTCTTTCTCTTTTTCTGACTCTGAAGCAAAACACGTGAAAACCAACTGAGTTCTCCTTTTGGCCTCTTATATCCAATTCCACCTTTACCCTTCCACTCTTCATATTCCATTTATTTTATTTATTTAATTATTATTAAAATAAATAACATCTATAATAATAATAATAATTCCCAAAATTTCAACTTTATTTAATTAAATTAATAACATAATATTAACTTAATTAAATAATTCTCTTATTTTAAATCGGGGTGTTACACCGGTCATCTTCTCCGGTGGACCTTACCAGATTGGTCCACCATGAACCATCACCAAAATGAAAAACAATGACATATTCTTAAAGAAAAAATGGCACTGAGCTCGAATCTGGCCTCCATTCACTCCAACTCCAAGTATATTGAGAGATACATGGAATTGAAATTTGAGGTACATGAACTGAGTTGCTTCGATTTTACCTCAAAGAAACTCAAACTTCTTTCCTACATTGGTAGGCTTCAGACAACCAAAGAATCAATAGAATTGAGTAAGAATTTGAGAGAATCGAAGAGTTCAAAATTTCTGGAAAATACCTTCAATGTAGGTCTGGATTCAATTGATCTTGATCTTGCTTGTGCTTGATCTCACTGCACTTGCTTGCAGGAGAAGGAATGAATGGTTAAGAAGCTATGGATTCCTGGAGAATTGAACTCCAAAACAGTGGAGATTCAAGCCTAAATTCAATAGAATATTTTAGGCTTATCCTTTGAGAAGTGAGGGTTTGAAATGGGGGATCATAGCTGGCGTAATTGTCTTCATTTCTGAGCAATTGAAGCTCTATTTATAGCTGAAATGGTTGATAATTGCACACTCTCATTCATTTTCCAATTTTAGCAAATGGTGATGTAATGGTGCATGGGCGCGCATAAGCCCATGAAATGATTGCTTGAGGTCCACAAATGAATATCAGATGCTCGGAACTAAGCATGGATTGCAAGGAAAATGCACATGGATGTTTGAAGTTTGATCCTTGCTAAGTGATGTCACCCTGTTTAAGCCATGCACAGCTTATGCATCTCTTGTCCAAAATGAATGAATTTGAGCTCTTTGGAAAGGTGAGATCAAGAGGAACAACTTTCATGTTCAACACTTTTTCATTTGGAGGTTGGAACTTGGACAAATTTGAGGTGGAAGTTTGGAAATTTGTGACATATCAAATTTTTTCTAAGTGTCAAGCCATATGTCTTAATATTCCACCTTGCTTAACTTTATATATGAGCTTCAAATGAGAAAGGTGTCTTCATCAAAGTTGTATCTATCTCAAAGGACTTCAAAATGGTCACAAATTTCATGTCATTTGGATTTGAAATGATAGAGTTATGTATTTTTGAAGTTTGGAAAAATAACTTGATCAATGGTATAGGTCAAAAGTGACCTATAATGTAACCTCATATCACATGCTCAAAAAAGTTGAATTAGCTCCCACTCAGAATATCAAAGTTGAAGTAGACACCTTAAATTTGATTGTGAAGCTTATAAATATTTCATCTTATAAAAATTGAGCAAGTTATGGCCTTGGGAAGTTGACTTTCAAATTAGGGTTTAGACAAAATGACCTATAATGTTTCAACATAGAAAATGATTTTCCAAGCAAAACTAGCTCTAGGTCTCAACATTAAAGTTGTTTGGAATGTCATTTGGAGCAAGTTTTCTCTCAGAATCATTTTCATATGGTGAAAATTTTAGGAGATAGGGTCTAGGGAGACCCAGTTTTGATCAGATGAATCCATCTGGCCAACCACCATCAACCAACTTGATAATTTCCAATTATATTGACTTTATTGGCTCATGGTAGATAATATATGCATAAGATGATGAATTTTGAAGTGTCCCTTGAGAAATTTGATCAATTGGTGAGATAGCATGTTGGAGAAGTTACTCAAGATACCCAGTCAAACTAGGGTTTCCAAGGCAAATCACCCTCAAACTCTTGAAGAAAACTTGATCAATATTACATGTAGAGATCAATGGGACTCACATATGATGTTCATAACCAAACTTTAATCAATTCTTGGTTGTGCTCTTTGTTCATGAGGGTCTCAAACCCTAGATGTGAGCTTGATGAATCAATGAGATCATGTCCTTCCTACAAAAGAGTTAGGCAAATGCAAAGACATATTTTTGGTATTTTAGTTAATGAAATGGTAAAATACAAGTATGATATAATCACAAAGTGCTTGGTGATCTCTCCCAAAACAAACCCAACGAAAGAGGGGTAAAGAGGTTGCTAAGACATGATCCCGATGCTTATGCTTATGATGGAATTGCATGAGGGATCTTAGGGTCAAAATTGGGGTCTTACACTTGAGCACGAAGAAAAAAAGATTCAGCCATACAAAGAACCAGTGGATGTCATTAATTTGGGTTCTGAAACTGATAAAAAAGAATTGAAAATTGGGGCATCTCTTGCCAAGCATGTACACTCCGAGTTGGTAGAGTTATTGCACGAGTATGTTGACATCTTTGCTTAGTCATATCAAGATATGCCAGGGTTAGACACCAGCATCGTTGAACATCACTTGCCACTCAAGCCCGAATGTCCTCCAGTCAAGCAAAAGCTCAGAAGGACTAGACCCGATATGACACTCATGATCAAAGAAGAGGTTAAGAAGCAGTTTAACGCTAGCTTTCTGTCTATTTCTGAGTATCCACAGTGGGTTGCTAACATCGTCCCAGTTCCGAAGAAAGATGGTAAAGTCAGAATGTGTGTAGATTACCGAGACCGCAATAGAGCAAGTCCGAAGGATGACTTCCCGTTGCCTCCTATTGACGTTTTGGTTGATAATACAACTCATTTTTCCGTCTTTTCTTTCATGGATGGGTTTTCCGGGTACAATCAGATAAAGATGTCGCCAAAAGATATGGAGAAAACAACTTCCATCACGCCCTGAGGAACTTACTGCTACAAAGTAATGCCATTCGGCTTGAAGAATGCAGGGGTAACATATCAAAGTGCCATGGTAACCCTCTTTCACGATATGATTCATGAAGAGATTGAGGTTTACTTAGACGACATGATTGCCAAATCCATAACTGAGGAAGATCACTTGGTGAACCTGAGGAAATTGTTTGTCAGACTCCAAAAGTTTAAGCTGCATCTGAAGCCAGCTAAATGCATTTTTGGGGTCCGATCCGGTAAACTCTTGGGTTTCATAGTTAGTCAGAAAGGTATTAAGGTTGATCCTGACAAAGTTCGAGCCATCCAAGAAATGCCATCTCCTCAAACAGAAAAAGAAGTCCGAGGTTTCCTTGGCCGACTCAACTACATCTCTAGATTCATATCACACTTAACAGCAACCTACGAACCGATATTCAAACTATTGAGAAAGAATCAATTAATTGTATGGAACGATGATTTCCAAGAGGCATTCGACAAAATAAAAAATTACTTGCAAGAACCACCAATCCTGATACCACCGGTTCCTGGTAGGCCTCTCATTATGTACCTTATAGTACTCGATGAATCTATGGGCTGCATTTTGGGTCAACATGACGACATAGGCAAGAAGGAACATGCGATTTACTATCTCAGCAAGAAATTCACTGATTGTGAGACCAGATACTCACTTTGAGAGAGGACTTGTTGTGCTTTGACTTGGGATGCTCGACGCCTGAGACAATACATGATTTGCCATACTACTTTATTGATATCCAAAATGGATCCTATAAAGTATATCTTCGAAAAGCCAGTTGTTACTGGTATAATTTCCCGGTGGCAAATGTCATTGACCGAGTATGATATTCAGTATGTGACCCAGAAAGCGATAAAGGGGAGTGTTATGTCTGACTACCTTGCTCACCTACTTGTCGGAGGCTATCAACCGTTGAGGTTTGACTTCCCCGACGAAGACATTATGTTTATCAGAGACTTCACTATGTCAGGCTTCGAGACATGCCCTGAGGAAGGCCCCGAACCAGGATTGCGGTGGACGCTCGTGTTCGTCGGTGCTTCCAATGCTCGAGCTCATGGCATAGGCGTGGTTATCACTTCTCCGACCGGATTCCACCTTCCATTTACCGCCAGATTATGTTTTGACTGCACCAATAATATGGCAGAATATGAAGCATGCATCTACGGTTTGGAGGCGACCATCGAATTAAGGATCAAGATTCTTGAGGTATACAGTGATTCGGCTCTGGTGATAATTCAGGTAAAAGGTGATTGGGAGACTCGGGATAGAAAGTTGATACCTTACAAGAAGCATATAAGAAAACTAGTACCCTATTTTGAAGAAATCTCTTTTCATCATATTCCAAGGGAAGAAAATCAGTTAGCAGATGCTCTAGCCACATTGGCATCTATGTTCAAAGTCAAATGGAAGAATGAAGCGCCATCCATCTGTAAGACCCCAATTTTGACCCAAAGATCCCTCATGCCATCTTATCATATGCATTGGCATTGGGATCACACCTTGGAATTCTCTTTACCTTCATTCATTGGGTTTGCATTGGGAGAGGTCACCAAGAAATTTAGATTGTATCATACTTTGTTTTTCTTTATTTACTAACCAAAATACCAAAAATATGTCAATGTATAGTTTGTTGCTTTTGTAGGTAGTGTGTGTGTGCTCACCTATGCTCTATCAAGCTCATATCTAGGGTTTAAGACCCTCAATGCAAGGAGCTCAATTAAGAAATGATTCAAATTGGCTCTAAGTATCATATATGGATCCCCATGATCTTCACATGTTATTTTGATCAAGAAATCATCAAGAGTTTGGGGGTTTGTTTGCCTTGGAAACCCTAATTCATCTGGGTATCTTATGTGACTTCTTCAACAAGTTTCTTTAACAATTGATCAAATATCTCAAGGGATACTTCACATTACATCATCTTATGCATATATGATCCTCCATGATCCCCAAAAGTCAAGATAATGTCAAGCTAGCAAGTTGGTTCATGGTGGTTGACCAGAGAAAGTCAACTGGTCAAAACTGGGGTTCCCTATACCCTATCTCCTACAATTTTTGTCATATGAAAATTATTCCAAGAGAAAAGTTACTATAAATGAAATTCTAAACAAATTTTATGCTGAGGTAAAGAGATAGGTTTGCTTGGAAAGTCATTTTTATGATGAAAGATTATAGGTTATTTTGTCTGAACCCTAGTTTGGAGGTCAACTTCCCAAGACCATAACTTGTTCAATTTGTATGAGATCAAATCCATTCAAATTCCATGATCAAATTTAATATGTCTACTTAAACTTGTATGTTTGTAGGAAGTTCAAATTCAACTTGCAAATGCATGTGCTAAGAGGAAACATTATAGGTCATTTTGGGTCATTACCATTGAACAAGTGATTTTCCTCAACTTCTAAAATGCATAACTATTTCATGTCAAATCCAAATGAGGTCAAGTTTGAGACCAAATCGAAGCGGTTTGAAGGAGATACAACGTTGATAAAGGAACGTTTCTCATTTGAAGTCCATATAAAAAGTTATTCAATGTGGAAGAAGTGAACATTTGACTTGGGACTTAGAAAATTTTCAAATATGTTTGATTTTCCAAACTTCCACCTCAAAATTCATCATGATCCAAGCTTCAAATGAAAATGTGTTAAACACGAAAATTGTTCCCCTAGATATCACCTTTCCAAAAAGTCCAAGATCAGCTCATTTGGATCAAAATTGAGGTACTTGCACATGGCTTCATTATGGGAAGTGTTTTGGCAAGATTGGATTTAAAATGATCAAATTCTTTTGCATGCTTCGACATGTTGGATTCAATATACTTTGCACACGAATTGGAAGTGGATTGCATCATTCCTAAAGCCTAAATCATTGCCCATGCATCCATGAAAGGAGGTTTCTAAAATTGGTCAAATTTCAAGTGGTGCAAATATCAAGTACATTGCCTATTTAAACAAGCGTAAGGCTTCAGATTCATCAAAAACACCTTGCTTAAGCTTTGCTAGACCAATTCAAACCCTCACTTCCATAGAATTTTTGAATCTTTCTCTTGAAATCGAGCTTGAACTTCATCTTCTGTTTGGAAGTTCTTACTCCAGAAATTTACCTCCCTTTTCATCTCAATTGACTTCGCCAAGCAAGAGGAAGAGAAATCAATCAAATCCAGATCAAGATCAAGTGGAATTAGATCAACTCGAAGGTGATTTTTTAGAAACTTCTTCTCTTCAATTCTTCCTCAATTCTTCACCATTCTTTGTGATTTTTAGTTGTCTGAAGTCATATCAATGTAGGCAAGAAGATTGAGTTGCTTTGAGGTCAAATCGAAGCAACTCAGTCCATGTCTTATTTTTTCATTTTGGTGATGGTTGATGGTGGACCAGTTCGGTGAGGTCCACCAGAGAAGAAGACCGGAGCTATGGCTCCGGTGATGTGTTGTCATGGAACTCAACCATAAGATCCAATTTAAATGTTTTAATCTCATGCGTTGCTTTTGATTACCAAGTCTATTCCGTGTTGACTGCAGTGCATCATGGAACGCGCGCATATCACCATCTGATCTGCCACCTCAATTAATGAGGGAGACCAGATGACTCTCATTTTTTTTTGAATTTTTGAATATTTCATTTAATCCATTATTTTTAATTAATCATATTAATTTCATTATTAATCCAAAAAATATGGGACTTTCACCAAAAAATTTCAAACATTTTTCTCATTCATTTTTTGAATTAAAATTATTTTTTGGATTAATTTTGATGTTTTTCATGATTTAATTGTTTTTGTGCATATTTTTAATTGTTTAAAAATACTTCTGACTTTTCAAAAATAATGAATTTTTTAGTCCAAGGTCCTTTGACCTTCATTGACCTAGGATAAATCTCTTGGTCATTTATTTGGTGTGTTGAGGAGTTTTAGGTTTTTGATCAGAAATAATTTAATTTAAATGCATTTTAATTTGATTTTTAATTGACAAATTGTGAATAAATTGTGTTGAGTCATTTTTATTGACTTGTGAAGTTTGACTATGTGTTTGGGCCTTGGTCAAAGTTGATTTGACTTTTGTTGGATTAAAATCATTGGATTTAGGGGATTGATGAAATGTACATTTCATCTCCTAAAATGAATGAATGATTTTAATTTGATAAAATTCCTCCCATGACCAATTTGTGTTTGTCTCACCTCCTCTTCCTTTTCATCTTCAATCCCATTCTATCTTATCCTTTCCATTTGCCAATGACATCTCAATATCCTAAGGCTAATTAGTTCATCAATAACTTATATTAGATCAACCAATACAAGTATGAATGAGATTAGGTCCATCCTTTGATCATTTTCTTTTTGAGTGTGGTATGTTTTAGGAGTATGATTCATTATAACATGTCTCTAACATGCATTAACACCTAAATTTCTATTGCCCGACCTCAGATAGTTGTTACTTCTACGTAAGTCCAATTATGGTTGCTTAACATGGCGCTAAATTTGGACCCAAAAGACATAGCATTCTTGTAAGTGAGATTGTAAGTCTCCCCCCTTTCATGGTATTATATGGAAACTTGGTGTTTTTTCCTTCCTTTGGAAGATGTCTTGGTTCAAGGATCCATGCTTGTGAATAGAGGGTTGAGTGTTCTCCAAAGAATGACTTAATCAATTGAAAAGCAAAACAATACTAACATCTAATCAACTAACATTTGACTAACTTTTATTCTTGTTACTTTTAATTTCAAGTCATTTACTTTATGTCATTTAAATTCAAGTCATTTACCATTTTGCCATTTACATATCATTTAACTTGTTCATGTTTATGCCATTTTCACTTTTCTCACTTGAGCCATATAATATGATTGTATATATTTGTTTGTGTATCTTGTTTGTGTTTATGGTCTTAGGACCTTAAAATACTTAATAAACAACAAAAACCCTAAAAATGTTTGTTTGGACTGTTGGATGTGATCTGAGCCTTGGACATAGAATTAGGCAACATTCCCTATGCAAAAGGACTTGGCCAATGCCAATATTTCTGAAACCAAGTTATTGTGATTGGAGCTTTCATCTGATACAAGTACTGGGATCTACTTGAGTTCATCTACCACATGGTCTTGATGCACATGTTACTTTGAACCTGTGTCTAATGCCTTATTCTGAGCCATTTAAGGAGTATGTCATCTGATACATGGGAAGATTAAGAAGAAGACTATGAAGTGGCTAGCTTGGATGTGGCTATATTTATTTGATGCCTTGCTATTCACTTTGCTATTTTCTTATTGATATTCCTTGATTCCAAAGTCCAAAGAAAAAATGGGTTTCTATATGACACTCTTTTCTATTGGATTTCATCCCACTGGTCAGGTCTTTTCAACTCTTAACTTTTAAATTTTTAGCTTAGGATTAGTCTTTTCATCTCCTCCCATTTCTTAAATTTCAAATCTCTCCCCCCTTTAAAAATATTCTTTGCTTGTGCTTTCTAAACTTAGAGTTTATTACAAATTAGAAACTTTGGCCTTATGCCATTTCATTTTTGAACTCTTTTCTTAAATCAAACTTGTAAATGAACTTAACCATATTGACTCAAAATTTCAAAAGACAAAAACAACTAACACCCATTCAAACTCTTTTAGGCCTTTTGTGCCTCTTTTAAAATTTAAAATTTTATTAAAAGCAATCCACTCATTTTGAAATTGTTACCACAAACTACGAGGTTTTGATCCCTCATTTTTATGTTGATACGTAGGCACAAGTCTGAAGGTCTTGTCAAACACAAAAATAGAACCAATAAATTCTTTTCTCATCCCCACACTCTATTTTTTCTCAAACATTATTTTATACCAAAAACACATACACACATAAAAAAAGGGCTCCGTAGGAGTATCTAGGAAACTTTGGGTGCTACCACCGTTCCTCTGTGTAACCAAACCCCTTACCTGTAATCTCTGACATTTTATTAGTTTTGATTTGAAAACTTATTATCTTTGGGTTCTGTTCGTACTTTTCCCTTTTTCTTTGGAAACTATAAAAGCGCGGTGACGACTCTGGTTTTATTGATGTTAAGTTTATCCATAGCTTAATGATCATGAATTTACCGCTATAGAAATTAAGAGGCGACTCTGTTGGGGAGTAGTCCTCAATGGGTTTAGCCTACTTTTTTATGTGTATATATTTGTGTATTTGATGTTTGTGTATTTGTTTGTGTGATATAATCTGCTTGTTGTGCTTGGTGATCTCTGAGTGGTGAGATAAGTTCTAACCCGAACTTGAGTGCAATTAAGATAGGAGGATGGTATAGTCATGTTCGACTTGTGTGGAGTAGTCCTTAACAAGTTGGATTGAGATCCATATACTAAGTGGAAACCCTTTTGGAGCTATTGATGTCACACAAGTTATTTGTGGTTAGGCATTATTTTCTTTGATTTGGGGTCTGAGAAGCTGAGGACCGTAGAACATTTAACCCAACTTGGCCTATTAGGACGTAGTGCGGAGACTGTTCAGGTGTAGACTTGATAACAGTTGTTACACGATACTACACTCAGATAAGTTTCTTTTGAGAATATTATGGGTTGATGAGCCAGTCATCCTAACCTATAATATCCGATAGATGGAATTAAGACTCTGGGAACTTTTAGAACATGATCTACATGTCTTTATCCTTAGTACACTCCTTTGGGATGGTTCCTAACTTGATTCCATCCTCGTGACTCACAACAAACCCTTGATTCTTGGTTGATCCAATCAAGTCTTGTCAATATCAATGGAACTTGGGTGTTGATAAGGTGAAAACTATAATCCACCAAAATGGATGATTGATCTTGACAATGACTTGATTCATCCCTTGACCTTTATTTGCCTTGTGTGTGATTCCTTATTTGTGATTGTTGCATTCATGCATTCATGCGCATCATAACATCCATCACACGAAAAATAACTTCAAGGAACTGAGGTTTTATTTGCAAATATTTTCAGACCATGGATTGTGGACGAAGGAACACTAAGAAGTACAGTTTCAGATGTACCAATTTAAAAGAGCTAAGGAAGCTATCACCTTTTGTATTAGATCCCTTTGATTTCAAGCAACGTCATGGGAAGCTTTTGTCTGTGTTATATGATGATGTAGTTGAAGGATTCTTGAGTGTGTTGGTTCGGTTTTATGACCCTCTCTACCGTTGCTTCACTTTTCCCGATTATCAACTTATGCCTATGTTAGAGGAGTATGCCCATCTCTTGGGGATGCCCGTTTCCAATAAGGTGCCTTTTAGTGGATTGGAGGAGATTCCCATATCTCATATTATAGCTGAAGCTCTTCACTTAAAAAAGTTCGAGATTGAGGCTCATTGGGTGAAGAAAGGAGGAATGTTTGGGTTGACTTCTGAGTTTCTCATAGGGAAAGTTAATGCCTTTGCTCAAGCAGGTAGTGTGGATGCTTTTGAAGCTATCTTTGTGTTACTCATATATGGTTTAGCTTTATTCCCTAACATTGACGGTTTTATTGATGTTAACGCCATTAGAATCTTCTTGATTGGGAATCCTGTGCCTACTTTGTTGGGTGATGTGTACTTCTCTTTGCATTTGAGGAATTCTAAAGGTGGTGGAACTATTGTGTGTTGTGTTCCTCTTCTGTACAAGTGGTTTATTTCTCACTTGCCTTAAACGCCTGCTTTTGTGGAGAACAAACAATGTCTACGGTGGTCTCAGAGACTTATGTCCCTCACTAATGATGATATAGTTTGGTATGACTCTGCATTGGGTAGCTTGGAGATTATTGACAGTTATGGTGAGTTCTCTAATGTGCCTCTCATTGGTACACAAGGAGGAATCAACTACAATCCTGCTTTGGCTCGTTGTTAACTTGGGTTCCCCTTGAGAGACAAACCTAATAACACTCAGTTAGAAGGTCTTTTTATCAAGAGGGTAAAGATTCCCAACATTTGAAGCAGAAGATGGTTCACGCTTGGAATAATATGCATAGGAAAGGAAAATTCGAGCTTGGTCCGTGCAACTGTGTAACTTTGGAATCTTACACTACTTGGGAGAAGAAGAGAGCTTTGGAGTTGAAGATGCCCTATGTTTGTGAGAAACCTATTCTATGGTTGTGGCTGATGCATCAACTCTCTCTAACCAAGATGTAGAGGATTTGGAAGACGCACTCGCAAAGATAAAGAGAGAGAAGGATATGTGGGAAGAGCGGTTCCATGCTTTGAGCCGAAAGCATGAGGAGTTGCAGCTTGAGTCAAAGGATAAAGACATGCTTATTGAATTTCTTGAAGACAGAGCAGTGAAGAGAGAGCCAGAGGGTCCATCTTCCTCTAGTATGCCTCGGCCTTCTGGTGCTTGGAAGAAGATTGTTGATCAACTTGTCCTTGAGAAGGCTCAGATGAAGACTTCTTTTGAGTCTGAGATTCGATGCATCTGAAGTAAGCACGTGCCAGTAGCTAGATCATCTGATACTGTTGTTAGGGGATCCTTAGGATGATTAGTTTCCCTTTCTCTTGTATTTGTATTTTGGTTTCTGAAATTGTACTTAGTGAAATCCTTCCAAATTTTATGAATAAAAGAGATTTTTATGGTCAATTAATTTGTTATTATATATTTGCAAATAAGATAGCATGTTCCTTGAAAATAAAAATAAATAAAACATTGCATTTCATGCATCATTTGCATAATAGGTTTCTTCTACCAGATGTCTTATTGGTTATTCTTCTGTGCTTCAGCCAAGCTGACTTACCAATACAATACTCGCGCCAATCAACCCAGAATCATGGAGCACTTAGAGCAAGAGAATCGAGAACTGAAAGATGAGATTGCTCGCCTGACCGCTACGATGGAGTCTGTCCTAGCTGCTCAGAATCAACCTTCTCCCACTCCTGCAACTCCTCCTCCTTAGAGGGCTGTCATCTCAGAGGTTGCTACCTCAATTGTGCCTGCTACTCAATCTGGTCCATCTATGCCTGCTGGATTCCCGTGGGGGATGCCACCAAATTTTATGCTTGAAGGGTTTGCGCCTGCTTTTACTTCCATACCGGCATCTAGCCCGGTCATGTCTGTGCCGCCTCCAGTTGTTCACACTCTGCCTCGTGTTAAGGACATCATCTACCATTCCAAGCCGTCTGAGGGTCCGAATGTTTAAGAGAAGATGGACGAGATGAAGGATCAGTTCCTTGAGTTGCGAAAGGAATTGAAGACTCTGAGAGGTAAGGATTTGTTCGATAAGAGTGCTGTTGAACTTTGCTTAGTGCCAAATGTTAAGATCCTGATGAAGTTCAAAGTCCCTAACTTTGAAAAGTATAAGGGAAATACTTGTCCACATAGCCATCTTGTCATGTATGCCAGGAAAATGTCAACGCAAACTAATAATGATTAGTTACTAGTTCACTACTTCCAAGACAGTCTGACCGGTGCCGCTTTGAGGTAGTACATGGGACTAGATAATGCAAGTATTCGCACGTTCAACAATTTGGGTGAAGCTTTCGTGAAATAGTACAAGTACAATATGGACATGGCTCCTGATAGAGACTAGCTGAGGTCTATGTCCCAAAAGAACAAGGAGTCATTCTAAGAGTACGTCTAGAGGTAGAGAGAGCTTGCTGCTCAGATCAGCCCTTCGTTGGAAGAGAAGGAGATGACTAAGATTTTCCTTAAGACCCTGTGTTCATTTTATTACGAACGAATGATCGCTAGTGCCCCTAGTGATTTTACCTAAATGGTAAACATGGGGATGAGGTTAGAAGAAGGAGTCCGAGAGGGACGTCTGTCTAAGGAAGAGGTGTCATCAATCAAGAAGTATGGAAGCTGTTTCGCCAGAAAGAAGGAAGGTGAAACAAATGCAGTGTCAGTAGGGAGGCAAAGAAGGCCTCATGTCAAAAGAAATCTGCAACCGCGTCATCATCATCACCAAATTTCATCAGTTATTCCAGTATTTTCAAACAATCAATCAATGCCAGTTCAAGAACAAGGTCAACCACAACTGCAACAAAGAACAAACAACTACAACACCACCACCAATAATCAACAACAAAAAGAACAAAATTTCGAGAGGAAGAAGGTCTCTTTTGACCCTATTCCTATGACATACGCCGAATAGTATTCATCTCTAGTTCTCAAGAACCTCCTCAATCTAAGAAATCCTCCTCAAATTCCAGAACCACTTCCGTGGTGGTATAAGCCCGAACTTCGTTGTTCCTTTCATCAAGGAGATCCTGGCCATGATATCAAAAACTACTACTCGTTGAAGTATGAGGTACAAAAGCTTTTAAAGAGTGGGATGGTGTCCTTTGAGGACCGTGCGCCGAATGTGAAAGCCAATCCTTTGCCCGCTCATGGTAATTCCTCTATTAATATGGTGGATGGTTGTCCAGGAAGTTTTTGAGTGTTCGATGTATAACGTATTCGTCGGTCCTTGGTAGAGATGCATAGGACTTTGTGTACAATCAGTGATTGTGAGCACGACCATGACGGCTGTGCGATTTGCAGTGTAAACCCCCGTGGGTGTTCGATCGTCAAGAGAGATATCCAGAAGTTTATGGATGAGAATGTAATCCAGATTCAACAGTCGAGGGACATAGATGATGTAAATGTTATAGTACCAGTGTTTAAGACCTCAGAGCGGGTGGTGATTTAGTTTGACAATAGCAACAGTAACAACGTCAATAGATCGGTATCGTCGTTAGTCATACAATTAGCAGGTCCCATTCCGTATGCATCCGATAGAGTTGTTTCGTACCAATATAATGCTGCCATGGTGGAGAACGGTCAAAAGGTTCCATTGCCTACGACCAATTCTGTTGTGAACATTGCTGATGTTACGAAGGTGACCCGTAGCGGTTATGTTTTTGGTCCCGTTTTCCTGAAGGATGTAGAAGATGTTGGTAAGAAAGTTAAGGCACCCACAATGAATCCGGTTAGTACTCCAATGAGTCAGTCTGGCGAGTCAGGCAAATTGAAGCCTAACGGTGATGATGAGGTACTAATATTGATAAAGAAAAGTGAATTTAATGTGGTGGAGCAGCTGCTCCAGAATCCTTCGAAGATTTTAGTGTTGTCTCTACTTATGATTTTTAAAGCGCACAAAGAAGCATTGCAAAGAGTGTTGGAGCAAGCTTACATAGAGCATGATGTAATTGTGGATCAGTTTGACCACATTGTGGCTAACATGACTTCCTGCAATAACTTGAGCTTTTGCGATGAAGAACTTCCTGAGGAGGGTAGAAATCACAATTTGGCGTTACACATTTCAATGAATTATAAGGAGGACGCTTTGTCCAATGTGTTGGTTGATACTGGTTCGTCTTTGAATGTACTCCCCAAATCAACTTTGTCTAGGTTATCATATCAAGGCGCTCCGATGAGGTATAGCGGCGTGATTATCAAGGCATTTGATGGTTCTCGCAAGACTATTATAGGAAAAGTGGACCTTCTAGTGAAGATAGGTCCGAGTGATTTCCATATTACTTTTCAAGTAATGGATATCCACCCGGCCTATAGCTGCTTGTTGGGAAGGCCATGGATCCATGAGGATGGAGCTGTGACGTCCACTCTGCTCCAGAAATTGAAATTTATGAAGAATGGCAAGCTTGTCATTATGGGTGGAGAGAAAGCACTTCTAGTACTCCATCTGTCATCTTTTACGTATGTGGAACCTGAGAAGGACGTAGGAATTCCGTTCCAGGCCTTATCTATTGCTGAAGTTAAGAAAGCATAGGAACCTGTAGCGGTGTATTCGTCACCATCGGAGATATTGACTAAATCCGAGGTAAATCATACAAAGTCGAGTCGCCACCGCACTTCTATTTATCCAAAGGAAAGGTTAAAAAGCAAACAAAAACCTACAAGTTTTACAAACAAAACTAGTAAAAGAAGGGTCAGAGATCTGGGTAAGGGGGTTGGTTACGCAATGGGAAGGTGTTAGGCACCCAAAACGTCCTAGGTACTCCTAGGGAGCCCTTTTCACAACTTGTTGCCAAATATTATTTGTTTATGAAATTTTTATTGTGCAAACATGATTGAAGAGATGAGAAAAGAATGTACAAGTTATTTACATTTTTGTGTTTGGATGGATGAAACCCATTGCCTACGTACCTTTCAGGAAAGATAAGGATCAAAACGCCGTAGTTCGGCTAAAAGATTTCAAAAAGATGAGTGAATTGATTTTAAACAAAAGCCTTAAGGTCTTTCGTTATCAAAGGGAGAAAACTCGACCTGAAAAACCACAAGTCCACCATGTGAGAACAACTTCGACATGCTAGTGAGGGGTTAACCCTATAATAAGCACGTAAGTCTTACAATTCGATCACTAAGGACAAAGGTGAGTATTATATCTACCACAAAGATAACTCAAACCTAATAGCAAATGGTTATGAAAAATTTGATTAAGAAGTGATCATTAAAATCACAAAAGAAGCACATTTGAGTGGGTTGAATTAACCAATTAGAAGTATTCACAAACATGTCAAAGTTGACTTAAAGTTCAATTCAAAATAAGTATTATGAAAAGAAAGTCTGAAAATCAAAGGCATAAGGCCTAGGTTTCTAATGTTGAAAACAAGTCAGATGTTTGCACAATAGTTTTCTGGTTTTGGGTTAAGGATGGAAATATGGATCAAGGTTAAGCATGCAAAAGGTGAGGGTTAAGGGACAAAGCTACAAACAGGGTTGCTTTATCAAGATCATAGAAATGATCCAAGTAAGTTCCTTTGGAATTAGGCAGCACAAGGCAAAAGCAAGATAAAGCATGTATCAGAGAAAATAAAAGCAAGAGGAAACAAGATGCCAATAACTGGTCTTACACTCGACTCCAAGGAAATGGAATGCCAATCAATGGTCTTAATTCCAACTCCTAACAAAGCAAAGGAAACAAATGCCAATAGCTGGACTTACAATTGACTCCTCAAGGGACAAAATAAATGTCACAAGGTATGAGCAATGATCATGGTAATGATATACAAGTAATGCTCAAAAATGAAAACAATGCACAAAGGCACACACAAACATTAATGCACAGATGAACAAACAATCACACGCTATACACAAACAAGAGGCTTCACACAAGGGTGGGCTTTAGTCAAGGGGTCATATCAACCTCGACAAACAAGCCAGCTGTATAAGTGTAAACAGAAGCTCTTAACCACTAACATTGAGAGTTAGAGTGAGCAGATGAAATGGGAAATGAGGATTAGACCTCATGGCTCTTAACCCTGGCCAGGGTGAGCTTAAGACACTGAAAGTGTGGGGATCCAGAATGAGGAATCCTATTCCACATGACTGACTCATACAAGATTTTGGGTGTTTATTCAAAAGCATCAGCACGTAGTGCGAGCATGATGAAAGATCAACTGAATAGCAGGGGATTGATTGCAAATCCCTTTTATCTGCCAATTGCCTCTTCACTTAGGAGGTCTTAACATGTAACCATGCCTCATTGAGGTCTTTAGCACAAAATTAAACAATCAAGAACATGGCCTCTTAAGGAGGGCTTCAGACAGGTGCCTGCCAAAAGATGGCAGGTCTTCCAGACTACATGGAGAAAAGAAGTTACCTAAGTGGTATGCCAACCACAAGCAAAGCAAAGCTCAAGTAATGAGCTAAAGAGACTAAAGTACCTGTAAAAAAGGCTAGTCAATTAGTAACTCAGACAGATAAACAGAAAACAGACAAAACCAATCAACAGTGTTACACAAAGCAAGGTACAAAGTGCAAGCAACTCAAATTGTTTCATCATTCAAATAACCTACAAAACAGCAAGGTTAGTAAACCAAAGTAACTTGCATATCAAGTAATGAGATCATATCAATCATTATGGCTAATTTGCTTGAACCTGAAATACAAAGCTCAAAAGGTGAGTACAAACCACTAGTGCAAAGACTAGGGTCAAAGGCAAAGCAAAAAGTCAAAACAGAGGTTGATATTCAACATGAAGCACATTTAATCCAGTAAGAACATGTCCTAAAAAGGACCAAGTCTAAATCATTAGGCAAGGCCATCATATGAGCATGATAAGGCAAAGGCAATCACAAAGCACACAATTGAACATCAAGAATCAAAATTCCATATTAAAACAGAAATGAATCAAACAAATCATGAAATTTTTTATGTGCATACAACATGTTAAACACAAGCATCATGCAAAATATTAGAATCAGAAGAGATCAATTGACATATCAATGAAAATGAACAAGTATGACATCAAATTGTGTAACACACATTGTCACACCATACATTCATGTGTCCCAAACAGAGATGAAAATGATAAAAATACACAACCAAGCCTCAAACATCATGTAACATGTTAGGAATCAGCATACGAAATTTCAAATCAATTGGCCAATGTATGAGCATTTCACAAAAGAATTGGTACAACATGTCACATTTGCATACATGTTCAAATAATCAATCACATTTAAAATTCCAGAAATGATAAAATCATGAAATCAGCATCACAAAATAATAGACATCCATATGAACATGTAGCAAAAAATTGGAAGTGATTTGGATTCATTTTCTATTTGTTATGATTTTTTGAAGTTGAAGAAAATATTGAAATAAAAATGAAGAAAAGCACATGATAATTGAAGGGAAATGAAATTGGATTGATTAATTTGAAAATATCGCTGCCAGAGAGTATCGAACCATGTTCATGTGAAAATGCGCTGGAAAAGAAAATAAAATCACAAATGGCTCCGTTGGGAATCGAAGGGAGGCGCGTTTTCAAAACGCTGCGCTTCATTAATGAAGTGGCAAGCCACCTCATCAAGTCAAGCGTGCGTGGACAGGGTCAAAGAACGATGGCCTATCAATCTGCCACTCAGAAGCCACGCGAGCGCCAACAGGGATTAAACCCTAGCGCATCTGCAGACGGCGGAGGGACGGTGGTTTCCACCGTCTTCCTCGTTAAGACCGGCGACGCTACAGTGCATGTATGGATTTTTTTTGCAGAATTTTAAATGGCATACATCATTGGAAAGTTCATGAGGTGTAGAACACAGATCCATCATAAACTAAGCCTAAATCAACATGTATAATGCAAATTGAAGCAAAACATTTTTAACACACAAAACTTCAAATCAACATAACTCAATCAAATCTCAACCAAATTCAATTCTATAACCATCAGAATTCTCAGCATGAGGAGATCTATCTAAATATGGCAACGATTTGAAGAATTAAGAGATTCGAATTTTAACCAACCTGAAGAACAGTGAACTGATTCAATGGATTCAAGTGCTCTCCAGCTCCAGATTTCCTTCCTCAACCTTGCTATGAAGTCTGGTACACGATTTGATGCTTCAATTGGCTTGGATCTTGCTGAAACTCAAAGCTTCATGTTCATGTGTTCATGCACGATTTGCTTGATTCTTCACCAAAACCTTCAATCCACAGCTTGATCTTGCATCTATAACACTTGTTGAACATGATTATGCAATAAAATTCATGTGCTATGTGAAGAATTTTCAAATTTGGATTGAGAGAAATTTTGGAGGGAATTTGGATCTAGATCTAGAATGAGTGAAAACTCCAGAATTCTGTTATGATTTGATTTATATATGGTCTCTTAATCACATCTAAAATTGAATTAAGCTTGTGTTAATTGAGATTAGTGAAAATGAGGTGCATGACTAAAATTAGTAAGTGTAAGGTGCATGGCAAATTTTGGACGTGAACAGTAGCATGTGGAGGTGTATACTCACTCAAAAACATCCAATGAACACAATGGTAATGGTATTTAGCTCATGTAATCAACCAAATTCAAATTTTCTATTTTCCCTCCAAAATGAATATGCATGGGCAAATGATTATATGAATAAATTTTATGCAATGCAATGATGGATTTGGAAATTATAGGTCAAGAGAAGAAATTTTCAAAAAGAGTGACTCATTTTGGAGTTGTGGATCAAAAGTTATAGCATGTTGAACTTCTATGCACCCTTGGCAATCATTTGATCATAATTCTTCAACCATTCATCAGATGCTCATGATCTTGGACTTTTTGGAAATGAGAGAGAAAGATCTTCAACTTTCATGTTCAACAAAATTTCATTTGAAGCTTCCTTGATGTTGGAAAGTTAAGTTGAATGTGAATCCAAAACTTGCTATTTTTGGAAACTTGAAATTATAGGTCACTTTCCATTTTGGGAAACTTTTGACTTGACTTCAAATTCTTCAATATGAATGTTTGACATGATGAATAGGCCTTGTTTGAACATGAATGAGGATGTTAAGATCAATTCCCCAACCTCAAAGCCTTCCATTGACTGTACAGTTGATTGTATTGGGCCTCAGATGACCTGAAAATGTCTGATGAACTTGGGCTTCCAACCACTTGGGAAATTGCTTCAAAATGGAACCAGTGCTCATGTAAGCTCAAAATAATATCATATGGTCCATTTCTCAAGAAAATACCATCTGCTCTTGTACAAAGGATGCTCATAAATGGCTTGACCTGTAATGCTTAAACTGCAAAACAAATGTTAGATGACATATTTTTGGTGCTTTTGGTTAATGATTAAACAAGAAAAGCAATGATGTACAAATGCAATGCCTGGTGATCTCAAACCACTCAAAAAGGAGATCCCACCCAAAGGGAAAGGAAGCAAGATGCTCAAAGATCCTTGAGGCTATGCAATGTAATGATATGATGCCATGAGGGATCTTAGGGACAAAATTGAGGTCTTACAGAACCCATGTCCTCTTTCAAAGATATGCAGAAAATTATTGAAGATGGTAGTTCAGATCAATGGGGTCGTATGGTAGAGGTCTCCGAGAATAAGAACCGATCCGGATTGGGATTCTAGTAAGGGTTGTCTAATGCTAAAACTGAAGATGTGCAACCGAGTTTCTGTAGCGGAGGGTTCATCCATGGTAATGAACAACACTCAGCTGCTGTGATCGAGAGTAATGAAGAGGAAGACTACGTCAATTTTGTGACGCATGGAAAGGCTTGCAACAATTGGGTTGCTGTTGATGTTCCCGTTATTGTCCATCACTTTAAGTAATTTGTTTTTCCATTATTTTAAGAAAAATCCTTCTCCTATGCCTAAGGGAGAAGTGAACATTGTTGGGCATTTCTCAATTATCATTAATAAAATGTAATTCTATTCATCCACATCTATGATGTTTTTATTTTTATTTTTTGCTTTTCTGAAAATGGTAATCACAAAAAACAAACATAAATAAATAATAATTGTCCATCTGCATAATATTTGGTCACAATTCACTTCTCCAAATTCAAAATCTCAAATTATTATGCAGGTCGGTTTCTAAACCCATTGAATACAATGATCCTACTCCTTCTCCAAACTTTGAATTCCCTGTGTTTGAGGCTGAGGAAGAAAGCGATGAAGAAGTGTCTGATGAATTGTCTCGTCTACTTAAGCATGAGGAAAAAAGCCATTCAACCATTCAAAGAACAGATTGAGTTAGTCAACTTGGGTTCCGAAGATGATGTGAAGGAAGTCAAGATTGGGTCTCAACTGTGTCCAGAGGTTAAGAAGGGGTTGGTTGATCTTTTCCGAGAGTATTCAGATGTGTTTGCCTGGTCCTATCAAGACACACATGGTTTGGATTCTGAAATTGTGGAACATAGATTGTCGTTGAAGCCAGAATGCCCGCCAGTCAAGTAAAAGTTGAGGAGGACTCATCCCGATATGGTAGTAAAGATCAAAGAAGAAGTGAAAAAGCAGATCGATACCGGTTTCCTTGTTAGTGCTGAGTATCCGCAATAGGTGGCCAATATTGTGCATGTTCCAAAGAAAGATGGAAAAGTCCGTATGTGTGTCGATTATAGAGATTTGAACAAGGCTAGTCCAAAAGATGATTTTCCTCTGCCACACATTGATATGTTGGTAGATAATACAGCTAAATTCAAAGTCTTTTCGTTTATGGACGAATTTTCCGGTTATAATCAGATCAAGATGGCACCCGAGGATATGGAGAAGACCACATTCATTACACCCTAGGGAACATTCTGTTATAGAGTGATTCCTTTCGGTCTAAAGAATGTTGGTGCAACTTATCAGAGAGCTATGACCACTCTTTTCCATGATGTGATGCATAAAGAGATTGAGGTCTACGTTGATGATATGATTGCCAAATCAAGTGATGAAGAAGAACATGTTGAGAAGTTGTTGAAGTTATTCCAGTGTTTGAGGAAGTACAAACTCCGCTTGAATCCCAATAAATGTACATTTGGTGTTCGTTCTGGTAAGTTGTTGGGATTTATTGTCAGCGAGAACGGTATTGAAGTTGATCCTACCAAGGTAAAAGCAATACATGAAATTCCTGCGCCCAAAACTGAGAAGCAAGTCAGAGGTTTTCTCGGCCGCTTGAATTATATCTCAAGATTCATTTTGCATATGACTGCCACGTGTGCGCCTATATTCAAGCTTCTTCAGAAATATCAATCATGTGATTGGACCGAAGATTTCTAGAAAGCTTTTGACAGTATCAAAGAGTATATTCTTGAGCCTCCGATTCTGTCGCCACCTATTGAAGGAAGACCACTGATCATGTATTTGACTGTGCTTGATGAGAGTATGGGTTGTGTTCTGGGTCAGCAAGATGAAACTGGAAAGAAGGAATATGTTATTTAATACCTCAATAAGAAATTCACCAACTGTGAGATTCGGTATTCTATGCTAGAAAAGACTTGTTGCACATTGGCTTGGGCTGCTAAGCGTCCGCGTCAATACATGTTGAATCATAATACTTCGTTGATATCCAAAATGGATCCAATCAAGTATATTTTTGAGAAGCCTGCTTTAACTGGGAGGATTGCCCGTTGACAGATGTTGTTACCTGAGTATGATATTGAATACTGATCTCAAAAAGTAATTAAAGGTAGTGTCTTGGATGACCATTTGGCTCACCAACCAATTGAAGATTACCAGTCAGTACAATATAATTTTCCTGATGAAGAGATCTTGTACTTGAAGATGAAATATTGTGATGAACCATTGCTTGAAGAAGGGCCAGAACCTGGTTCCCGTTGGGGCATGGTATTCGATGGAGTTGTTAATCAGTATGGTAATGGCATTGGGGCAGTGACTATTACTCCTCAAGGCACGCATCTACCATTTACATCTAGATTGACTTTCTAGTGTACAAATAATATGGCTGAGTATGAAGCTTTCATTATGGGGCTTGAAGAGGCCATTGATCTCAGAATCAAGTATCTTGACGTCTATGGAGATTCAACTTTGGTTGTGAATTAGATCAAAGGTGAATGTGAGACGAATCAACCCGGTTTGATGCCATATAGAGATTATGCGAGGAGGATTTCAAATTTCTTTAAAAAGTTTGAGTTTTATCATATCCCTCGAGATGAAAACCGGATGGCAGATGCTCTTGTAACATTGGCTTAAATGATTATGGAAAAATTATGGAATGAAGTTTCTAATTTGATTATGATGCGTCTTGATAGGCCAGCTCATGTGTTTGCTTTTGAAGAGATCAAAGATGAGAAGCCGTGGTATTTTGATATCAAATGTTTCCTCCAAAGTCAGATTTACCCGCCTGGGGCATCTTTGAAAGATAAGCAGACTTTGAGAAGATTACCTGGAAACTTCTACCTGAATGGTGACGTGCTTTACAAGAGAAACTTTATATAGTTTTGCTCAGATGTGTGGATAGACACGAAGCAAACTTATTGATGACCGAGGTCCATGAAGGTTCCTTTGGTACTCATTCTAATGGACATGATATGGCTAATAAGATGTTGAAAGCGGGTTACTATTGGCTGACAATGAAATCTGACTGTTGCAAGTTCGTGAAGAAATGCCACAAGTGTCAAATTTATGTAGATAAGATTCATGTTCCCGCGACACTGTTGACTGTCATTTCCTCTCCATGGCCCTTCTCCATGTGGGGAATTGATATGATTGGTATGATTGAGCCCAAAGCTTCAAATGGACATTGTTTCATTCTGGTAGCTATTGATTACTTCACAAATTGGGTTGAAGCGACATCGTATGTGAATGTAACCAAGCAAGTTGTTATAAGGTTTATCAAGAATCAGATTATATGCCGGTCTGGTGTGCCAAGTAAGATCATTACTGATAATGGATCGAACTTGAATAATAACATGGTGGAAGCTCTTTGCAAAGATTTCAAGACTACACATCATGATTCTTCTCCCTATAGACCTAAGATGAATGGGGCTGTCGAAGTTGTAAACAAGAACATTAAGAAAATCATCCAGAAGATAGTTGTGATGTACAAAGATTGGCATGAGATGCTCCCATTTGCCTTGCACGGGTATTGAACATCCATCTGCACTTCAACAGGGGCAACCTTTTTCTCACTTGTCTATGGCATGGAAGCTGTGCTCCCAATAGAGGTTGAGATCTCATCATTGCGTGTTTTGGTGGAAGCAAAGTTGACAGAAGCTGAATGGTGACAAACCAGATATGACCATCTGAATTTGATTGAAGAGAAGAGATTAACTGTCATGTGTCATGATCAGCTATATCAATAGAGAATGAAAAAGGCATTTGATAAGGAGGTCATGCCTTGAGTATTCAGAGAAGGTGACCTCGTGCTCAAGCAGATTTTGTCTTTCAAAACAGATGCTAGGGGCAAATGGACTCCTATTTATGAAGGCACATTTATTGTTAAGAGAGCCTTTTCAGGCAGCTCTTTGATTCTTACAACTACGGATGGTGAAGAGTTCACGCGTCCTGTGAACGCCGATGCAGTCAAGAAATACTTCGCCTAAAAAAGAAAAATAACAAATCGCTAAGTTGAAATCCCGAAAGGGCGGCTTAGGCAAAAATGAGCGTCTCGGTGGATTGAAAACCCGAAAGGGCGATACAGGCAAAAGTTAGAGACGTAAAATAGAAAAATCTATCCCGATAAATTGAGAACCCCACCTTGGGGAAATTTATGCAAAAATTAGGGATCATGGTAAGTAACTGCATTCGGTTGACCTTCAATTTTGAAGACATTCTTGAGCACGTCATTGGGTTCTGATTTGTCATCCTCAACCGAAGTCAAGAGCACATGGATATCAAAATTGGTAGAAGGATTAGTGATCATTGTATACAATGTATCCCTTTTCCATGTAAATTACCATTTTTCAACTTTTGTAAAGACCTATGGAGTCATGTCATTTATAGACTATCCTTCTATTAAATAAAGTTGAGATTTTTATCCAATTGTTTCTATTCTTATTTATTCAGCTAAATAGAATTAAATTTTATTATGATTAATTTGAGATTAAATTTAAAAATCAAAATCATGTTTTATTAAAATAATAAAAGCAATTACTTTTAAGAGAAATCGATTCCATTAAAGGAACATTAATAGTAGTCTGAGAAAAGGTAAGTCCTAAAATGCGAAGCATTGTTGGTTTTCCCCAAACAGTTGGTTCGGTCGTATTTTCCGACCGACAACCCTACATCTCCAGCCGCGTTTTGTTGGTTTCCCCAACTGAGTTTGTAATTGCCTCCATCGGGTTAAAGGCGCATTATCTCAACGGTTTGGGTAGATTCAGTACAGATTGTGTTTCCCCTCAGGTCGCTAGCGGAGTTATCTATGATCCCCGTCAGCACTGGTCATTGAGCAATGTTTCTAGTCCTTTGCAAGGTTTTCTCCCATTTGATATGGTGTTGGCCTAAAATCCCTCGCAGAGTTGATGACGCAGATCCTCAACAATTTGTCCTCTTTCCCCATCCAGGATCGAGCCCTCGGGACGGTTGATTTCTATTCATCCTGAGCAACTCTTTTTCCCCAGCAGATGCCTCCATCCTGTTGAGATTGGCTAAGTGTTGTAATGACGATTCAGATCATTTACATTTACGTCCTTGTGTTTGTTTTGTCAGCATAATCATCATATATACATATACATATACATATACATATACATTCATAGATTTCATTATTGTATTATTATTACGCTTTGTGATGCATTCTTCTCCAATCCTCTGCTATGGTGGTATCCTTTTCCCCTACGCAGATTTGGCGTGTCTGTCCTCCCTCAATTGTAGAGTGTCAGCCTCTTAAGCAGAAAGAATTTAACCTTTCTCATTCCCCACCGAGTTATTTCCTCGTGGATGATTATTATTTCAGATTCCTCCTCAGTTGGTTATCTGGATGAAACCACTCCCCTTGAGTTATATCCTTATTGGGTTAAGTCCTTGATTAACCTTTTCTTTCTAGATCTTGCCTAGATAGATACCTTGGTCCCCCGAGGGTCTGTTACCCAGTAAATGGTAATATTCTTTTCGGTTTGTGAGTGCTTTACTTTTGCCCAATACCCGGTAAAAGTAATCTACTTCCTTTATTTCCTTCCAGCGGATTCATTTTCACGTTTCCCAGGAAGTCTATCCTTGATATGTTCATCCTAGCCGATGACAGATATTCTTTCTCTTCTGAGTCTATCCTTGATATGTTCATCTTGACCGATGACGAATATTCTTGTTTTGGTATTCTGCCCAGTAAAAGGTAGTTGTAATCCCTATTTCATTCCCCAGAGGGTTAATCCTTGAACATGTTCATCCTAACCGATGACGGGTTTCCTCCTCTTTGCGGTCTTCTGCCTAATAACTGGTAGTTGTAAATCATTCTTTCCCTTTTGCGGAGTCTATCCTTGATATGTTCATCCTAAACGGTGATAAATATTCTCTTTTCGGTATTCTATCCGGTATCTGATAAATGTAATTCTTGCTTTTTCCCGGTAGTCTATCCTTGATATGTTCATCTTAAATGATGACAGATATTCTTCCCTTTCAGTCTATCCTTGATATGTTCACTTTAACCAGTGACAACTATTCTCTTTCTTTGAGGTCTTCTTCCCAGTAACCGGTAGTTGTAAACCCTATTTGGCTTTTCTCCAGCAGGTTATTCTTACCCAGTAACTGGTAATGAATACACCTTCTGTTTCCCTCAGTGAGTCATCCTTGATATGTTTACCCTAACCGGTAATGGATGCTTCTCTGTCAGATTATGTTATCTCCTTACCCAGTAACCGGTAATAGGTAATATAATTCAGGTACTCCTGTGTTGAAGTTCGTTCTTCCCCAGTTGAGTTCGAGTGCGTATTTCCTCAATGAAATCTCCATTTCCCGTTTGGTTCAGGCATTTCAGATTTATTCTGATTTACCTGCTTCCCTTATAGATTTTCCCTTTTATCCCTGACTGAGTCTTTCCATTGATTTATTTTCATAGAATCCCTCATGCCCCCAGCAGTTTTATGTCGTAGCCTGGCCTACGCACAACCTTTTTACCCCCTCCCCCTAGAGTCTCTATCTCCCCATTGAGTTTTCCTTATGGAATGTATTATACTCCTGTGGACTTTCAGTCTTTCTAGATTTCTTTTCCTTTGTGGCAACAGTTTCCTCACATAGATTATTTTAACATTCATATCATATGCATCATGAGATCTAGTATTATTGCTCAAGCTCTTCACTTGAAAAAGTATGAGATAGAGGCTCATTGGGTGAAGAAAGGAGGGTTATTTGGGTTGCCATCTGTTTTCCTCATCAAGGAAGCTACTACTTTTGCTCAAGCTGGCAGCGTGGATGCTTTTGAAGCTATCTTTGTGTTGCTCATCTATGGATTAGATTTATTCCCTAACATTGACAGTTTTGTTGATGTTAACACCATTTGACTTTTCTTGATTGAGAATCCTGTGCCTACTTTGTTGGGTGATATGTATTTCTCTTTGTATCTAAGGAATTCTAAGTGTGGTGGAACTATTGTCTGTTGCATTCCTCTTCTGTACAAGTGGTTTATTTCGCACTTACCTCAGACGTCTGCTTTTGTGGAGAACAAACAATGTCTAAGGTGGTCTCAGAGACTTATGTCTCTCACTAATGATGATATAGTTTGGTATGACCCAACTTTAAGCAGTTTGGATATTATTGATAGTTGTGGTGAATTCTCTAATGTGCCTCTCATTGGTATAAGGAGGAATTAACTACAATCCTGTTTTGGCTCGTCGTCAACTTGGGTTCCCCTTGAGAGACAAACCTAATAACATGTAGTTAGAAGGTCTTTTCTATCAAGAGGATAAAGATCCCCAACATTTGAAGCATAAGATTGTGCATGCTTGGCATAATGTGCATAAGAAAGGAAGATCCGAGCTTGGTCCGTGCAATTTTGTAGCTTTTGAAGCTTACACTCTTTGGGTGAAGAAGAGAGCTATGGAGTTGAAGATGCCTTATCCTTGTGAAAGACCTATGTTTATGATTGTGGTTGAGCCATTAACTCTCCCTAACCAGGATTTAGAGGAGTTGGAAGACACGCTCGCCAAGATGAAGCAAGAGAAGGATATGTGGGAAGAGTGTTTCCATGCTTTGAGCAAGAAGCATGAAGAGTTGCAGTTGGAATCTAAGGACAAAGATGCACTGATTGAGCTACTTGAAGACCGAGTGACGAAGGGATAGAGAGATCCAGAAGTTTCATCTTCTAGCATACCTCAGCCTTCCGTTGCTTGGAAGAAGGTTGTTGACCAGCTTGTCCTCGATAAGACTTAGATGAAGGCTTCTTTTGAGACCGAGATTCGTCGGATTCGAAGGAAGTACACGCCATCAGTCAGATCTTTTGACACTGTTGTTAGGGATCCTTAGGATGACTAGTCTCCTTTTCTCTTGCATCTTTTATTTTGGATTCTGAAAATGTACTTAGTGTAATCCTTCCATTTTATATAAATAAAAAGAGATTTTTTGGTCATATCAAAATAATTGCTATTTCCATTTCAATTTTTATATATTTTCAAATGATATAGTAAGTTCCTTGGGAATAAAAATAATTAATCATTGCATTCCATGCATCATTTGCATAAGCAGGTTTTTGCCAGGTGTCTGATTGGTGTTCTTCTGATCTTTAGCCAAGCTGACTCACCGGTACAACACCAGAGCTAATCATTCAAAGATCATGGAACACCTTGAACAAGAGAACCGAGATTTAAAAGAGGAGATTTTCCGACTGACTGCCATGATGGAGTCAGTTCTTGCAGCCCAGAGCCAAGCTTCTCCGACACCTGCAACTCCTCCTGCAAGGACTGTCATCTCTGAAGTGGTCACCTCTACTGTGCCTGCTGCCACCGCCCACTTCGCTCCGAATCTGCCTGCTGGATTCCCTTGGGGAATGCCGCCCAATTTTGTGCCAGAAGGTTTCGCTCCCACATTTGCTTCCATGCCGGCATCTAGCCCGGCCATGTCCGTGCCACCTCTAGTTATGCATACTTTGCCTCGTGTAGAGGACACCATCTATCATTCCGAGCCATCTGAGGGCTCGGACGTATATGAGAAGATGGATGAAATGAAAGACCAATTCCTTGACCTCCGCAAGGAACTGAAAACACTGAGAGGCAAAGATCTGTTTGGGAAGAGTGCTGCTGAACTGTGCTAAGTGCCCAATGTGAAAATCCCAATGAAATTCAAAGTGCCTGACTTTGAGTAGTATAAGGGAAACTCGTGTCCACTCAGTCATCTTGTGATGTATGCCCGCAAGATGTCAACCCAGACAGATAATGATCAACTGTTGATTCACTATTTCCAGGATAGCCTGACAGGTGCTGCATTCCGTTGGTATATGGGGCTAGATAGTGCAAGCATCCGCACTTTCAATGATCTAGGATAGGCTTTCATGAAACAGTATAAATACAACATGGATATGGTACCAGATAGGGACCAACTGAGGTTCATGTCTCAGAAAGATAAGGAGACATTCAAGGAGTACGCCCAGTGTTGGAGGGAGTTGGCTGCCGAGATCACTCCTCCTTTGGAGGGGAAAGAGATGACAAAAATCTTTCTGAAAACCCAGAGTTTATTTTACTATGAACGCGTGATCGCTAGTGCCCCCAGTGATTTTACTAAAATGGTAAATATGGGGATGAGACTTGAAGAAGGGGCCCGTGAAGGACAATTGTCAAAAGAGGAGACGTCAACTAGCAAGAAATATGAGAGTAGTTTCAGCAAGAGGAAGGATAATGAGACCAATGCAATTTCTAGTGGGAGGCAGAGGAGGCCTCAAAGCAGAAGAAATCCACCACCCCGTCAACATCATCATCATCAAGTATCTTCCTTCATTCTAGTATTTCAAAATCAGCAAACAATACCAATTCAACAACAACAACAACATCAATATCAAAATCAATGTCAATAACAACAACCGCAACAAAGAACAAACACCTACAACAACAACAATTCCAACAATAATCATCACCAGCAACATAATTTCGAGAGGAAGAAGGTCTCCTTTGACCCAATTCCTATGTCATACGCAGAGTTGTATCCATCCCTGGTCCTCAAAAACATGATTCAATCGAGGAATCCACCGCAGGTCCCAGAACCACTTCCTTGGTGGTATAAACCCGAACTTCGCTGTGCTTTTCACCAGGGTGCACCTGGGAACGATATTGAGAATTGTTATCCGCTGAAGTACGAGGTGCAAAAGCTTATGAAGAGTGGCATGGTGTCTTTTGAAGACCGCATGCCTAACGTGAAAGTTAATCCTTTGCCCGCTCATGGGAGTTCTTCAGTGAACATGGTGGACGGTTGTCCAAGTGAATTCAAGGTTTTTGATGTCCGATTTATCCGAAGGTCTTTGGTGCAGATGCACAAAGATATATGTTTGGTGAGTGACTGTGAACATGATCATGATGGTTGTGATATTTGTAGTATGAACCCAAGGGGGTGTGTTGTAGTGAAAAGGGACATCCATCGTCTGATGGACGAAGGCATATCCCATCATGTAGATGACGAAGTCAATGTCATAGTGCCCATTTTGAAACAACCAGAGTGGTTGTTGATTCAATACGATAGTAGCAGTAGCCAGAGCGTCAACAATAGATCAATTTCGCCATTGGTAATACGGTTGGCGGGCCCAGTCCCGTATGCATCTGATAAGGCTGTACCGTATCAATACAATGCTACGATGATTGAGAATGGTCAAGAGGTCTTGTTGCCTACGACCAGTTCAGTGGTGAGCATTGCAGATGTTACGAAGGTGACCCGCAGTGGTCGAGTTTTTGGACCGGTGTTCCCAGAGAATAAGGAAGAAAATGTTGTTGGTAAGAAGGTGGAGGTTCCTATTGTAGATCCGGTTGGCTATTCAAAGGATAAGTCTGGTGAATCCAGCAATTTGAAAGCCAATAGTGATGATGATGAGGTACTCCGACTAATCAAGAGGAGTGAATTTAACATAGTTGAGCAGTTGGTCCAGACTCCCTCCAAGATTTCCATGTTGTCTTTGCTTTTGAATTCTGAAGTGCATAGAGAAGCACTCCAGAGAGTTCTTGAATAGGCATATGTGGAGCAAGATGTTATTGTGGCTCAATTTGATCATATTGTAGGTAACATCACTTCATTCAATAATCTGAGATTTTGGGACGAAGAACTCCCCGAGGAGGGAAGAAATCACAATCTGGCTTTGCATATTTCTATGAATTGCAAAGAAGATGCTTTGTCAAACGTGATAGTTGACACTAGGTCGTCACTTAATGTGCTTCCAAATTCAGAATTGTCAAAGTTATCTTACCAAGGAGCTCCCATGAGGTACAGTGGAGTAATTGTCAAAGCCTTTGATGGCTCGTGCAAGACAGTCATTCAAGAAGTGGACCTTCTAGTCAAGATAGGTCCGAGTGATTTTCAGATTACTTTCCAGGTAATGGATATTCACCCGACCTATAGCTGTTTGTTGGGAAGACCATGGATTCATGAGGCAGAGGTTGTTACCTCTACTCTGCACCAGAAGCTCAAATTTGTCAAGAATGGCAAGCTGGTAATTGTTGGTGGAGAGTAGGCGCTGTTGGTTAGCCATCTTTCATCTTTCTCATATGTGGAAGCTGAGGATGAGGTTGGAACTCCATTCCAAGCCTTATCTATTGCTGCTGAAAAGAGAGTTGGGGCACCTATGTCCTCTCCAAAAGATGCTCAGAAGATTGTGGAAGAAGGTCATGTTGATCAATGGGGGCGTGTGGTAGAGGCCGCCGACAACAAGGGAAGAACTGGTTTGGGGTTCCAAAAGGGTTCGTCAACCGTTAGATCTGAAGAGATATAACTCAGCTTCCATAGCAGAGGGTTCATTCATGGGAATGAACAAAACTTAGCTGTTGTGCTAGAGGATAGTGAAGTGGAAGACTACACCAACTTTGTGACGCATGGACAAACATGCAACAATTGGACTGCTATTGATATTCCTGTTATTTTGCATCGATCTAAGTAATTGCTTTTTATATATATATATATATTTTTTTAAAATCCTTCTCCTATGCCTAAGGGAGAAGTGAACATTGTTTGGGCATTTTAAATTGATCATTAATAAAATTAATTCTATTCATCCACATCTTTGATGTTTATTTTTACTTTTTGCTTATTTCTGAAAATGGTAATCACAAAAAACATAAATAAAAAATATAATTGTCCATCTGCATAATATTTGGTCTCACTTCTCTAAAATCAAAATATCAAATCATTATGCAGGTTGGTTCCTAACTACATTGAATACAATGATTCTTCTCCTTCTCCAAATTTTGAATTCTCTGTGTTTGAAGTCGAGGAGGAAGGTGATGTAGAAGTGAGTGATGAATTGTCTCGTCTTCTTGAGCAAGATGAAAAGATTTTTCAGCCATTTGAAGAGAAGATTGAGTTAGTCAACTTGGGTTTCGAGGATGATGTGAAGGAAGTCAAGATTGGGTCTCGACTGTGTCCAGATGCTAAGAAGGGGTTGATCGATCTTCTGCAAGAGTATTCAGATGTGTTTGCTTGGTCCTATCAAGACATGCCTGGGTTGGATTCTGATATTGTGGAGCATAGATTGCCGTTAAAGCCAGAATGCCCGCCAGTTAAGCAGAAATTAAGAAGAACGCATCCTGATATGGCTGTAAAGATCAAAGAGGAAGTTCAGAAGCAGATTGATATCGGTTTCCTTATAACTGCTGAGTATCCACAATGGGTGGCCAACATTGTGCCTGTGCCAAAGAAAAATGGAAAAGTCCGCATGTGTGTTGACTATAGAGATTTGAATAAAGAAAGTCCGAAAGATGATTTCCCTCTGCCACACATTGATATGTTGGTAGACAATACTACTAAATTCAAAGTCTTTTCGTTTATGGATAGATTTTCTGGATATAATCAGATTAAGATGGCACCCGAGGATATGGAGAAGACCACATTCATTACACCCTGGGGAACATTCTGTTATGGAGTGATGCCTTTTGGTCTAAAGAATGTTGGTGCAACTTACTAGAGAGCAATGACTACTCTTTTTCATGATATGATGCATAAAGAGATTGAAGTTTATGTCGATGACATGATTGCTAAATCAATTGATGAAGAGGAACATGTTGAGCATTTGTTGAAGCTATTCCAGCATTTGAGGAAGTATAAACTCCGCCTGAATCCCAATAAGTGTACTTTTGGTGTTCGTTCTGGTAAGCTGTTGGGCTTTATTTTCATCGAGAAGGGTATTGAAGTTGATCCTACCAAGGTTAAAGCAATACAAGAGATTCCTGCAAGTCAGAGGTTTTCTCGGCCACTTGAATTATATTTCTAGATTCATTTCCCACATGACTGACACATGTGCGCCTATATTCAAGCTTCTTCGGAAAGATCAGTCTTGTGACTGGACCAAAGATTGCCAGGAAGCATTTGATAGTATCAAAGAATATTTTCTTGAGCCTCCTATTTTGTCTCCACCTGTCGAAGGAACACCGTTGATCATGTATTTAACTGTGCTAGAAGATAGTATGGGTTGTGTTCTATGTCAGCAAGATGAGACTGGGAAGAAAGAATTTGCAATCTACTACCTCAGTAAGAAGCTCACCGACTGTGAGACTCGATATTCAATGCTTGAGAAGACTTGTTGCGCATTGGCTTGGGCTGCTAAGCGTCTGCGTGAGTATATGTTGAATCATACCACTTGGTTGATATCCAAAATAGATCCAATCAAGTATATATTTGAGAAGCCTGCTTTAACTGGGAGAATTTCCAGTTGGCAGATTTTATTATCAAAGTATGATATCGAATACCGATCTCAGAAAGCGATCAAAGGAGTATCTTGGCTGACCATTTGGCTTACCAACCAATTGAAGATTATCAGTTAATGCAGTATGATTTTCCTGATGAAGAGATTTTGTACTTGAAAATGAAAGATTGTGATGAACCATTGCTAGAAGAAGGGCCAGAACCTGGTTCAAGTTGGGGCATGGTATTTGATGAAGCAGTTAATCAATATGGAAATGGCATTGGGGCAGTGATTATTACTCCTCAAGGCACACATCTACCATTTACAGCTACATTGACTTTCAAGTGTACAAACAACATGGCAGATTATGAAGCTTGCACTATGAGGCTTGAAGAGGCCATGAATCTCAGAATCAAGTATTTGGATGTCTTCGGTAATTCGGCTTTGGTTGTGAATCAGATCAAAGGAGAATGGGAGACAAATCAGCCCAGTTTGATACCATATAGAGATTATGCGAGGAGGATTTCAACATTCTTTACAAAGGTTGAGTTTCATCATATCCCTCGAGATGAGAACCGGATGGCAGATGCTCTTGCAACATTGGCATCAATGATTATAGTGAAGTTTTGAAATGAAGTTCCCAATTTGTCTGTGATGCGTCTTGATAGGCCAGCTCATGTGTTTGCTGTTGAAGAGATCAAAGATGAGAATCCGTGGTATTACGACATCAAATGTTTCCTCCAAAGTCAAATTTACCCGCCCGTGGCATCTTTGAGAGACAAGAAGACTTTGAGAAGATTAGCTGGTAATTTCTACTTGAATGGTGATATACTGTACAAGAGAAACTTTGACATGGTTTTGCTCAGATGCGTGGTTAGACATGAAGCAGACTTGTTGATGACTGAAGTGCATGAAGGTTCCTTTGGTACTCATTCCAATGGACATGCAATGGCGAAGAAGATGTTGCGAGAAGGTTACTATTGGGTAACAATGGAATCTGACTGTTGCAACTTTGTGAAGAAATATCACAAGTATCAAATTTATGCTGATAAGATTCATGTTCCTCCGACACTATTGAATGTTATCTCTTCCCCATGGACCTTCTCCATGTGGGGAATTGATATGATTGGGATGATTGAGCCCAAAGCTTCGAATGGACATCATTTCATTTTGGTGGCAATTGACTACTTCACAAAATGGGTTGAAGCGGCATTGTATGCAAATGTCACCAAGCAAGTTGTTGTAAGGTTTATCAAGAATCAGATTATATGTCGTTATGGTGTTCCAAGTAAGATCATTACTGACAATGGATCAAACTTGAATAACAATATGATGGAAGCTCTTTGCAAAGACTTCAAGATTGCACATCATAATTATTCTCCCTATAAACCCAAGATGAATGGGGTTGTTAAAGTTGCGAACAAGAACATCAAGAAGATTATTCAGAAGATGGTTGTCCCGTATAAGGATTGGAATGAGATGCTCCCATTTGCTTTACATGGGGATCGTACATCTGTCAGCACTTCAACAGGGGCAACCCCTTTCTCTCTCGTGTATGGTATGGAAGCAGTGCTCCCCGTAGAGGTTGAGATTCCTTCATTACGTGTGCTCATGGAAGCCAAGCTGGCTGAGGCTGAATGGTGTCAGACCAGGTTTGATCAGTTGAATTTAATTGAAGAGAAGAGATTAACGGCCATGTGTTATGGTTAGTTATATCATCAGAGAATGAAGAAACCTTTTGATAAGAAGGTCAAAACTCCTGTGTTCAGAGAAGGTGACCTTGTGCTCAAGAAGATTTTGTCATTCAAGCCAGATTCTAGAGGAAAATGGACCCCCCAATTATGAAGGCCCATATGTTGTTAAGAGAGCCTTTTCAGGCGGTGCTTTGATTCTTACAACTATGGATGGTGAAGAGTTCACTCGTTGTGTGAACGCAGATGCAGTCAAGAAATACTTCGCCTAAAAAAGAAAAGAACAACTCGCTAAGTTGAAGACCCGAAAGGGCGGCTTAGGCAAAAATGAGCGTCTCGGTGGATTGAAAACCTGAAAGCGCGATCCAGGAAAAAATTAGAGACATAAAACAGAAAAGAATTTCCTTATAAGTTGAGTAGTCCACCTTGGGGAAACTAATGCAAAAATGACGGATTATGGCAAGTAACTGTATTCTGCTGATCTTCAGTGATTTTGAAGACTTGTTTGAGCACAAGGGTTGGCATCGATTCATCTTCAGCAATGGTCAAAAGCATAGTGGATGTCAAGAGCTTGTAGAAGGATTAAGGATCATTTGTATTCAATGTAACCCTTTTCAATGTAAATTACCATTTTTAACTTTGTAAAATCTATGGAGTCTTGTCATTTACAGACTACCATCCTATTAAATGAAGTTGAGCTTTTATCCAATTGTTTCTACTGTTATTTACTTCAGCCAATAGTTTTAAATTTTATTATGATCATTTTGAAATTGAAATTTTTAAATAAAAATCAAGTTTTCTTTAATATATAAAAGCAAGAACTTTTCCAAAGCAAGTAAAAAGAATATCAATAGCATTTCAGTAAGGAGCAAGTTCTTAAGTGCGAAGCATCTGAGGTTCCCCAGACAGTTAACTCTTCGGATACCCATAGAAATTTGTGTTGATTCAGTTCCTCGGCGGAGTGTTTGATCCCTAGTTGAGCTTCTTTCTTTATCCCCAGCTGAGTTGGTTGCGGCGTGTCCTTGTCTCCAACGGAGTTTTGGCCCTTCCCAGCCGAGTTCGTGTTTCCTCAGCAGGTAAATTGTCATCGGAGATGTTTGATCTTTCCCCAGTAGGTTTGTCTCCCATCTTTATGGTGTTGACCTAAAATTCCCTACAGTTTGGATGTTTTATCCTCAGTAGATCTCCTTCCCCATCCAGGGTTAAGCCTTTGGGTTGTTGATCTCTCTGTCCTGCAGCAGTTTGTCTCCATGATTTTGTGGATTGACCAAGGATTGTACCGGTGGTTCAATTTCTTTACGACGCCTTTCTATCCTTTGCGACCGTTTTCTCAGCATAATCACCATAAATACATATACATATACATTCATTCATGTTTTGCATTCTCCTGCATCTTCATATTTGATTTGTTTAAGATTTTCATTCTCTGTTATGGTGGTACTTTATCCCCATACCAAATCTGGTGTATGTCCTCCTTCAATTGAAGAGTGTCAGCCCCTAAGCAGAAAAGACTTTAACCTTTCTCTGTTTCCCCACTGAGTTTGTTTCCTCGTGGATGATTGTTATTTCAGTTTCCTCTCCAGCAAATTTTCTGGATGGAATTATTCCCCTTGAGTTATGTCCTCATTCGGTTGAGTCTTGATTAACCGTTTTCTTTTTAGCTCTTACCTAGATAGATATTTTGGTCCCCTAAGAGTCTATTACCCAGTGACTGGTGATATTCTTCTTAGTTTGCAGTTTGTTACTTCTTGCCCAATACCCGGCAAAAGTACCCTTTTTATCCTCAACAGTATCCCTAGTGGATCTATTCCTCGAAAAGTATATCCTTGATATGTTCATCATAACTGGTGACGGATATCTTTTCTTCCCCCGTAGAGTCTATCCTTGATATGTTCACTTTAACCAGTGGCGAATATTCTGTTATTTGGTATTCTACCCACTAAAAAGGTAGTTGTAATCCCTATTTTGGTTCCTCAGAGAGTTAATCCTTGATATGTTCATCTTAATCGATGACGGGTTTTCTTCTCCTTGTTGGTTTTCTACCCAGTAACCGATAGTTGTAAATCCTTCTTCTTTTCCCCTGTGCAGAGTTAATCCTTGATATGTTCACTTTAACGGGTGGTGGATTTTCTCTTTGATTGGTATTCTATCCAGTAACTGATAGATGTAATCCCTACCTTTTCCCCTTTTCAAAGTCTATCCTTGATATGTGTCGCAACCTGCGAAAAAATCAACCGACGAAAAAGAAATGACAGAAGAGTCGCCACCGTGCGTTATTTATCCCAAAGAGGGGAAAGGAAGCGCTCGAAGTAAACCTGGAAAACGGAAAGGAAAAGACAAGGTCTCGCAACCAAATCTTGGGTTCGGGAGTCGGTTATGCGAAGGGAAGGTATTAGCACCCCTACGCATCTGTAGTACTCTACGGGATCCACTTTTGTTATTCTTGTCTAAAGGGTGTGGGTTTATCTAATGTGTTATTTATTAAAAGGGGGGTCGAAAGAAAATGACTCGCACGGATGTCGCATCCACTGCATACGTATCTCATCTGAATATGAGAATCAGAGTCTTCGTAGCTCGGCTACCTAGGGGTTAAAGGGAAGTGTGCTCGGTAAGACATCGCGTCTTATGCCTACGTATCTCATCTGGAATGAGAATCAGAGAAAAACGTAGTTCGGCTAACTACGGGGTTGGTTTTGGATGAACGACGTTAGTACGCAATCTACCGGATGCTCGACCTTTGGAGACATACTCGTCTGTAGTAGAAGGAGTAACGTGTTCTTAGAAGAAAAATCAATGAGTTGGTGGTGTTTGGGAACGCTCATGCAAAAGGGGTAATGAGGATAAGACCTCATAGCTCTTAACCCTGGACAGGGTGAGCTCATGACAAAAAATGGGGGTTCAGAAAGAGGGAACCCTCTCCACAGACTGACCAGACAAAAGATCTGGGGTTTTATTCTGAAGCATCGACACGTAGTGTGATCTTAAAGAATGATGCACTGAATAACGGGGGATTGACTACTAATCCCTTTTATCCGTCAATTGCCTCTTCAGGGAGGTCTTTGGGCACAAAAGTAAATAAACAAAAGAAAACATTGCCTCCTATCGAGGTCTTCCAGCTAAGAAAGCGGTAAAAAGCGGGAAAGATGTAAAAGTACCAACGGATAAAGATCCGAAGTAACAACAACTAAAGAGACAAGAAACCCGGAGATCTCTCAAGCCGACACCATCAAAGAAAGCAAGTCAGCACAGGTAATCGGAATAAATCTCCTAGTGGTATCCCACAAATAAAGTGGAATACCAAACAGGCTATCTCTTCAGGAGTCATGTGAGCCCTCCCAAGAAAAACTCAACAAACAGGTTAGAGAAACAAGATGGGGTGCAATCAAGAGTTGCACCAAATAATAGAGTCACATGAATCATGCCATTAAAGTTCACAAAAAGCTCGCAAAAAGCAACCAAGGGTAGGAGGCCTAAACCTCTTGTCAAACAAATGCATTAAAAGGGTATCAAAAATTTCAGGTTGAAAGTATAAAGTAGTGGAAATAGGGCAAACCTGATTGGAGAGATCGAATGAAATTGAATTGCCCGGTTGGGTTTGCAAAGCAATCTGAGGGTTTATATGAGATGGAATTGGCTCTTTGTAAATGAGTTCCCTTCAGTCTCTGGAGGTTGCTCTGAACTCTGTTAGCTCTTCTCTCACTATCTTTTTCCCAGGTTAGGTCAGGGTTTTTTTAGGAGATGGAAGTCTAGAATATATAGCCTAATCTCGTGGCTTTGTGGGCTCAAATGAGAGAGGTCAAAGTCCATGATTTTTCTATTATATTTTATTTATTTATTTATTTATTTATTTTTTTCGAATCGCTTGGGCTTCGCCTAGCGAGCATGACAGTTCAAGAAATTCCTCTGAGCGTAGGTGATTCTGGTGGCTTCTCTTGGGACTCGCTAGGCGACCCATTCTGCTCGCCTAGCGAGCATGAAAGCTCATGAACAAACTTTTGCTCCTTCAAGATTAACGTTTTGACTGATGAATAGACCCCATTTGAACATGTTGGAAGTATCTCAAGCCATTCCCTTGTGTTGACTGATCACCCAGATAGGACCCACAAAGTGTCTTGGATGATATTCAAGCTTCTTGGATCTAATTTTGATTGACATGATGAAATGCAATATGAAATATTAAATGACCTAAAAATGAATGCATGAATAAGGAGGGAAAATTTTGGGGTGTTACAGCTGCTCCTATTCAATCATCAGCTAACCCGAGCAGGATGAAAGCGAACAACTTATCAGACAAACAGGGTGAGCTGTGGTTGAATACCAAAGACAGACTGAAAATTTGCGCTCTGAGAACACCAAAAAAATGCTGAAATACACCGCGCTGTTTATTTTTCTTCCGATCCTCTGGCTGAATCTGAATCAGTCTTCTGACTTAATCTGGAGTTTCGATCCTTTGGCTGAATCTATACTCAATTTAGTCCTCTGGTTGGATATTAATTTTGATCCTCGGGCTGGATACGATTTTGATTCTCTGGATGAATCTATTTTTGGTCTTCGGGATAAACATGACTTCGATCTTCTGGCTAAATCTTCTATGTTTCGATTCTCTGGCTGAATCTATTTCCGGTCTTCGGGCTAGACCTGACTTCGATCTTCTGGCTAGATCTACTTCGATCTTCTGGCTAGATCTACTTCGATCTTCTGGCTAGATCTACTTCGATCTTCTGGCTAGATCTACTTCCTTTGTTTCGATTCTCTGGCTGAATCTATTCTTTTTTTTATTCTCTGGCTCAATCTATTTTCGGTCTTCGGGCTAGACCTGACTTTGATCTTCTGGCTAGATCTACTTCGATCTTTTGGCTAGATCTGCTTTGTTTTGATGGTAAATTCCCATCATCAGGATCTCGCATCTGAGGCATGCGCTGGTTGACCCTCTTTCGAAACCTACACCCAATCTTCATGTTAGATATGCAACTTCGAGAATATTCCACTTTTTTGGGCTTCGTACATATTCTTCAGGCTAGAACATGTTGCAACAACTTTTCAATTAGACTTTGTGTTTTTTTTTAAATTGCGATCCGTAGGCTGGATCCTCTTGTAGATTGATTTTCTGTTGAGCTATCAATCTACTCCTCCAGCTGGCTTGCTGGGGAGATAACGCTTGTAGGCGACTCTCTGGCTGAATATTCAAATTGAACCTCAGGCTGGCTCATTGGAAAACGATTCTCAGGCTGAATCTTCAAATTGAACCTTAGGCTGGTTCATTGGAAAACGATTCTCAGGCTGAATCTTCGAAATGAACCTCGTGCTGGATCACACACACTTGATCCTCTGGCTGGATCTCATGACTTCGGTTGTAAAGTAATTCTTTAGTCTGCTTTGAAGAACCCGTTTATCAGCTTATGTGTATGCTTGATATGCAAATGCAAATGCAAATGTTATGCATGGTGCAAAAAGGAAATCTGCTTGGGGAAGCAAATTCTGGCAGGGAGCGGATCGCTGTATCGATCTTTGAATGCTCGGTGGGGAATGATCCATCTTCCGGGACCGGGGGGCCACCGAAAATAAATCGGCTTTTTTCTGGGAAGTTGACCTTGCTGGGGGAGTACCAACTATGGGAATTTTGTTTGGCGAGGCTCTGTGAGGAGAGTCTGCGGGGAAATCACTTCCTGGGGAAATGTCGTAGGAATCGACCTTTGCTGGGGATATGAACTTGCTAATCGTCCTCAGGCTGAGGATCAGAACAATCTGTTAAAAATATTCTGCTGGGGAATGAGATAACTACCGGGGACACCACCCTCTCGTCTGTTGGGTATGCAACTACTCCGCTGTTGCTGGGGATACAAGGTGCAACTCTACTGGGGGACATGCTCTGCTGAGGAGAGACTTTGTCAACCGCTTGGGGATGAGGATTCATGACTTGGCATCCGGTTCCTGTGACCTGCAATCACACACGTATGCCCCGGGGAAATTACTTGATTTGAATTCGCCGTCCAGGATTAAGCACATTCAAAGCAATTTTAAATGTTTTCCTGTGCAAATCATCTGTAAAAACCACCATTATGTTCAGATGCAATATGTTTCATCAAAAATTCGGACATTTTTTTTTTGCAAACAAACTGATAAATGAAAAATAAAGAGGCTTTTTAACTGAATGATTTGACTTTTATTGATGGAAAAGTTTGTGCCACTAATAGGCGAGTACATCGGGAAGCTGATCCCTGAAAAGAGGCGATCGCTATAAATTGAACAAAAAAAAACTATCCTAATGGCAATGTGGAAACGGGGTCCCATTGGGTTTCGACTCTACTATGGCTCGTATGACCTCAAGACGCTCTGCTCATCTTGCTTTCTGAAGTGGATGATTAATCGGTCTTTAACCTTCGAAGATTGTCGGATTGAATGAAACGGTGACATAACACAGATGAACTCAGATTGCAGTCATTCGCTTATTCCCTCTTTTGCGTGGACCGCCCTTTTGGGTTTTCAATCCACCGGGATACCCTTTTTTGCCTGAGCCGCCCTTTCGGGTTTTCGACTCACCGGGTGTACATTTTTTTTTTATATCCCTAATTTTTGCCCGAACCTCTTTATTATTTTTTTTTTTGGTTTTTGTTCGTCGGGATGCCCTTTTTTGCTTGGACTCTCTTTTTTGTCCAGCGGGTCAATTATGCGAAGTATTTTTTAACTGCGTCTGAGTTGACAGGGGATGGGAAGTCTTCGCCATCCATGGTTGTTAGCATAAAAGCTCCGCTAGAGAAAACTCTTTTAACCACGTATGGACCCTCATAGTTCGGTGTCCATTTGCCCCTGTAATCTGTGTTGGGAGGAAGAATTATTTTGAGTACCAATTCACCGACTTGATGCTCCCGAGGGTGCACTTTCTGATCAAATGCTCTCTTCATTCGTCTCTGATATAGTTGGCCATGGCATATAGCTGCTAGTCTCTGTAAGAAACCAAATGAGGCTGATGTGTATACCATTTCCCGTTGGTTTGATTGATGACCAAAGCTGAATCCCCGTATACATCCATGGTTTTAATCCGTAGGTTGATGGCTTCCTCAAGTCCTAGGATACAAGCTTCGTATTCGGCTTCATTGTTGGTGCAGGGAAAAGTTATTCTGGCACAAAATGGCATATGAACTCCCTCCGGCGTGATCAACACTGCGCCAACTCCGCGACCATTGACGTTGACCGCCCCATCAAACATCATAATCCATTTGGATTCAGGTTCAGGCCCCTCCTCTGGGAGTGGTTCCTCGCAATCTTTCGATTTGAGAAACATGATGTCCTCATCAGGAAAGTCGAACCTCATAGGTTGGTAATCATCAATCGGTTGCTCTGCAAGATAGTCTGACAAGACACTTCCTTTGATGGCGTTTTGTGAGGTGTATTGGATGTCATACTCTGTCAGTATCATTTGCCACCTAGCAACCCTTCCGGTAAGCGCTGAATTTTCAAAAATATACTTGACTGGATCCATCTTTGACATCAATAGAGTCGTGTGAGTCAACATATACTGTCTTAGTCGGCGAGCAGCCCATGCCAAAGCGCAGTAAGTTTTCTCGAGCAGTGAGTATCTTTGTTCACAGTCGGTAAACTTTTGCTAAGGTAGTATATTGCATGCTCTTTTCGACCTGACTCATCATGCTGACCGAGCACACAACCCATTGACCTTTCTAACACTGTCAAGTACATGTCAGGATGAGTTTGGCGTAACTTCTGCTTCACCGGCGGTATATCTTCATTCAACGGTAACCTGTGCACAACGATGTCCGTATCCAAACCTGGCATATCTTGATAGGACCAAACAAAGATGTCGACGTACTCACGAAGCAAACTGATCAACTGTTCTTTCACCTCGGCCTGTAGACTGGCCCCGATCTTGATCTCTTTCTTGTCGTCTTCGGTACCAATGTTGACAGTCTCAATCACCTCCTGATAAGGTGTAATAGCTCGGTCCTCTTGTTTCAACAACCTGGCTAACTCTTCAGGCAATTCACGATCTTCCTCAACCCCTTATTCAGCTTGATAGATAGGATTGTCGAAGTCATACTTGGCCATAGCAGTGAGATCCGGGTGATTATGATGGAGGATCATGCTTTACCTTAGAACGAGAGATTTTTTTTTGGAAAGAAAAACGAAAAAGAAACATCGCCATTTTTTGTAAAAGTAAAATAATTGAAAGAAAGAGAACACAAAATTGTTTGCAAAAGCTATCCTTTATTGATGATGAAAATAATTGCGAAATGTAACTAAATGGATGGCCCTACAGATGAGTCATTACACCTTGGGAAAAGTGTAAGACTTTATTATGCATGTAATGAAAGGAAAACAATAAAAATTACTCTTTCAGTAGAGTAACCTGGACGACTTTTTCAGACGACCAGTTGTTGAGCTTTTCTCCCGGGACACATGGGCGAATCCAACTATCTAAGTCACAGTCGCTGTCAGCCTTGTCTTCATCTACAACATTGATGATGTGGGGAGAAACCAAACCCCCGCTGGAGAAAGTACCGGCTTCATTCTTTTGAGACCCCGAAGTAAACCCCAATCCAAACTTGTCTTCTTTGATGACTGGCTCCACAAATTTGCCCCAGCCTTGGGCATTACCAGCTTTAACCACTTCAACAACTTGCTTGTATGAAGAGATAGAAGTTCCGACCTTCTCGGACTTAGGTGAAGAGACAACTTCGGGCACGACCTCACTGATGTTTATGGCTTCAAATCCCTGACACAGCATCTCATGCATCTCGCCATCCATCTCCACATACTTAAATGTAGACAGGTGGCTGACAAAAATATCTTCTTCACCACAGACAATGACGACCTGACCTTCTAATTCATATTTGAGCTTCTGGTGGAGAGTAGAAGTAACAGCACCGGCAACATGAATCCAAGGCCGACCTAGCAGACATCTATAGGCAGGCTGGATATCCATCACACAAAAGGTGCTCTTGAACACCTGCGGTCCAATCTTAACTGGCAACTCAACTTCGCCAAAGACAGATCTCTTAGAGCCATCAAAAGCCCTCACAACTAAATTACTTGGCCTCAGGATGATGCCATCGCAATCCAACTTCATTAAGGCTTTCTTTGGAAGAACATTAAGAGAAGAACCTATATCCACCAGAACATGGGAAAGCACCGCCCCTTTGCATTCCATTGTGATATGTAAAGCCTTGTTGTGATTCCTGCCCTCAGATGTCAGGTCATAGTCAGTGAAACCTAGCCCATGGCTAGCATTTACATTTGAAACTACCGACTCCAGTTGGTTAACGGTTATCTCTGGTGGAACATATGCCATATTCAGTACTTTCAACAAGGCTGCTCTGTGCGCCTCAGAGCACATCAATAGTGAGAGAATGGAGATCTTTGAGGGTGTCTAATTTAGCTGGTCGACTACCTTGTAGTCACTTTTCTTGATAATCCTTGTAGGTGTTTAATTGGCTGCATTGTATGGTAAAACACTAGCTGGATTCTAATGTCTTGACTAATGTCATGACATGTTGTGAAGGCGTTTGTGTAACTGCATTGGAGGTTAGAGTATCTAACTGTACTCTGATGTCTTGACTAATGTCATGACATACCTGAGTAACTTACTGCAGGATTAGCTAATACAGGATTTATTGAATGTCAAATTGGATGTGGTGACATTCATCCCTGTCAGCAGATACTGAGGAATAGAACAGTTGGTGTTCTGTTAGAGCTCAGTATTCATTTGCAGTCTGGTTATCAAGGAAATACCAGACCTGGCATAAGGCCTACTATATGAATGTCAAACTGGATGTTATGACATTCATCATGGACAGCATATACTGAATAATAGACATAGTGGTGTTCTGCTACACTTCAGTATGTTTCTCAGTCTGCCCTTTAAAAGGATAACAGAACTGACTTAAGGCTAAATGTGTAAATGTCAAATTGGATACTTTGACATGTATTGATGTAAGCTGCTACTGTAGAATGGACAGTTTGGTCCTGTACAGTTCAGCAAAATTGTACAGTCTGCTTTCAGGAAAAACAGACTTAGCATATGGTCTTTGATGTCAATTTTGAATGTTGTGACATTCATTCCTGACAGCATATGCTGTATTGTAGGTTGTTTAGTTTTCTGTTTCAGCTTTTTCTCAGGCTATTCTTCAGGGATTCAACAGGTGAGAGAAAATCCAGGAAATCAACAACCAAGCTACATTTAATAAACCTAACAAATAGCCTATTTGTTAGTAACCTAGATGTGGAATTTAGGGAAACTCGGGTGACCTTAAATTCAGGAAAATACAAGTGCAAAGGCCCAAGTACTGCAATATAAAAGGAAGTCGTTCCTTCATTCAGAACTGGGGATTTTGAGGCGTGAAGATTTAGTGTGTCCATCATACTTCACTGCTGTATTTTTGTGAGTCTTGTATTAGACATATCTTGTAAACCAAGCTGTTATCTCGTAGATGATTGCTTTGGTGTAGGGTGTTCATTGAGCTGTAAGTGTTGTGTCACTCTAAGCTTTTAAGCGTGAGTGCTGTGTATCTTGATTAAAGCTGTTAAGCACAATCAAGAGTTGTTTGAAGTATGACTTCAAAATTGTCTTTAATATTGATTAAAGGTAGTAATCACTGAGGTGATTGAGGGGGAGTGAGTAGGAACTCTGATCTTAGTGTAAGATTGAAATTGCATTGGGTAGGGATTAAGTGAAGAGTTGTAAACGGGTGAGTTTAGCTTTGAATTAATACTACTGATAGTGGATTTCCTCCCTGGCTTGGTAGCCCCCAGACGTAGGTCATGTTGGACTGAACTGGGTAAACAATTACTTGTGTTATTTACTGCACTTACTTTTAAGTTCTGCATAATTCTTGTTTGTGCAGAATTGGATGTCATAACAACCCGTGTGACATCGAAAGTCTGATAACTAGAATTTCAATCCTCATAAACTCATCCACTTCCTTTTCGAATGCGATCTAAGGAGGAGCTTCCTCAGTAGTAACCTCTTCGGTGGCTACCTGTTTTCCTTTAGCCTTGGCAGCTGCCTCAACTTCAGTATTCGTGCGCAATGTTGATGGTGCAAATAGGCGTCCACTGCGAGTGAAGCCACCAACTCCTCCAACATTGTCTACAGCGGAGCTACCAATGTCAATGTCTTCATCGTTAACTTTCTGCCGCTGGCAGTAGATATCAGCCCCATAGTGCCACAGGATAGCACTGTTTTCTCATACGGAACAGGTCCTGGTACCGTGATGGTGACCGAACTAACCAAAGCCGGTTGATGGCTGTCAGAGTAAATTGTAAGTGCTGCTGGATTTTCTGGGAAATATATTGTTGTCGGAGCGGGTCTCTCGGGAACATGTATTTCTTCAAGAGTGAAATAAATCGTCACTGTTGACACATCATTCTTCACTGGACGGGTCTGATCGAACTAGAGACAACCTTCATCTATCAGTCGCTGAATATCCCTTTTCAAACTATCACATTCGTTCTCGGCAGCTTGACAATTTCTGCACTCTTCCCCACAGCCCGGGAAAATCCGTCCTTTCAAGAGTCGGTCTTTAACCACCGACAGCGAAGTCTTCACTTTAGTCACATCAGAAACCAAATTCAAAGTTTCCCCACTATCAACTACATTAGCCCTCTGCCCGCCGTGGGCTGGCATCGGGTTTTGGATAACATTAGGCACCGGAGAAAAATTGATAGCCTGGGCATCTCTCAAATCATGTACCTTTAGCTGGAGAGCTTTGCAATTGTCTGTAGTATGGCTAGGTGCGTTGGAGTGAAAAGCACATCTGGCGTTGACATCATAACCCCTAGGCAAATTATTGGGATCGATTGGCGGGGCCAGAGTTCTTTATGTAACCAGATTCAGGTCAATCAGCCTGGGAAGTAACACAGAATAAGGCATTGGGATTGGCTAAATGACCTGGTCCGTCTGCCTTGGATGTTGTTGATAGTGTCTCTGCTGACCCGGATTACCTCTTTGTTGTTGATTGTTGTACCTGGGTTGCTGTTGCGGATGATACTGCGGTTGTTGTTGTTGAGGAGCAGGTGTTGGAATAGTGACTGCGGCCACTTGATCTTGATAATAATTAGGGCGTCCTCTGCCCCTGCCTCTGCCGGCATACACAATGCTTGTCTCGCCTTCTCTTCTTCGTTGACCGTTACCAGCAAACGGTCTCTTGGGACCTGATGAGCTGGAAGCACTATTGTCTTGAATTCGGCCCATCTTCAACAGACTCTCGATTCTTTCTCCAGCAATTACTATCTCTGCAAAGCTGAATGACGGGAAAGCAACCAATCTCTCAATATAATTGCCTTGAAGAGTGTTCATGGTCATATCCGCCATCTCCCTTTCGGACATAGGGGGTTGGACGGACGCGGCAATTTGTCTCCAACGCTGAGCATATTCTCTAAAGGTCTCCTTGGCAGTCTGAGACATTCCTTGCAACAAGGTCCGATTTGGAGCCATGTCCAAGTTGTATTGATATTGTTTGACAAAAGCCTCCGCCAAGTCTTTCCAGCTCTTGATGGTAGTACGAGACAAATGAGAATACCATTCACGAGAAGCCCCAGTCATACTGTCTTCAAAATAGTACATTCACAGCTTTTCATCCTCCGTGTGAGCTCCCAACCTTCCCATATAAGATTGGAGATGAGTGCGTGGGAAAGAAGCCCCGTTGTATTTCTCAAAAGTAGGGGGTTTGAACTTGTGAGGAATCCTCACTCCCTGAACCAGACCAAGATTTGTGACATCAAAACCTAAGGAATTTTGAGACTCCAAAGATTTGAGCTTCTCAGCAAGCTCATCCATACGGCGAGTGGTCTCATGAGCTTCGTCGTGCAAAGAGAATTGATCATACTGATAATCCTCGGTAACGGGGAGCCCGTTAATCGAATTCCTTGATTCACATTGTACCTTCCGCCAATACCATTTCCAACATTCCCCGTGTTGCCAACATTACCCGGGTTTCCATCAGCATTTGCGTTACCCGCGTTACCAGTGTTCACAAGGTTATTAGCGTTCCCAGGGTTACCAGGGTTTCCCTCAGCGTTTGGTATCTCCACCTCTGGATCGGGCCTCGGTTGCTCAACCAATTCCCTCAGTTTTTCCTGGCCTTCTGCCATACCAGTCATCAATGTCATGAACTGATCCATCCTTTCACGCATATCAGCCAGCTCTTTCTGTACCTGGTCCATCGCTAGTCGCGGACGATTTTCCTTGGTCGGGTACCTGTGGACTTGCTTGGGACCAATAATGCCTGAAACAGGGAACAAACCTTAGACACTGCGGTGACACCTGCAAAACAAACAAAGGTTAATATGCATGGTATGCGATGCGCTGCTTATTCATTTTTAAGGCACCCCCCATTTTGAAAGGGAATACCCTGCCAATGAATAAGCATGAGATGTTGGATGCAAATATGCAGATGATGATATGCAATACAAAGGCATGTCAATCAGAATTGCTGTATCCGCTTGAACATCTGTTAGGTTGTACTGTCTGAAGAGAAAACCACTGAGGAATATAATACGAAATCAGAACTCTGCTCCAGAAAACCGGGTTGGTTGGAAGTTAAGGTTTCCTGAATTTAGCCCGCCCCTCACTGGTAGGTTCTAAGAACAGAAGTTTGTCCTTTTCAGCCCTTCAATCGAGAATAATACGTTTACCACTGAAGGTTTGGCATTATTACGGGATAAAAGACCTCAACTGACTCCCCTCAACAGGACATCCTAATAGCAAGTTCCCAGTCTCGGGGTCCTCGGGTTGAGCAGCGAGAATGCGCCCACCAGAGCTAACATAAACGCGTCTCGGAGGAGAGGCCTCGACTGAGTTCTCGGGAAATGGTCACCAGATTCGACGATTTCTAAAGGAACATCTTGCCGTTACGGAACACCCGTAGGACAGAATATATCCAAAAGAAACCTCGTCTGGGTGTGGGTCTTCATGAACGACTTAACGTAGCAACACGCCACGCAAGCCTCATGACTATCCACTCTAAACCTGTGTGTACACTCAAGCCTGGGTAATGGGATTATCTCTCATAGAACATCCCATCCCAACAAACAGAACCAGCAGATACGGCAATCATATGTACACAATGCAATAAGATAAAGCAGGTAGATAAATAACTGTACAAAAGAATAAACACCCAATAAACAAACAACCTACAAAAGCTAGGAGGGACTCGCTTAGGGAAACAAGGTCCCCAGCAGAGTCGCCAGCTGTCGTAACCTGCGAAAAAATCAACCGGCGAAAAAGAAATGACAGAAGAGTCGCCACCGTGCGTTATTTAACCCAAAGAGGGGAAAACGCTCGAAGTAAACCTGGAAAACGGAAAGGAAAAGACAAGGTCTCGCAACCAAATCTTGGGTTCGGGAGTCGGTTATGCGAAGGGAAGGTATTAGCACCCCTACGCATCCGTAGTACTCTACGGGATCCACTTTTGTTGTTCTTGTCTAAAGGGTGTGGGTTTATCTAATGTGTTATTCATTAAAAGGGGGGTCGAAAGAAAATGACTCGCACGGATGTCGCATCCACTGCATACGTATCTCATCTGAATATGAGAATCAGAATCTTCGTAGCTCGGCTACCTAGGGGTTAAGGGGAAGTATGCTCGGTAAGACATCGCGTCTTATGCCTACGTATCTCATCTGGAATGAGAATCAGAGCAAAACGTAGTTCGGCTAACTACGGGGTTGGTTTTGGATGAACGATGTTACTACGCAATCTACCGGATGCTCGACCTTTGGAGACTTACTCGCCTGTAGTAGAAGGAGTAAACATGTTCTTAGGAGAAGAAAAATCAATGAGTTCATGGTGTTTGGGAATGCTCATGCAAAAGGGGTAATGAGGATAAGACCTCATAGCTCTTAACCCTGGACAGGGTGAGCTCATGACAAAAAGTGGGGGTTCATAAAGAGGGAAACCTCTCCACAGACTGACCGGACAAAAGACTTGGGGTTTTATTCTGAAGCATCGACACGTAGTGTGATCTTAAAGAATGACGCACTGAATAACATGGGATTGAGTACTAATCCCTTTTATCCGTCAATTGCCTCTTCAGGGAGGTCTTTGGGCACAAAAGTAAATAAACAAAAGAAAACATTGCCTCCTATCGAGGTCTTCCAGCTAAGAAAGCGGTAAAATGCGGGAAAGATGTAAAAGTACCACACGGATAAAGATCCGAAGTAACAGCAACTAAAGAGACAAGAAACCCGAAGATCTCTCAAGCCGGCACCATCAAAGAAAGCAAGTCAGCACAGGTAATCGGAATAAATCTCCCAGTGGTATCCCACAAATAAAGTGGAATACCAAACAGGCTATCTCTTCAGGAGTCATGTGAGCCCTCCCAAAAAAAACTCAACAAACAGGTTAGAGAAACAAGATGGGGTGCAATTAAGAGTTGCACCAAATAATAGAGTCACATAATTCATGCCATTAAAGTTCACAAAAAGCTCACAAAAAGCAACCAAGGGTAGGAGGCCTAAACCTCTTGTCAAACAAATGCATTAAAAGGGTATCAAAAATTTCAGGTTGAAAGTATAAAGTAGTGGAAATAGGGCAAACCTGATTGGAGAGATCGAATGAAATTGAATTTCCTGGTTGGGTTTGCAAAGCAATATGAGGGTTTATATGAGATGGAATTGGCTCTTTGCAAATGAGTTCCCTTCAGTCTCTGGAGGTTGCTCTGAACTCTGTTAGCTCTTCTCTCACTATCTTTTTCCCAGGTTAGGTCAGGGTTTTTTTGGGAGATGGAAGTCTAGAATATATAGCCTAATTTCGTGGCTTTGTGGGCTCAAATGAGAGAGGTCCAAGTCCAAGATTTTTCTGTTATATTTTATTTATTTATTTATTTATTTATTTTCTTTTTTTTCTTTTTTTTTCTTTTTTTTTTGGGAGATGGAATTCTAGAATATATAGCCTAATTTCGTGGCTTTGTGGGCTCAAATGAGAGAGGTCCAAGTCCAAGGTTTTTCTGTTATATTTTATTTATTTATTTATTTATTTATTTTTCGAAACGCGTGGGCTTCGCCTAGCGAGCATGACAGTTCAAGAAATTCCTCTGAGCGTAGGTGATTCTGGTGGCTTCTCTTGGGACTCGCTATGCGACCCATTCTGCTCGCCTAGCGAGCATGACAGCTCATGAACAAACTTTTGTTCCTTCAAGATTAACGTTTTGACTGATGAATAGACCCCATTTGAACATGTTGGAAGTATCTCAAGCCATTCCCTTGTGTTGACTGATCACCCAGATAGGACCCACAAAGTGTCTTGGATGATATTCAAGCTTCTTGGATCTAATTCTGATTGACATGATGAAATGCAATATGAAATGTTAAATGACCTAAAAATGAATGCATGAATGAGGAGGGAAAATTTTGGGGTGTTACAATATGTTCACTTTAACCGGTGACGGATTTTCTCTTTGATTGGTCTTCTACCTAGTAAATGACAGTTGTAAATTCTGCTTTGTTCCCTCGCAGAGTAAATCCTTGATATGTTCATCCTAACCGGTGACGGATTTTTCTCTTCGACGGTTTTCTATCCAGTTTTCGATAGATGTAATTCCCCTTTTTGTTGTTCAGTCGGTATATCCTTGATATGTTCATCCTAACCGATGACGGGTATCCTCCTTGACATCCCCATGCAAGTCTATCCTTGATATGTTCATCTTAACCGGTGACTGATTTTTTCCCTGTTGAGTTTATCCTTGATACGTTCATCCTAATCGATGACGGATACTCTCACCCTTCGGTCTTCTACCCAGTAACTGGTAGTTGTAAATCCTATTTTCTCCAGCAAGGCTATTCTTACCCAGTAGCCGATAATGAATTTTCTTTCCTGGCGGTCCTCAGCGAGTCATCCTTGATATGTTCATCTTACCCGATGAAGGATGTCCTCTTTGTTAGATCTTTATTATCTCCTTACCCAGTAACAGGTAGTAGATAATAGATTTCTTCTCCTCCTATGTTGAAGTTTATTTCTTCCCCAGTTGAGTTGAGTGCGTATTTCCTTAGGGAAATCATTGTTCCCCTGCATGAGTCGAATACCTCTGTTTTATCCTGACTTATTCGTATCCCCTGCAGATGTTTGTTCCCCCCGGCCGAGTCTTTCCATTTTTATATGGATTCCCTCAAGTCCCACAGTAGTTTTAAGTCGTAGCCTGACCTACGCATAACTCCTCTTTTATCCCCCAGAGTCTCTGTCTCCCTAGTGAGTTTTCCTTATGGAATGCATTATGCTCCTGTGGACTTTCGGTCTCTCTGATTTCTTTTCCTTTGTGGTAATATTTCCCCATAGAGAATTCATATCATATGCATCATGAGGTCTCTTAGGGACCAAAATTTGTTTCTATATGTTGTTATTTAAGTCCATTCTACTGAGTCGAGCCGAAGATTTTAACCTTCACCTCCTCAGTTAGAATGCCCTTAAATAAGGGCAGTTGTAAGACCCCAATTTTGACCCTAAGATCCCTGATGCATTCTATCATAAGCATTAGCATTGCGATCATACCTTGGCATCCTCCTTACCCCTCTTTCATTGGGTTTTGTTTTGGGAGAAATCACCAAGCACTTTGGGATTATATCATACTTGTATATAATCATTTTACTAACCAAAATACCAAAAATATGTCTTTTTATCTATCTAACTCTTTTTGTAGGTAGGGCGTGATCTCATTGATTAATTGATCACATCTAGGGTTTGAGACCCTCATGAACAAAGATCACAACCAAGAAATGATATAAGAATGGTTATGAGTATTATATATGAGTCCCAATGTTCTCTACATGTTATATTGATCAAGTTTTCTTCAAGAGTTTGAGGGTGATTTGCCTTGGAAATCCTAGTTTGACTGGGTATCTTGAGTAACTTCTCCAACAAACTATCTCACCAATTGATCAAATTTATCAAGGGACACTTCAAATTTAATCATCTTATGTATATATGGTCTACCATGAGCCAAGAAAGTCAAGAGAATTGGAAATTAGCAAGTTGGTTGATGGTGGTTGGCCAGATGAATTCATCTTATCAAAACTGGGTCTCCCTAGATCCTATCTCCTACAATTTTAACCATATGAAAATTATTCTAAGAGAAAACTTACTCTAAATGACATTATAAACAACTTTTATGTTTAGACCTAGAGCTATTTTTTCTTGGAAAATCAATTTCTATGTTGAAACATTATAGGTCATTTGGTCTAAACCCTAATTTGAAAGTCAACTTCCCAAGGCCATAACTTGCTCAATTTTTATGAGATGAAAGATTTACAAGTTTCACAATAAAATTCAATGTGTCTAATTCAACTTTGATGTTTGGAGTGGGAGATAATTCAACTTCTTTGAACATGTGATATGAGGCTACATTATAGGTCACTTTTGACCTATACCATTGATCAAGTGATTTTTCCAAACTTCAAAAATGCATAACTCTATCATTTCAAATCCAAATTACATGAATTTGTTGACCATTTTGAAGGTCTTTGAGAGAGATACAACTTTGATGAAGACACTATTCTAATTTGAAGCTCCTATAAAAAGTTAAGTAAGGTGGAATATTGAGACATATGGCTTGACATTAAACTTGTTCACCTTGATCTCACCTTCCCAAAGAGCTCAAATTCATTCATTTTGGACTTGAAATGCATAGGTTGCGCATGGTTTAAACAAGCTGATATCATTTGGCATGGATCAAAATTTAAGTGACAATGCACATGTACCTTGCAATCCAATCCATCTTCAAAGCATCTGATCATTCATTTGGACTTTCAAACCATCATTCCATGGGCCTATGCACGCCCATGCAGCATGGCATCATCATTTTACCAAATTTGGAAAGTGGAAAGAGTGTGCAAATATCATTTGATTCCCTATAAATTGAGGCCCTTATGCTCAAAAATGACACACACATTGCGCCAACTTTGAAATTGAAAACCCTTCACTCTAAGAGGATAACCCTGATAAATTCATTTGAATTTGAGCTTGATTCTCCATTGTTTTAGAATTCAATTCTCCAGGAGTCCATTACTTCTAAACCTTTCCATTCCTCTCCTGAAAGCAAGTGGAGTGAAGCCAAGCACGATTCAGATCAAGATCTAGCAAGCTCAGACCTCCATTGAAGGTAATTTGCAGAAATTTTAAACTCTTCGATTCTCTTAATTTGTTGCTCAATTCAATTGATTCTTGAGTTATCTGAAGTCCTACCAATGTAGGCAAGGAGTTTGAGTTGCTTAGAGGTTAAATCGAAGCAACTCAGATCATGAAGCTCATTTTTCATTTCCACATATTTCTTAATATATTTGGAATTGGAGGAATTGGAGGTGATATTCGTGCTCAGTGATGTTTTCTCTTTAAAATCATGTCCCTGTTTTGAGATTTGGTGATGGTTCATATTGACCAGTCCGGTGAAGCTCACTGGAGAAGACAACTGGAGCTCTGACTCCGGTGATGATGTGTCTTGAGTCTGAACCGTGTGATCCATGTTCCACGTTTTAATCTTAGTCGTGCCTTGTGATTACTCATGTTACAACGTTGTTGACTAGGAAACACATGGAACGCACGTTTTGGATAATCAGATCTGCCACTTCAATTAATGAGGGAGATCTGATGGTCCACATATTTTTGAATTTATGAAATTTCATTTTTATTCCATTTCCTTCAATAATTCATAATAAATTTAATATTGATCAAAAAAATATGGGACTTTCACTAAAAAATTTCAAATATTCTTCTCTTTCATATTCTGAATTAAAATTATTTTTTGGATTATTATTAATATTTTTCATGAATTAATTGATTTTTCATTTGTTTTTAATTGTTTAAAAATATTTTTTAGTGTCCAAAAATTATAAAAAAAATTCTCCAAGGTCCTTTGACCTTGTTTGACCTATGATAAATCTCATGGCCATTTATTTGGTGTTTTGATGAGATTTTAGGATTCGAACAAAATGTATTTCAATTTAATGCATTATTTTACTATTTTTAATTGAATAAATGTCATTTTAATTGTGTTGACCATTTTTATTTGACTCAATTGAGTTTCTTAATTGTTGTTGGGCCTTGGTCAAGGTTGATTTGACTTTGTCAAGATTAATATTATTGGATTTAGGGGATAGATGAAATGTACATTCCATCTCCCAAAATGAATGAATAATATTAATTTGGAAAAAGTCCTCCTTTGACCAATTTGTGATCTCATTCATCCCTTTCCCTCTTCATCTAATTCCCCTTCTTCATCCATTCATTTTCACTTGGCCAATGACATCTCAGAGTCCTAATGCTAGTTGATTGAAAGATTAACATGAGTATGGATGAGATTATGCACCACTTTTTTTTGCATATTTTTGTGTGTGGTATATCGAATGAGCATAGTTCTTAATACTAGTTAGTGAAATTGTAAGTCTCCCCTCTTCCATGGTATTATGTGGAAACTTGGTTTTCTTTCCTTCCTTTGGAAGATATTTTGGTTCAAGGATCCATGCTTGTGGTAATTGGGTTGAGTGTTCTCCAAATAATGTCTCGAAACAAAAAAGCAAAACAAAACTAACTTCTAACTTACTAACCATTAACTTTTACCTTCAAGCCTTTACTTTAATACAATTTACTTTTAGCACTTTATTATCATTTGCCATTATACATATCATCCTAATTGTTTATGTTAATGTAATTTTCACTTTGTCCACTTGGACCATATTGTGTGATATTATTTTGTTTGCTTGTTTGTGTGGTTTTTGACCATTAATGCACATAATAATAAGAAAAACCCTAAAAGACTTTTTGAGTGGACTATTGGTTTGATCTTGCCCAATTCGACTTAGAGTTTAGGCAACATCCCTTTGCTAATGGACTTGGCCAATGCCAATTTGTTGAAGAACCAAGAACTTGAAATTTGAATTCATCTAATACATCTTTGAAGATCTCTCCAGTTTCATCTGCAATATTGATCATTGTTAAGCTGTTATGTTGAACCTGTGACTTGTGGATTTCATCTGTTGCATGGGTTATTTTAAAGAAGATCATTGAAGTGGATAAGCTTGGATGAGGTCATCTTTATTTGATGCCTTTGCTCTTCAAGATTGATATAATTATTCATTTGTGTGTTGCTTGAATCTAAAAAGTCCAAGGGAATTCTGGGTTTTTATTGACATACTTGTCTATTGGACTGCTCCCATTTGGTCAGATCTTTTCAACTATAAACTTTTAAATTCTGATGCATAAGGTAGTCTCTTCATCTTCTCCCCATTTCTTTAATTTAAAAATCTCTCCCTCCATTTTCAAAACCTTCATTGGGTGAACTATTTTTGTTCTAAACTTTGACCTTTTTTTGCATTGCATTTTCAAAACCTTCTTTGGGTAGAAACTTTGGCCTTATGCCATTGCATTTTCAAACTTCTTTTCTTAAATCAAATTTGTAAATAAACTTAATTATACTTGACTTAAACTTTCAAAAAGCCAAAAAGAACTAACTCATTCAAACCATTTTCAGGCCTTGGTGCCTTTCAAACTTAAATTTTATTAAAACCAACACACCTATTTTGAAGTTTCTAGCACGAACTACGATGTTTTGATCCCTCATTTTTATGTTGGTACGTAGGCACATGACCGAAGGTCTTGTCAAACAAAAAAATATAATTAATGAATTCTTTTCTCATCCCCTCATTCTATATGTTTGTAAACATCACTTTGTACAAAATACATATGCACACAAAAAGGGCTCCCTAGGAGTACCTAGGACACTTTGGGTGCTAACACCTTCCCTCTGTGTAACCAACCCCCTTACCTGTGATCTCTGATTTTTATTAGTTTTTATTTGAAAACTTCTTACTATTTGGGTTTTGTTCGTACATTTTCCCTTTTCCCTTTTCCCTTGGAAATAATAAAAGCACGGTGACAACTCTTGTTAATTGATCTCTAGCTTGTCAATAGCTTGATGATCATGAATTTCCCGCTACAATACCACACACAAAAAATACGCAAAAGGTGTGGCCTAATCTCATCCATACTCATGTTAATCTTTCAATCAACTAGCATTAGGACTTTGAGATATCATTGGCCAATTGGAAATGAATGAATGAAGCAAGGGAATTAGATGAAGGGGAAGGGGATGAATGAGATCACAAATTGGTCAAAGGAGTACTTTTATCAAATTAATATCATTCATTCATTTTGGGAGATGGAATGTACATTCCATCAATCCCCTAAATCCAATGATATTAACTTAACAAAGTCAAATCAACCTTGACCAAGGCCCAACAACAAACAATCAAACTCAATTAAGTCAATACAAATGGTCAACACAATTTAAATGGCATTTATTCAATTAAAAATAATAAAATAATGCAATAAATTCAAATATGTTTTGTCCAAATCCTAAAATCTCATCAAAACACCAATGAAATGGCCATGAGATTTATCATACGTCAAACAAGATCAAAGGACTTTGGAGAAAAAATTTAATAATTTTTGGACACTTAAAAATATTTTTAAACAATTAAAAACAAATGCAAAATAAATTAATTCATGAAAAATATTAATAATGATCCAAAAAATAATTTTAATTCAGAATATAAAAGAGAAAAATATTTGATTTTTTTTTGTGAAAGTCCCATGTTTTTTTGGATCAATATTGTATTTAATATGAATTATTGAATAAAATGCAATTAAAATAAAATTCAGAAAATGATAAATTACGTGGACCATCAGATCTCCCTCATTAATTGAGGTGGCAGATCTGATGATCCAAAACGCGTGTTCCACATGTGTCCAAGTCAACCGCGTGGCATAGATGGTAATTCAAAGCAACACTCAGGATTAGAACACGGATGATGGATCATATGGTTCAGAGGTGAGACACCTCATCATCGGAGCCATAGCTCCGGTCATCTTCCCCGGTGAGCTCCACCGGACTGGTCAAGATGAACCATCACCAAAATAACAAACAGGGACATGATCTTAAAGAAAAAACATCACTGAGCTCGAATATGACCTCCAATTCTCCCAATTCCAAATATATTAAGAGATATGTGGAATTGAAAAATGAGGTACATGATCTGAGTTGTTTCGATTTGGCCTCAAAGCAACTCAATCTTCTTTCCTGCATTGGTAGGACTTCAGACAAAAAAGAATCAATGGAAATGAGCAACAATTTAAGAGAATCGGAGAGTTCAAAATTTCTGCAAATTACCTTCAATGGAGGTTTGAACATGATGGATCATGATCTGAATTGTGCTTGGCTTCACTTCAATTGCTTGCAGGAGAGGAATGGAAAGGTTTAGAAGCAATGGACTCCTGGAGAATTAAATTCCAAAACAATGGAGATTCAAGCTAAAATTTTAATGAATTTATCAGGGTTATCCTATGAGAGTGAAGGGTTTTCAATGGAGATTCAAAGTTGGCGCAATGTGTGTGTTATTTCTGAGCAAATGCAGCTGTAGTTATAGCCAAATCCATGTAATATTTGCACACTCTTTCCACTTTCCAAAATTGGCAAAATGATGATGGAATGGTGCATGGGCATGCATAGACCCATAAAATGATAGCTGGAAGTCCAAATTTGAAGTTCAGATGCTTTGAAGATTGATTGGATTGCAAGGCACATATGCATTATTACTTGAAGTTGGATCCATGCCAAATGATATCAGCCTGTTTAAGCCATGCGCAGCCTATGCATTTCCCATCCAAAATGAATGAATTTGAGCTCTTTGGAAAGGTGAGATCAAGAGGAACAAGTTTGATGTTGAACACTTTTTCATTTCGAACTTAGAACTTGTAGAAATTTGAGGTGGAAGTTTGGAAAAATTTGACATATCAAAATTTTTCTAAGTGTCAAACCATATGTCTCAATATTCCACCTTGCTTAACTTCTTATAGGAGCTTCAAATGAGAAATGTGTCTTCATAAAAGTCGTAGCTCTATCAAATACTTTCAAAATGGTCACCAATTTCATGTCATTTGGATTTGAAATGATAGAGATATGTATTTTTGAAGTTTGGAAAAATCACTTGATCAATGGTATAGGTCAAAAGTGACCTAGAATGTAGCCTCATATCACATGCTCAAAAAAGTTGAAATAGCTCCCACTCAAAACATAAAAGTTGAATTAGACACATTTAATTTGATTGTTCAACTTGGAAATATTTCATCTCATAAAAATTAAGCAAGTTATGGCCTTGGGAAGTTAACTTTCAAATTAGGGTTTAGACAAAATGACCTATAATGTTTCAACATAGAAAATGATTTTCCAAGCAAACCTAGATCTAGGTCTCAACATGAAAGTTCTTTGGAATGCCATTTAGAGTAAGTTTTCTGTTGGAATAATTTTCATATGGTGAAAATTGTAGGAGATAGGGTCTAGGGAGACCCAATTTTGATCAGATGAATCCATCTGGCCAACCACCATTAACCAACTTGCTAACTTCCAATTCTCTTGACTTTATTTGCTCATGGTAGATCATATATGCATAGAATGATGAAATTTGAAGTGTCCCTTGAGGAATTTGATCAATTGGTGAGATTGCTTATTGGAGAAGTTACTCAAGATACCCAGTCAACCTAGGGTTTCCAAGGCAAATCACGCTCAAACTCTTGAACCAAACTTGATCAATATAACATGTAGAGAACATTGGGACTCATATATTATGCTTATAACCATTCCTGAATCAATTCTTGGTTGTTCTCTTTGTTCATGAGGGTCTCAAACCCTAGATGTGATCAATGGATCAATGAGATCATGTCCTACCTACAAAAAGAGTTAGATAGAAGGAAAAACATATTTTTGGTATTTTAGTTAGTAAATATAATATACAAAGTATGATATAATCACAAATATGCTTGGTGACCTCTCCCAAAACAAACCCAATGAAAAGGGGTAAGGAGGATGCCAAGGTGTGATCCCAATGTTAATGCTTATGATGGAATTGCATGGGGGATCTTAGGGTCAAAATTGGGGTCTTACAGATACAATCAAATTTGCTTAGGGATCTCTCCTAATGCAAACCCAATGAAGGAGGGGTAAGGAGGATGCCAAGGTGTGATCCCAAAACCAATGCATATGATGAGATAACATGAGGGATCTTAGGGTCAAAATTGGGGTCTTACAGCTGCCCCAATTTTAGAACATTCTAACTGAGGATGTGAAGGTTAAAATCTTCGTATCGACTCAGTAGAATAGACTTAAATAACAATATCTATAAACAAATTTTGGTCCCTAAGATACCTCATGATGCATATGATATGACTGTAAAAATAATCTTTGTGGGGAATATATTTCCACAAAGGAAAAGAATTCGGAGAGACTGAAAGTCCATAGGAGCATAATGAATTCCATAAGGAAAGCTCACTAAGGAGACATAGACTCTAGGGGAGATAACAAGCTATGCGTAGGCCAGGCTATGACTTGAAAACTGCTAGAGACACGAGGAATTTTTTGTACCCCAATTTTGACTCTAAGATCCCTTATGTTCATTGAGATCATACCTTGGCATCCTCCTTACCCATCACTCATTGGGTTTTCATTGGGAGAGATCACCAAGCACTATGTGATTGTATCATACTTTGTATTTTATCATCTTTACTAACCAAAATACCAAAAATATGTATTTGCATTTGTCTACTTCTTTTGTAGGTAAGGCACATGATCACCTTTGATCCATTAAGCTCATATCTAGGGTTTAAGACCCTAATGGCTAAGAGATCAATCAATAATTGGTCTAAAATGGCTTTAGACATCATATATGAGTCCCTATGATCTTTACATGTTATTTTTTTCAAGAAAGCATCAAGAGTTTGGAATTGGTTTGCCTTGGAAACCCTAGTTCATCTGGGTATCTTGTGTAACTTCTTCACCAAGCTTCTTCAACATTTGATCAAATACTTCAAGGGATACTTCAAATTTCATAATATTATGCATATATGATCTCCCATGAATCCCAAAAGTCAAGAGAATGGTAAGTTAGCAAGTTGGTTCATGGTGGTTGACCAGAAGATTTCATCTGATCAAAACTGGGGTCCCCTAGACTCTATCTCCTACAATTTTCATCATATTAAAATTATTCCAAGAGAAACGTTACTCTAAATTACATTACAAACAACTTTCATGTTGAGGTCTAGAGCTAGTTTTTCTTGGAAAGTCATTTTTTATGGTGAAAGATTATAGGTCATTTTGTCTAAACCCTAATTTGGAGGTCAACTTTCCAAGGACATAACTAGCTCAATTTTTATGAGATGAAATATTTACAAGTTGAATAATCAAATTCAAGGTGTCTACTTAAACTTTTATGTTTGAAGGAAGATCTAATTCAACGTTTATGAGCATGTGATATGAGGATACATTATAGGTCATTTTGGACCAATACCATTGAACAAGTGATTTTCCTCAACTTCAAAAATTCATAACTCATTCATTTTAAATCCAAATGAGGTAAAATTTGTGACCATTTAGGATGTAATTTAAAGAGTTACAAATTTTATGAAGACACTTTTCTCATTTGAAGCTCACACAAAAAGTTAGCCAAGGTGGAATAAGTGAACATGTGGCTTGACACTTAGAAATGTTTTTGATATGTTAAAATTTCCAAACTTCTACCATAAAATTCACCATGATACAAGTTTCAAATGGAAAAGTGTTCAACACAAGAGTTGTTCCTCTTGATCTAACCTTTCGAAAAAGTCCAACTTCATCCATTTTGGACAAGATTTGGATGGGCTGCACATGGTTGGAACCTGAGATCATCATTTGGCAAAATCAAAACTTCAAACAGCTATACACATTTGCCTTGCATTCCAAGTTGATTTCAGACTCATTCCCACTTGATTATAGACCTAAAGGAGTGACTTCATGGGCCTGTACACGCCCATGCAAGCATGAATCATCCATTGTCAATTTTGGAAGTTCAATTTGAAGGTGTAAATAACATGTGATTCAGCTATAAATAGAAGCCTCTAGGTTCAGAATTAGGGATCCCTTTGCCAACTTTTCTTCAAGATCCCAAACCCTTCCATTTGAGAGGATAATCCTGAGAATCTTCTTTGAAAATTGGGTTTGAATCTCACCGTTTTGAGATTCAAAACTCCAGGGATCCAAAGCCTTTGGTTGATTCTAGTCTACTTCTGCAAGCTTACTGAAGGAGATAAAGCACGAAACAAAGCAAGAGCAAGCAAATTCTGACCTGCATTGAAGGTGTTTTACAGAAATTTTCATCTCTTTGATTCTCACTCAATTCTCCCTAATTCTATTGGTTCTTTGGTTGTCTGAAGTCCTACCAATGTAGGCAAGAAGATTAAGTAGCTTTGAGGTCAAATCGGAGCAACTCAGATCATACACCTCAAATTTCAACTCCATGTATCTCTCAATATACTTAGAGTTAGGATAAATTGAGGCCAGATTCGTGCTCAGTGCCATTTTTACTTTAAAATCACGTCCTTTTTTTTTATTTTAGTGATGGTTATGATTGGACCAGTCCGACGAGGCTCGCCTAAGAAGGTGACCGGAGGTTTGCTCCGGTGGTGAGTTGGCAAGGTCGAGAGCCACGTGATCTATTCAAATTGTTTTAATCACGAGTCTTAGTTTTGATTACCACTTATGTGGCGCGCTGACTCAACTCCATCATGGAACGCGCGTTTGTGGCCCACATTTTTACTGATTATTTGATTTTCATTTTATTTGTGGTATTTTCAATAATTCATATTAATTTTAATATTCATCCAAAAAATATGAGAGTTTCACCAAAAAAATTTAAATAAATTCCTATTTCATTTTCTAAACTAAAATTATTTTTTGGATCATTATTAATATTTTTCATGATTTAATTGATTTTGTGAATATTTTTAATTATTTAAAAATAGTTTTAAGTTTCCAAAAATGATGAATTTTTTTCTCCAAGGTCCTTTGACCTTGTTTGACCTATGATAAATCTCATGGCCATTTCTTTCGTGTTTTGATGAGGTTTTAGGAAATTGACCAACCATAATTTAATTTAATGCATATTTTAATTATTTTTAATTGATTAATTGCCAAATAAATTGTGTAGAGGCATTTTAATTGACTTGTTGAGTTTGACTTGTGTTGTTTGGGTATTGGTCAAGGTTGATTTGACTTTGTTAGGTTAAGATCATTGGATTTAGGGGATTGATGAAATGTACATTTCATCTTCCAAAATGAAAGAATGATCTTAATTTGGTAAAAGTCCTCCTTTGACCAATTTGTGTTGAAACCGTTCCCCCCCCCCCCCCCCCCCCCCCCCTCCCCCCTTCATCTCATTCTCATTCTTATTTCATTCATGTCATGGACCTATGATATCTCAATATCCTAAACCTAGTTGATTGCAAAAATCAACATGAGTATGGATGAGATTAGGTCCACTCTTTTGCATATTCTTTTTGTGTGTGGTATGTCTCATGAGCACAATCCATCATACTATGTCTCTAACATGCATTAACACCAAAATTCTATTGTCCGACCTCAAATAGTTGTGACTTCTACATAAGTCCAATTACGATTGCTTAACATAACGCTAAATTTGTGACACAAAAAGACATAGCATTCTAGTAAGTGAGATTGTTAGTCTCCCCTCTTTCATGGTATTATGTGGAAACTTGGCATTTTTTCCTTCCTTTGGAAGATGTCTTGGTTCAAGGATCCATGCTTGTGACAAGTGGGTTGAGTGTTCTCCAAAGAATTACTTAAATAAAACAAAGCAAAAACAATACTGACTTCTAATTAACTAACAACTAACATTTAATTTCAAGTCATTTACTTTTATGCACTTTAAATTTTGAGCTTCTATTCATTTCCATTATTCATATCATTCAAGTTGTTTATTTGAATGTCATTTTTACTTTGCCCATTTGGGCCATAATTTGTGATATTTTGTGTTTGTATATACTTGTTTGTTTGTGAGGTCTTTTGACCTTAATGTACATAATAAGAAGAAAAACCCTAAATAACATGTTGTGTGGACTGTTGGTTTAATCTGAGACTATTGGACTTAGAATTTAGGCAACACTCCCTATGCAAAGGACTTGGCCAATGCCAACTTTCATGAAACCAATTTCTTGTAAAGTGAGCATTCATCTGATACAATATGGGAGATCCATCTGAGTTCATCTGCAACATGACCATACTTGAAGCTGTTACTTTGAACCTGTGTCTAATGCCATCTTTGAAGTCATCTGATACATGGGAATTTGGAAGAAGATCATGGATTTGCTAAGCTTGGATGTGGATATTTTTATTTGATGCATTGCTCTTCATCTTTCTATTTGTGTATTGATATTGCTTGATTCTAAAGTCCAAGGGAAATTTGGGTTTCTAAATGACATTCTTGTCTGTTGGATTGCAGCCCATTGGTCAGATCTTTTCAACTCTTAACTTTTAAATTTTTGCTTAGGATTAGTCTCTTCATATCTTTCCCACTTATTTAATTTCATAAATACCTCCCTCCTTTTAAAAATCTTCTTTGTTTCTGATTTCTAAGCTTGGACCATATTGCAAACTAGAAACTTTGGCCTTATGCCATTGCATTTTCAAAGTTAGTTTCTTAATCAAACTTGTAGATAAACCTAACTACACTTAACTTAAAATTTCAAAAGCCAAAAAGAACTAACACTCATCCAAACCATTTTTAGGCCTCTTGTGCCTTTCTTAAACTTGATTTTTTTTAAAAGCAATGCACTCACTTTGAAATTGTTACCACGAAGTACGAGGTTTTGATCCCTCATTTTTATGTTGGTACGTAGGCACAAGTCTGAAGGTCTTGTCAAACACAAAAATATAATTAATAAATTCTTTTCTCATTCCTACACTCTATTTTTTGCGAACATAATTTTGTATAAAAGCACATATGCACACAAGAAAGGGCTCCCTAGGAGTACCTAGGACACTTTGGGTGCTAACACCTTCCCTCTGTGTAACCAACCCCCTTACATGTTATCTCTGGCATTTTATTAATTTTGATTTGAAAACTTCTTACTTTTAGGTTTCGTTCGTACTTTTCCCTTTTCCCTGGGAAACAATAAAAGCACGGTGGTGACTCTGGTTTAATCAACGTCTAGCTTATCCATAGCTTGATGGTCATGAATTTACCGCTACAGAAATTAAGTGGCGGCTCTGCTGGGGAGTAGTCCTCAGTGGGTTTAGCCTACTTTTTTTATGTGTATATATAATTGTATATTTGATACTTATTTGTATGATATAATCTGTCTGTTGTGCTTGGTGATCTCTGAGTGGTGAGATAAGTTCTAACCCGAACTTGAATGCAATTAAGATAGGAGGATGGTATAGTCATGTTCGACTTGTGTGGAGTAGTCCTTAATAAGTTAGCTTTAGACCCATCAACTCAGTGGAGACCCTTTTAGAGTTATGAATGTTACACAAGTTATTTGTGGTTAGGCATTATTATCACTGATTTGGGGTCTGAGAAGATGAGGACCGTAGAACATTTAACCCCTCTTAGCCTATTTAGGATGTAGTGCGGAGACTGTTCAAGTGTAGACTTGATAACAATTGTTACACGATACTACACTCAAACGAGTTTCTCTCGAGAATATTATGGGTTGATGAGTAAGTCATCCTAACCTGTAATATCCGATAGATGAAATTAAGACTCTGGGAACTTTTTAGAACATGATCTACAGTTTTATCCTTAGTTCACTCCTTTAGGATGGTTCTTACCCAGACTCCATGCTTGTGACTCACAACAAACCCTTGATTCATGGTTGATCCAATCAAGTCTTGTCGATATCAATGGAACTTGGGTGTTGATAAGGTGTAAACCATAATCCACCAAAATGGATGATTGATCTTGACAATGACTTGATTTATCCCTTGACCTTTGTTTGATTGCCTTGTGTGTGATCCTTTATTTGTGATTGTTGCATTCATGCATTCATGCTTATAATAACATTCATCACACCAAAATTTTTAAGGAACTGAGGTCTTATTTGCAAATATTTTCAGACCATGGATTATGGGCGAAGGAACACTATGAAGTACAACTTCAGATGTCCTAATTTGAAAGAGTTAAGGAAGCTACCATCTTTTGTATTAGATCCCTTGGACTTTAGACAACGTCATGGGAAGCTTCTGTCTATCTTATCTGTTGATGTGGTTGAAGGACTTCTGAGTGTGTTGGTTCAGTTTTATGACCCTCTCTACCATTGTTTCACTTTTCCTGATTATCAGCTTGTGCCTACGTTAGAGGAGTATGCCCATCTCTTGGGAATACCTGTTTCTAGCAAAGTGCCTTTTAGTGGATTGGAAGAGATTCCCAAATCTCATCTTATAGCTAAAGCTCTTCACTTGAAGAAGTCTGAGATAGAGGCTCATTGGGTGAAGAAAGGAGGATTGTTTGGATTGACTTCTAAGTTCCTCATCAAGGAAGCTACTACCTTTGCTCAAGCCGGTAGTTTGGATGCTTTTGAAGTTATCTTTGTGTTGCTCATCTATGGGTTGGCTTTGTTCCCTAACATTGACGGTTTTATTGATGTTAATGCCATTAGAAATTTCTTAATTGGGAATCTTGTGCCTACTCTATTAGGAGATATGTACTTCTCTTTGCATCTAAGGAATTCTAAAGGTGGTGGAACGATTGTGTGTTGTATTCCTCTTCTGCATAAGTGGTTTATTTCGCACTTGCCTCAGACGCCTGCTTTTGTGGAGAACAAACAATGTCTAAGGTGGTATCAGAGACTTATCTCTCTCACTAATGAGGATATAGTTTGGTATGATTCTTCATTGAGTAGCTTGGATATCATTGATAGTTGTGGAGAATTCTCTAATGTACCTCTCATTGGTACACAAGGAGGAATTAACTACAACCCTGCTTTGGCTCGTCACCAACTTGGGTTCCCTTTAAGAGACAAACCTAATAACACTTTGTTAGAAGGTCTTTTCTATAAAGAGGGTAAAGATCCCTATCATTTGAAGCAAAAGATTGTGCATGCTTGGCATAATGTGCATAGGAAAGGAAGATCCGAGCTTGGTCCGTGCAATTGTGTAGCTTTGGAAGCTTACACTCTTTGGGTGAAGAAGAGAGCTTTGGAAATAAAGATGTCGTATGCTTGTGAGAGACCTATGTCTATGGTTGTGGTTGAGACATTAACTCTCCCTAACCAAGATGTAGAGGAGTTGGAAGACGTGCTCGCCAAGATGAAGCAAGAGAAGGATATGTGGGAAGAAAATTTCCATGCTTTGAGCAGAAAGCATTAGGAGTGGCAGCTTAAGTCTAAGGACCAAGATGCGCTCATTGAGCTACTTGAAGACCGAGTAACGAAGAGATAGAGAGAACCAGAGTTTCATCTTCCTCTAGTATGCCTCAGCTTTCTGTTGCTTGGAAGAAGATTGTTGATCAACTTGTCCTCGAGAAGACTCAGATGAAGACTTCTTTTGAGACCGAGATCCGACGCATTCGAAGGAAGTACGTGCCTGCAGCTAGGTCTTCTGATGTTGTTGTTATGGATCCTTAGGATGACTAGTCTCCTTTTCTCTTGTATTTCCATTTGGTTTCTGAAATGGTACTCAGTGTAATCCTTCCAATTATAAATAAAAGAGATTATTTATGGTCAATCAAATTGTTACAATTGTTATTATTATATATATGCAAATAAAATAGTAAGTTCCTTGACAACTAAAAAACCCCAAGCATTACATTTCATGCATCATTTGCATAAACAGGTTTCTCTTTCACCAGATGTCTTATTGGTATTTCTTTTGTGCTTCAGCCAAGCTGACTCATCGATACAATACCTGTGCCAATCACTCAAAGATTATGGAGCATCTAGAGCAAGAGAACAGAGACTTGATGGACGAGATTGCCCGTCTGACTACCATGATAGAGTAAGTACTAGCTTCTTAGAGCCAATCTTCTCCAACGCCTGCAACTCCTCCTCCTCCGAGGACATTTATTTCAGAGGTTCTCATCGGTCACCATTTTCACTATATTTTCGTTGCTTATCCGACAAGAAACCATGAACTTTGAGACACTGTGTACGCATCATGGTACCTTTAAAGTTAATTTTCATTCTCGTAAGTTATTTAAGCAATTTTATTAATTGTCAGTTTTATTTTGTGTTTTCGTGATTTTACGCGTCAGTTGTCGTGTTTATGCCCTCCAGGTCCACGGAGAAGATCCAATGGACTCAGTGCGAGAAAGTGGAAAGTTTTGGCGTTCAAAAAAAGAAGATTTTCCAGTTCAGGAGGCCTGACACGGCCACCCGTGTCAGAAGGAAGGCCAAGAAAGTACAAAAAAAGCCCAAAACAGTGGTCTGACACGGCCGCCCGTGTCAGCCTGACACGGCCGTGTCAAGTCACCTGGGGTGTGTCTGCAAGGAAATAACAAGGCAGTGGTCTGACACGGCCGCCCGTGTCAGCTGACACTGCCAGTGTCAGCCTGACACGGCCATTGTCAGACTGACACGGCCGTGTCATCCTAAAACGCTAATTTTCCAATTTTTGGGCTTTTTCACCGGGCTTGAGCTGCATGGACATTTTGGAGATTTCCACCTTCTGCCAAGGGATTTTCACTATATAAGGAGAGTTTTTGCAAGAGCAAAGGTCATCTTGGAATATGGCAAAACACAATATTGTGAAGCAATCAAGTATTACTGAGATCAAGGAATTCGAAGAGCTGAAGATATTCATGAGCGGGAGCGATTGAAGATCAAAGTCATTCAATTACTTGTAATGTGTAATTTTTATCTTGAATTTTTTTGAACAATATGAGTAGTTAAACCCCCCAATGCTAGGGGGGTGTCCCTGATTTAGAATTGTAATGAATTTGAGTTTACGTTTGCATTTATAATATTGTGTTTACGGTAACCTTTTGATGTGTTTATTGCTTTCTCTTTCGGACCAATCGAGATTGATTTGTGGTTATCAATTAGGCTGGACCGCCATTGATATGGTTTTTATAAGGTTACTCTACAGTAGATATCACCTAGGACTAGGGATACCCTGTATGAACCAGAGTATTCTTGATATTATACAGCTTAACTTCACCCTAATTGACTATGGACATAGAAATTAGGGTAGATTGATTAATGGTTTTCTCACCAAGGACTTGGGAGAAAATACCCTTGAGAACTGGTAGTAATTGATATTTGTTGATGCAATAGTGACTCAGAGTTATTACAGGGATAAATCATACACCTTCCCTGGCATTGTTCCTTTTCCTCTATAAACCCTTATTTTCATCCTTCTTTACCTTTATTTTTATTATTATATTTTTACACTTAAAAACCAAATTAATACTTTTTGTTTAATTGAATGATAAGTTAAACTCAATATTTACTTGCAGTCCTTGAGATCGACATTCGGGGAATTTCCCCATTATTACTATAAAAGGCAAAATAGTACACTTGCTATTTTCCCGATCAAGTTTTTGGCGCTGTTGTCGGGGACTGCTAAAATATAGAGTTTAATTTTAAGTTCAATTAAAATTTTGTTGCTTTGCAATAAAATTATTTTTTTGTCATTTATATATTTTCATTCACTAATCTGTGTATGCGAGGAGAGTCCTCAGCAAAATTTCTTTTTGACGCAGAAATTGAGAGAACCCTTCACCGGAAATGTAGAAACGCTAGATTGGATTCCAAAGAAGAAGTTCCCTCTGATCACTCAGATTCAGAAAAAGAAACTATGGCTGAAATTCCTCTAGTTCCACCGCCTCTACCTCAGGAAAGACTTCTAGGTGACTATGGAAGGGCAAATGCACCGAGTGGTAGATTCACCATTGTCAACCAACCGGTGAATGTGACGAACTTTCAACTGCATCCCAGCACAATCAAGCAACTTGAGAGAAAATCTTTCACCGGAAAGGTTAATGAAGATGCCAACAAGCACTTGCAGAGATTCCTGACCTTGAGTACTACTTTGAAAATTGACGGTCACACCGATGAAGCAAAGAAGTTAAGAATGTTCCCATTCACTTTATCTGAAGAGGCGAAAGAGTGGTTCTACTCTCTTCCAGCTGGCAGTATTACCTCATGGGAAGAGATGGAAACAACTTTCTTAAGTGAGTATTTTCCCGCATCAGTATTTCTGAGAAAAAGGTATGAAATCTTGAACTTCAAACAGAAAGATGGTGAGTCTTTGGGAGATACCTACAAAAGATTCAAAAGGGTCCTGGTAGCATGCCCAACTCATAATATGGATCAGACTGAACAAATGCAGATGTTTGTGAATGAGCTGAAAATAAAGACAAAATAGTTAATTGATACAACAATCGATGGATCAACAAATTTCTCAACAACCACCGGTATTAAAAGGATCATTGAAGCGATAGCCGCAAATGAGCATCTGGAATTATATGATAAGTGTACAAGCAAACTTGAAAGAGTCATTGACCTGCAAGTAGAAGCAAATAAAATCCGTTTGGAAGATACAGTCGTTGCTGAAGTGGAGAAGAAATTGTAAGCGAAGAATATAAGTACTCAACAGGTAGCTCAAATTCAACCTGCTCAGACCATCACTTATGAAATCTATAATAGACCTCACCACACTGTGTATTTCTTTGCAACCCGTCAACAAATTGAAGAGATAAAATTCTTACAGCAGAATAACCCCTACTCTAACACTTACAATCCAGGTTGGAAGAATCATCCAAACTTCTCCTGGAAAGATCAGAAGGGGAATGTTCCACAACATGGTCAAGGTCAATATCAGACTCAATATCAACAACAACAGCAACAACAAACTCCAAGGAAAGCAGACTGAGAGATTGCCATTAAAAACATGGCAGCTCAAAATATGCAATTTGAAGAAGAGACGAGAAACAGTCAGAAGAACACCACCGCCTCTCTAAAGAATCTTGAAGTTCAGCTGGGGCAGATAGCACAACAACTGGCAAGTTCTCGAACACCAGGTTCCTTACCAAGTGAAACAGTTCAAAATCCAAGAGGTCAAGAAAATATTAGTCTTGTCACTACGAAAAAGAAAAGGTTGCTAAAAATAAAAAAAATTATATCACCGGACGAGCCGATTGAAGAGGAAATTACAAAAGAGACTAAACCGATGATTAAGTTGCCCTACCCTCAGAGAGTGACAAAGAAGGAACCAAGAGAGTCAGACTTGGAGAAATTCATGACAATGTTTAAAAAGGTTGAGGGTCATATGTCTTTGTTTGAAGCACTCGAAAGAATGCCCATGTACAAGAAATTCATAGAAGAAATAATGTTCGAAAAGAAACCAACAGCAGAAGAACAGGTAGCCTGGAAGGAAAAGTATAGTGCAAACTCACTGGGGCAGAAAACTCCTAACAAACAAAAGGATCCGGGAATGGTAACAGTACCATGCACAATTAAAGAAAGAACCTTCAAAAATGTACCAATAGATTCTGGAGCTAGTGTGAGTCTGATGCCATTATCAATCTATCACAGGTTGGGTATTAAAAATTTCATTGATACAAAGACCAATATGAAGTTTGCAGATCACTCAAGAAAGGATGCATATGGTATAGAAAAAGATGTATTGGTAACAATAGAGGACTTGATTTTTCCTGTTGATTTTGTAATCCTAGACATACCCGAAGATGATGAGGCACCCATCATTCTGGGTCGACCTTTCATGCAGACAAGTCGATGCAATCTCGACATGGATCAGAGCAAGTTAACCTTGAAAGTTCACGATAAAGAGATAACATTGAATGCTATTGAAGACCAGGAGCTAGAGGAAGATACATAATTTCACTATCAAGTAGGTTTAATCAAGACAGAGGCGAGAAAGCAAAGTAACATGCCAACATCAGAGAAAGATGCAGGAAGGCCCTCTCGACTCTCATCACTGCCATTAGCCACCCTGAATGGAAAGACTCCTACCTTAATTCCAAAAACCAAGAAAAATAAAAGAAAACAAAAGCAAGGTAAGAAGGTGGAGGTTAAAGAGGACTTGTGGCACAAAGGAATCCATATTGATGAAAGAGACAACTTCCTAGTTCTGGACAAGAGGTGCAACAAGGTTTGGAGGCTGAAGTACCCCCCATAACAAGGGGAATGAACCGTCGAGCTATGCGACGTTAAACGAAGCGCTTCGTGGGAGGCAACCCACGTGTTACTAGTTTTTATTATTGTTTGTGTTTGTTTGTTATTTTAGGTTTGCACAGTGTCTTGCATAAAAGGGCGAAGGTACTCACATGGAAAAAGATGAAAGATGAGCATAACAGCAGCCTGACACGGCCTCCCGTGTTAGCTTACATGGTCTGTGTCAGCCCTGCAAATTTGAGATTTGTTTGAAAATTTTGAATTTCGCGTGGTTATGTCGCACTTCCCGATCCATCCCCCACAGTAGGGCACTGTGAGTCACCCTCATTCTATCTTGTTTGAAAACATTGAGGCCAATGTTTAGTTCAAGTGTGGGGGAGGTTTTACTATGCTTTTTGCATTTATATTTGTTGATTATTTCCCAATTTTTAATTTTACCATTTCACATTTGGTTTATTTTTACTATCAGGTATCATGTGCTGCATGTATTTCATGGTTTTGGTGTATTGTTGGATTAAGTGATGACCATGGGTGGTTGTGGAAGAAAGGATCACTCCATTTACGGTTGCTTGTTGTGAAGGATCTTCCCAGAAAGTCGATACTGCTGAAGAAAAGATCGGACGTAACTTCTAAAACTCAACTAACGTAGGTTCCCTGTGTATTCCGAGTTGAGTAAGAAGCCACATCATACTCGAACTACTGTGGATGCTGTCAAGCTTTACCTAAAATGGTGAGTGTATACAAAGCCAAACACATTTGTCATCATGAGCGATATTCAGGTATGTCTTTATCACTCTGACTTTGCGTAGGTTCTCTAGGAATTTCACTGCATGTATACATACACTGAGGCACGTTGTTTGATTATAGCCCTAAGCCTTTCCATCCATCCCGTTAATGTTATCCCTTGTTAACACCATTTGAACCTGTACCCTTTGTTTTTTTCTAACCACATAAATGTAACTCGTGGCCTAAAATACTTCCTTACCCTGTTCAGAGTCAAGTTGATATTATTAAGCTGTGTTAAAATTCTAAGTTAGGGGTAAAACCCCATAACTTTCAAAAGCCAAGGTGAGTGCGGAAGAAAGAGAGAATCATCGAGAGACAAAAAAAAGAGAAAAGAAAATAAACTCGAGGGTTTAAAATAAGCAATGGACAAAGAAGGGCACTCGGTTGAAAAACAAGAATAGCAAAGAAAAACCAGAGCAATAAAAAAATAATAATAGAGAGAAAAAAAAGGAAAATGAACAAACATAGTGAAAATAATAGTAACATTAACTCTGAACCAAAAACCACTTGTTTCCCGTTTTGTTTGGAATATCCACACCATAACCCAAGCCCCGTTACAACCCGAAAGACCTCAAAAAGTATGTGTTGTGTGTAGTTGATATGAAAGGAGAAACTATTAAAACTTATGAGTTGATATTGTATATTATGAATTAGGAGTGAAAACACTTTAACCCCGAGAGACTTGGTGAGAGTGTGGTGTAAGCTGACAGGTGAAGCGGTACCTCGATGAGGAAATGCGTCTGAAAACTCATTAGAAAAAGCAGGAACTATAAAAGGGAGAGTGAAGGCGTTGGCGAAAGATCTCAGCAGTATCATGGTAAGAATACAAATTTTGAAAACTGACACTTTGTCGTATAAGACATTACTTGAGGACAAGCAATGAGCTAAGTTTGGGGTTGTGATCGGTCACCATTTTCACTATATTTTTGTTGCTTATCCGACAAGAAACCATGAACTTTGAGACACTGTGTACGCATTATGGTACCTTTAAAGTTAATTTTCATTCTCGTAAGTTATTTAAGAAATTATATTAATTGTTAGTTTTATTTTGTGTTTTCGTGATTTTACGCGTCAGTTATTGTGTTTATGCCCTCCAGGTCCACGGAGAAGATCCAATGGACTCAATGCGAGAAAGTGGAAAGTTTTTGCGTTCGAAAAAAGAAGATTTTCCAATTCAGGAGGCCTGACATAGCCACCCGTGTCACCTGACACGGGCCGTGTCAGGAGGAAGGCCAAGAAAGCACAAAAAACCCAAAATAGTGGTCTGACACGGACGCCCGTGTCAGCTTGACACGGCCGTGTCAGGTCACCTGGGGTGTGTCAGCAAGGAAATAACAAGGCAGTGGTCTGACACGGCCGCCCGTGTTAGCTGACACGGTCACCCATGTCAGCCTGACACGGCCACCCATGTCAGCCTGACACGACCACCCGTGTCAGCCTGACACGGCCACCCGTGTCAGCTGACACTGCCCGTGTCAGCTGACACTGCCCGTGTCAGCCTAAAACGCTAATTTTCCAATTTTTGGGATTTTTCACCGGGCTTGAGCTACATGGACATTTTGGAGATTTCCACCTTCTGCCAAGGGATTTTCACTATATAAGGAGAGTTTCTGCAAGAGCAAAAATCATCTTGGAATACGGCAAAACACAGTATTGTGAAGCAATCAAGTATTACAGAGATCAAGGAATTCAGAGAGCTGAAGATATTCATGAGCGGGAGCGATTGAAGATCAAAGTCATCCAATTACTTGTAATGTGTAATTTTTATCTAGGATTTGTTTTGAACAATATGAGTAGCTAAACCCCCCAATGCTAGGGGGTGTCCCTGATTTAGAATTGTAATAAATTTGAGTTTACGTTTGCATTTATAATATTGTGTTTACGGTAACCTTTTGATGTGTTTATTGCTTTCTCTTTCGGACCAATCGAGATTGATTTGTGGTTATCAATTAGGCTGGACCGCCATTGATAAAGTTTTCATAAGGTTACTCTACAGTAGATATCACCTAGGACTAGGGATACCTTGTATGAACCAGAGTATTCTTGATATTATACAGCTTAACTTCACCCTAATTGACTATGGACATAGGAATTAGGGTAGATTGATTAAAGGTTTTCTCACCAAGGACTTGGGAGAAAATACCATTGAGAACTGGTAGTAATTGATATTTGTTGATGCAATAGTGACTCAGAGTTATTACAGGGATAAATCATACACCTTCCATGACATTGTTCCTTTTTCTCTATAAACCCTTATTTTCATCCTTCTTTACCTTTACTTTTATTATTATATTTTTACACTTAAAAACAAAATTAATACTTTTTGTTTAATTGAATGATAAGTTAAACTCAATATTTACTTGCAGTCCTTGAGATCGACATTCGGGGAATTTCCCCATTATTACTATAAAAGGAAAAATAGTACACTTTTTATTTTCCCGATCAGGTTGCTACCTCTACCATTCCTACCATTGCTGCTCATTTTGCGCCTAACATGCCTGTCGGATTCTCGTGTGGAATGCCACCCAACTTAATGCCTGAAGGTTTTGCACCTACCTTTGTTTCCATGCCGGAATCTAGCTTGATCATGTATGTGCCGCCACCAGTTGTGCATATGCTACCCCGTGTTGAAGACACCCTCTATCATTCTGAGTCGTCTGAGGGCATCGATGTGTATGAAAAGATGAATAAAATGAAAGACCAATTCCTTGAGCTACGGAAGGAGTTGAAAACTTTAAGGGGTAAAGATATGTTTGGTAAAAGTGTTGCGGAACTTTGTTTAGTTCCAAATGTCAAAATCCCGGTGAAGTTGAAAGTGCCTGACTTTGAAAAGTACAAAGGGAATACTTGTCCACTCATTCATCTTGTGATGTACGCCAGAAAGATGTCGACCCAAACTGATAATGATCAGTTATTAATCCATTATTTTCAAGACAGTATGACCGGTGCCACATTGAGGTGGTACATGGGTTTTGATAGTGCGAGCATCCGCATATTCAATGACTTGGGTGAAGCATTCGTGAAGCAGTACAAGTATAATGTGGATATGACACCAGATAGAGACCAATTGAGGTCATTGTCTCAGAAGGATAAAGAGACGTTCAAGGAGTATGCTCAAAGATGGAGAGAGCTTGTCGCTCATATTACCCCTCCTTTGGAAGAAAAGGAGATAACCAAGATTTTTCTCATGACCCTGAGCTCGTTTTAATATGAGCGGGTGATTGCCAGTTCCCCCAGTAATTTTTACCGAGATGGTGAACATAGGGATGAGGCTAGAAGAAGGTGTCCGAGAGGGACGGTTATCTAAGGAGGAAGCTTCGACCAGCAAGAGGTATGGTAACAATTTTACTAAAATGAAGGAAAGCAAAGCTAATGTAGTGTTTATTGGGAGGCAGAAGAGGCCTCATGTCAGAAGAAGTTCGCAACCCCGTCAACACCATCATCAAGTATCATATGTCATTCAGGTATTTTTGGACAGTCAATCAACACCGGTTTTACAACAACGTCAACAACAGCCACCACAATGAACAAACACCTACAACAACAACAATACCAACAATCATCAATAACAACACAACTTTGAGAAGAAGGTCTCTTTTGACCCAATTCCTATGACGTATGCTTAATTGTATCCATCATTGGTTCTCAAGAACCTTCTGCAACCAAGAAACCCACCTCAAATCCCTGAACCACTTCGATGGTGGTACAAACCGGAACTTCGATGTGCTTTCCACCAAGGAGCTCCCGATCATGATATTGAGAATTTCTACCCCCTGAAATATGAAGTCCAGAAGCTGGTCAAGAGTGGAATGGTGTCCTTTGAGGAGCGTGCGCTGAACGTCAGAGCTAACCCACTACCTGCCCATGGAAATTCATCTGTTAATATGGTGGACGACTATCCCGAAGAATTCAAGGTATTTGATGTACGCTTAATTAGAAGGTCCTTGGTGAGGATGCACAAGGATATCTGTTTGGTTAGCGAGTGTGAACATGACCACGACGGTTGTGTTATTTGCAGTATCAATTCTAGAGGTCGTATGGTTGTGAAGAGAGACATCCAGAGGTTGATGGATGAAGGTATGATTCAGATTCTCCAGTCCCGTCACGTAGATGACGATGTGAATGTTATAGTCCATGTGCTCAAAACTCTAGAAAGAATAGTGATTAAATATGATAGCAGGAACAGTAACAATGTCATCAATAGATCGGCATCACCGTTGGTTATACGGTTAGCGGGCCCCATCCCGTATGCATCCAATAAGGTTGCCCCATATCAGTACAATGTTATCATGCTAGAGAATGGTCAAGAGGTCCTTTTACCTACGACTAGTTATGTTGTGAGCATAACTGATGTTACTAAGGTGACCTGCAGTGGTCGTGTCTTTGGGCCAATGTTCCCCAAGAACGTGGAAGATATGTCTATTAGTAAGAAAGTTGATGTTCCTATGGTAGATTCTGTTAGTGCTCCGAAGTGTTAGTCTGGTGAATCCAGCGGCTTGAAGCCTAACGATGACGATGAGGTACTCAGATTGATCAAAAAGAGCGAGTTCAATATGGTGGAGCAGCTGCTCCAAACTACCTCAAAGATTTCGGTGTTGTCTCTGCTAATGAACTCAAAAGCACACAGAGAAGCACTGTAGAAAGTCTTAGAGCAAGATTATATGGAACATGATGTTACGGTGGATCAGTTTGATCATATTGTAGCTAACATCACTTCCTGCAACAACCTCAGCTTTTGTGATGAATAACTCCCTGAGGAGGGTAGAAATCATAACTTGGCTCTACACATTTCGATAATTTGCAAGGAAGACGCTCTGTCAAATGTGTTGGTTGACACTGGTTCTTCATTGAATGTACTTCCGAAATCAACTCTGTCAAGGTTGTCGTACCAAGGAGCTCCTATGAGATATAGTGGCGTGATCGTCAAAGCTTTTGATGGTTCTCACAAGATTGTGATCGGTGAAGTGGACCTTCCTATGAAGATAGGTCTGAGTGATTTCCAAATTACTTTTCAAGTAATGGATATCCACTCGGCCTATAGCTGTTTGTTGGGAAGGCCATGGATTCATGAGGCAGGAGTCGTTACTTCAATGTTGCATCAGAAATTAAAGTTTGTCAAGAGTGGGAAACTAGTTACTGTTGGTGGGGAGAAGGCTTTGTTGGTAAGCCACCTGTCATCTTTCTCTTATGTAGAAGCTGAGGATAAGATTGGAACTCCATTCCAAGCTTTGTCTATTACTTAGGAAAAGAGAGTTGGGCCATCCATGTTCTAATATAAATATGCGCAAAGGATTGTTGAAGATGGTCAGTCTGACCAGTGGGGACGAATGGTAGAGGTCTCCGACAACAAGAGTAGGGCTAGTTTAGGTTTCCAACAAGGTTCATCAGTGGCTAAAGTTGAATATGTGCAACCCAATTTCCATAGCGGAGGGTTCATTCATGGTAATGAATAACACTTAGCTGCTGTGATCGATGGTGATGAAGATGAAGACTGCACCAATTTTGTGACGCATGGAAAAGCTTGCAACAATTGGACTGCTGTTGATGTTCCTATTATTGTGCATCCATCTAAGTAATTGCTTTTGTTTGTTTTTGAAAATCCTTCTCCTATGCCTAAGGGAGAAGTGAACATTGTTTGGAATTTTCAAATTTGATCATCAATAAAATATAATTCTATTCATCCACATCTATGATGTTTTTGTTTTTACTTTTTGCTTTATTCTGAAAAATGGTAATCACAAAAAACAAAAATAAATAATAATTTGTCCATCTGCATAATATTTAGTCACAATTCACTTCTCTAAAATCAAAATATTAAATCATTATGCAGGTTGGTTTCTAAACCCATTGAATACAATTATCCTTCTCCTTCTCCAAATTTTGAATTCCCTGTGTTTGAGGCTGAGGGGTAAAGTGATAAAGAAGTATATGATGAATTGTCTCGTCTACTTGAGCACGAGGAAAAAGCCATTCAGCCATTCGAAGAGCAGATTGAGTCAGTCAATTTGGGTTATGAAGACGATGTGAAGGAAGTCAAGATTGGATCTCGATTGTGTCCAGAGGTCAAGAAGGGGTTGATCGATCTTCTTCGAGAGTATTCAGATGTGTTTTATTGGTCCTATCAAAACATGCCTGGTTTGGATTCTGAGATTGTGGAGCATAGATTTTCGTTGAAGCCAGAATGCCCACCAGTCAAGCAGAAGTTGAGGAGAACTCATCCTGATATGGCAGTGAAGATTAAAGAAGAAGTGCAAAAGAAGATTGATGTCGATTTCCTTGTTACTGCTGAATATCCACAATGGGTGGCCAATATTGTGCATGTTCTGAAGAACGATGGAAAAGTTCGTACGTCCGTTGATTATAGAGATTTGAATAAAGCTAGTTCAGAAGATGATTTTCCTCTGCCACACATTGATATGTTGGTAGACAATACATCTAAATTCAAAGTCTTTTCATTTATGGACGGATTTTCCGGATATAATCATATCAAAATGGCATCCGAAGATATGGAGAATACCACATTCATTACACCCTGGGGAACATTCTGTTATAGAGTGATGCCTTTGGTCTAAAGAATGCTGGTGCAACTTACCAAAGAGCAATGACTACTATTTTTTATGATATGATGCATAAAGAGATTGAAGTCTATGTTGATGATATGATTGCTAAATCTATTGATGAAGAAGAACATGTTGAGCACTTGTTGAAGCTATTCCAGCGTTTGAGGAAGTATAAACTCCGCTTGAATCCCAATAAGTGTACTTTTAGTGTCCGTTCTGGTAAGTTGTGGGGCTTTATTGTCAGCAATAAGGGTATTGAAGTTGACCCTGCCAAGGTCAAAGTAATACAAGAGATGCTTGCGCCACAAACTGAGCAGCAAGTTAGGGGTTTTCTCGGCCGCTTAAATTATATTTGAAGATTCATTTCGCATATGACTGCCACATGTGCTCCTATATTCAAGCTTCTTCGGAAAGATCAGTCTTGTGATTGGACCGAGGATTGCCAAAAAGCTTTTGACAGTATCAAAGAATATTTGCTTAAACCTCTGATTTTGTCTCCGCCTGTTGAAGGAAGACCATTAATCATGTATTTCACTGTGCTTGAGAAAATACGGGTTGTTTTCTAGGTAAGCAAGAAGAGACTGGAAAGAAAGAATATGTTATTTACTACCTCAGTAAGAAGTTCATCGATTGTGAGACTCGGTATTCTATGCTTGAGATGACTTGTTGGACATTGGCTTGGGCTGCTAAGTGTTTGTGTCAGTATATGTTTAATCATACCACTTGGTTGATATCCAAAATGGATCCAATCAAGTAGATTTTTGAGAAGCCTGCTTTAACTGGGAGGACTGCCCGCTGGCAGATATTGTTATCAGAGTATGATATCGAGCACCAATCACAGAAAGTGATCAAAGGTAGTGCCTTGGCTGACCATTTGGCTCACCAACCAATTGAAGATTACTAGTCAGTGCAGTATGATTTCCTGATAAAGAGATTTTGTACTTGAAAATGAAAGATTATGATGAACCATTGCTTGTAGAAGGGCCAAAACCTGGTTCCTGTTGGGGCATGGTATTTGATGGAGCTGTTAATCAATATGGTAATGGCATTGGGGAGGTGATTATTACTCCTCAAAGCACGCATTTTCCATTTACAGCTAGATTAACTTTCAAGTATACAAATAACATTGATGAGTATAAAGCTTGCATTATGGGGCTTGAAGAGGCCATTGATCTCAAAATCAAGTATTTGTATGTCTATGGAGATTCATCTTTGGTTGTGAATCATATCAAAGGTGAATGGGAGACAAATAAACCCGGTTTGATACCATATAGAGATTATGTGAGGAGGATTTCAACTTTATTTACAAAGGTTGAGTTTCATCATATCCCTCGAGATGAAAATCGGATGGCAGATGCTCTTGCAACGTTGACTTCAATGATCGTGGTAAAGTATTGGAATGAGGTTCCTAATTTAACTGTAATGTGTCTTGATAGGCCAGCTCATGTATTTGTTGTTGAAGAGATCAAAGATAAGAAGTCGTGGTATTTTGATATCAAATGTTTCCTTCAAAGTCAAATTTACCCGTCTGGGGCATCTTTGAGAGATAAAAAGACTTTGAGAAGATTACGCGACAACTTTTACCTGAATGGTGGTGTATTGTATAAGAGAAACTTCGATATGGTTCTACTCAGATGCGTGGATATACACGAAGCAGACCTATTGATGACTATTGTCCATGAAGGTTCCTTTGGTACTCATTCCAATGGACATGCAATGGCGAAGAAAATGTTGCGAGCAGCTTACTATTGGTTGACAGTGGAATCTGATTGTTGCAAGTTTGTGAAGAAATGCCACAAGTGTCAAATTTATGCAGATAAGATTCATGTTCCTCTGACACTGTTGAACGTCATTTCCTCTCCATGGCCCTTCTCAATGTGGGGAACTGATATGATTGGCATAATTGAGCCCAAAGCTTCAAATGGACATCGTTTCATTCTAGTGGTAATTGACTACTTCACAAAGTGGGTCGAAGCGGCATCGTATGTGAATGTAACCAAGCAAGTTGTTCTGAGGTTTATCAAGAATCATATTATATGCCGATATGGTGTGCCAAGTAAGATCATTACTGATAATGGATCAAACTTGAACAATTATATGATGGAATCTTTTTGCAAAGACTTCAAGATTGCACATCATAATTCTTCTGCCTACAGACCTAAGATGAATGGGGTTGTTGAAGCTGCGAATAAGAACATCAAGAAGATTATCCAGAAGATGGTTGTGACGTACAAAGATTAGCTTGAAATCCTCCCATTTGCTTTGCATGGGTAACGTACATCCATCCGCACTTCAATAGAGGCAACCCCTTTCTCTCTTGTTTATGGTATGGAAGTTGTGCTCCCTATAGAGGTTGAGATCCCATCATTTGTGTCTTGATGGAAGCCAAGTTGACTGAAGCTGAATGGTGTCAAACCAGGTATGATCAGTTGAATTTAATTGAAGAGAAGAGGTTAACTGCCATGTGTCATGGTCAGTTATATCAGCAAAGGATGAAGAAAGCTTTTGATAAGAAGCTCATACCTCGCATGTTTAGAGAAGGCGACCTTGTGCTCAAGAAGATTCTATCTTTCAAACCAGATTCTAGGGGAAAATGGACTCCTAATTATGAAGGCCCATATGTTGTCAATAGAGCCTTTTCAAGTGGTGCTTTAATTCTTACAACTATGGATGGTGAAGAGTTCACTCGTCCTGTTAATATTGGTGCAGTCAAGAAATACTTCGCCTAAAAAAAGAAAAGAAAAGCTCGCTAAGATGAAAACCCGAAAGGGCGACTTAGGAAAAAATGAGCGTCTCGGTGGATTGAAAACCCGAAAGGGCAATCCAAGCAAAAGTTAGAGACATAAAACAGAAAGAATTATCCCGATAACTTGAGTACCCCACCTTGGGGAAATTTATGCAAAAATTAGGGATTATGGCAAGTAATTGCGTCCCGCTGATCTTCAGTTCTGAAAACATTCTTGAGCACATTGCCGGATTTTGATCCCTAGTTGCGGCCAAGAAAATAATAGATATCAAGAGTTGGTAGAAGGATTAGTGATCATTGTATTCAGTGTATCCCTTTTCCATGTAAATTACCGTTTTTCAAACTTTTGTAAAGATTTATAGAGTCTTGTCAGTTACAGATTACCATTCTATTAAATAAAGTTGAGCTTTTGCCCAATTGTTTCTACTCTTATTTAATTCAGCCAAACAGATTTAAATTTTATTATGATCTTTTTTTGAAATTAAATTTTAATCAAAATCATATTTTCTTAAACATATAAAAGCGTTAATTTTGAGCAATCAATTTCATTAAAAGGGAATATCAATGGTGGTCTGAAAGCGGTAAGCCCTAAGTGTGGAACATTAGTGGGTTCCCCAAGCAGTTGGAATGTTTCCTATTTCATCCCTGACAGTATGCTGTCATCCAATGTTTGTTGATTTCGACAGCCGGTTAATTCACCGTTATACCCAGCTAAGTTTGTGGTTATCTTCCCTCGTGTTGCAGGCACTTCACTATAAAAAATTTGGCAGAATTCTGATTCCCCGTATGTCGCCATCAGACTCGTTCCCAGTCAGAGTTTCATCCTGGTTTTTAAACAACTATTTGTGTTTATCCCTTGCAGGGTTGTCTCCCATTTGATATGGTGTCGACCTAAAACTCCTCGCATAGTTGATAGCAGTTTCCTCAACAGATCTCCTCCTCTCTTCCCCAGCTAGGGTTGAGCCTTTGATATGTTTGAACTTTTCTCCAGCAGTTGTGTCCCTCTTTAGTGGATTGGCTAGGAATTGCGTCGATGATTCAGATCAGCAATATTTTTGTATCCTTTGTGCTCGTTTTGTCAGCCTAAGCATCATATATACATATACATATACATATACATATACATATACATATACATATACATATACATATACATATACATATACATATACATATACACCCATATAACTTCATTACTATATTATTACATCTTAGGATTTTTGTCCTCTACTATGGTGGTACTTTATCCTCATACAAGTTTTGTGTATTTGTCCTCCTTCAATCGTAGAGTGTCAGCCCCCTAAGCAGAAAGAATTTAACCTTTCTCCTTTCCCCACTGAGCTATTTCCTCGTGGATGTTTGTTATTTCAGTTTCCTCCCCAGTTGATTATCTGGATGGAACCACTCCCTTTAAGTTAAATCCTCAGTGGGTGGAGTCTTGATTGACCGTTTCTTTCTAGATCTTACCTAGATAGATACTTTGGTCCCCTGAGAGTTTATTACCAAATAACTGGTAATATTCTTATTAGTTGGCAGTTTTGTTATTTCTCGCCCAATACTCGACAAAAGTAACCCTTTTCTCCCCAGCGGATTCGTTTTTCATGTTTCCCTAGGAAGTATATCCTTGATATGTTCATCCTAATTGATGATGGATATTTTCTTCCCTTGCTCTGAGTCTATCCTTGATATGTTCATCCTAAACAGTGACGGATATTCTCTTTTTGGTATTCTACCCAGTAAAAAGGTAGTTGTAATCCCTATTTTGTTTCCTAGAGAGTTAATCCTTGATATGTTCATCCTAACCGATGACAGGTTTCCTTCTCTTTGCGGTCTTCTGCCCAGTAACCGGTAGTTGTAAATCCTGCTTTTCTCCCCTTTGCAGAGTTTATCCTTGGTATGTTCACTCTAACTAGTGACATATATTCTTTTGTGGTTTTCTATCCAGTAACTGATAAATATAATTCCTATTCTTCCCCCTGAGTCTATCCTTGCATGTTTATCCTAATCAATGACGGATATTCTCTTTTTGGTATTCTATCCAACATTCCATTAATGTAATTCCTACCTTTTGTCCAGGCGGTTTACCCTTGATATGTTCATCTTAACCGATGACAGGTATCTTCCTTAACATCCCCAGGAAAGTCTATCCTTGATATGTTCATCTTAACCGATGACGGATTTTCTTTTCTCTGAGTCTATCCTTGATAAGTTCACTCTAACCAGTGACGGATATTCTCTACTTTTGGTCTTCTGCCTAGTAACCGATAGTTGTAAATCCTATTTTCAGCTTTCTCCAGCAAGTCTATTTTTACCCAGTAACCGGTAATGAATACACCTCTTGGCGGCTCTCAACGAGTCATCCTTGATATGATTACCCTAACCGGTAACGAATGTCCTACCTGTCAGATTTTGTTATCTCTGTACCCAGTAATTGGTAGTGGATAATATATCTATGCTCCTCCTATGTTGAAGGTATTTTCTTCCCCAGTCGAGTTAAGTGCGTGTTCCTTAGTCAAATCGATGTTCCTGCATGGTTTGAGTATTTCAGTTTGTTCTGATCCACCTGTTCCCCTGCAGATGTTCCCTTTCTCCCTCAGGCTGAGTCTTTCTATTTTTCATGGAATCCCTCGTGTCCCCTAGTAGTTTATAAGTCGTAGCCTTACCTACGCATAGCCATTTACTCCCCTTAGAGTCTTTGTCTCCCCAATGAGTTTTCCTTATGAAATTCATTACGCTCCTGCGGATCTTCGGTCTCTCTGAATTTTTTTCCTTTATGGCAATATTTCCCCACAAAGATTTATTTTAACATTCATATCATATGCATCATGAGGTCTCTTAGGGACAAAAATTTGTTCCTATATATTGTTATTTAAGCCCATTCTACTGAGTCGATATGAAGATTTTAACCTTCACCTCCTCAGTTAGAATATCCTTAAATAGGGGCAGCTGTAAGACCCCAATTTTGACCTTAAGATCGCTCATGCTATCTCATCATATGCATTAGCATTGGGATCATACCTTGGCATCCTCCTTACTCCTTACTCAATGGGTTTGCATTGGGAGAGATCACCAAGCACTATGTGATTATATCATACTTTGTATTTTATTATCTTTACTAACCAAAAAACCCAAAATATGTCTTTGCATTTGTCTACTTCTTTTGTAGGTATGGCACATGATCACCTTGGATCCATCAAGCTCATATATAGGGTTTAAGAGCCTCATGGATAAGATCTCAATCAAGAATTGGTCTAAAATAGCTTTATACATCATATATGAGTCCCTATGATCTTTACATGTTATTTTGGTCAAGAAATCATCAAGAGTTTGGAATTGGTTTGCCTTAGAAACCCTAGTTCATCTGGGTATCTTGTGTAACTTCTTCACCAAGCTTCTTCAACATTTGATCAAATACTTCAAGGGATACTTCAAATTTTTTCATCTTATGCATATATGATCTACCATGAGTCCCAAAAGTCAAGAGAATGGAAAGTTAGCAAGTTGGTTCATGGTGGTTGACCAGAAGATTTCATCTTATCAAAACTAGGGTCCCCTAGACTATATCTCCTACAATTGTCATCATACGAAAATTATAGCAAGAGAAACGTTACTCTAAATGACATTCCAAACAACTTTCATGTTGAGGTCTAGAGTTAGTTTTTCTTGGAAAGTCATTTTTTATGGTGAAAGATTATAGGTCATTTTGTCTAAACCCTAATTTGGAGGTCAACTTCCCAAGGCCATAACTTGCTCAATTTTTATGAGATGAAAGATTTCCAAGTTGAATAATAAAATTCAAGGTGTCTACTTAAACCTTTATGTTTGGAGGAAGATCTAATTCAACTTTTATGAGCATGTGATATGAGGATACATTATAGGTCATTTTGGACCAATACCATTGAACAAGTGATTTTCCTCAACTTCAAAAATGCATAACTTATTCATTTTAAATAAAAATGATTCAAATTTATGACCATTTTGGAGGTCTTTGAAATACCTACAACTTTGATTTAGACACTTTTCTCATTTGAAGCTCACATAAAAAGTTAGCCAAGGTGGAATAAGTGAACATATGGCTTGACACTTAGAATTTTTTTTGATATGTTAAAATTTCCAAACCTCCACCTCAAAATTCACCATGATACAAGTTTCAAATGGAAAATTATTCAACATAAGAGTTGTTCCTCTTGACCTAACCTTTCAAAAAAGTCAAATTTCATCCATTTTGGACAAGATTTGGATAGTCTGCACATGGTTGGAACATGGCATCATCATTTGGCAAAATCAAAACGTCAAACAGCTATACACATTTGCCTTGCATTCCAAGTTGATTTCAGACTCATTCCCACTTGATTATGGACCTAAAGGAATGACTTCATGGGCCTTACACGCCCATGCAAGCATGCATCATCCATTGCCAAATTTGGAAGTTCAATTTGAAGGTGCAAATAACATGTGATTTAGTTATAAATAGAAGCCTGTAGGTTCAGAATTAGGGATCCCTTCGCGCCAGCTTTTCTCCAAGATCCCAAACCCTTCCATTTGAGAGGATAATCCTGAGAAATATCTTTGAAAATTGAGTTTGAATCTCACTATTTTGAGATTCAAAACTCTAGGGATCCAAAGCCTTTGGTTGGTTCTAGTCTACTTCTGCAAGCTTACTGAGGGAGATCAAGCACGAATCAAAGCAAGAGCAAGCAAATTCTAACCTGCATTGAAGGTATTTTCCAGAAATTTTCATCTCTTTGATTCTCACTCAATTCTCCATAATTCTCTTGGTTCTTTGGTTTTCTGAAGTCCCACCAATGTAGGCAAGAAGATTGAGTTGCTTTGAGGTCAAATCTGAAGCAACTCAGATCATACACCTCAAATTTCAACTCCATGTATCTCTCAATATACTTGGAGTTAGGATAAATTGAGGTCAGATTCATGTTGAGTGCCATTTTTACTTTAAAATAGTGTCCTTCTTTTTTATTTTAGTGATGGTTATGATTGGACCAGTCCGACGAGGCTCGCTTGAGAAGGTGACCAGAGGTTTGCTCTGGTGGTGAGTTGGCAAGGTCCAAAGCCACATGATCTATTCAAATTGTTTTAATCACGAGCGTTGGTTTTGATTACCACTTATGTGGCGCGCTGACTCAACTCCATCATGGAACGCGCGTTTGTGGCCGCTTGATCTGCCACCTCAATTAATGAGGGAGATCAAATGGTCCACGTTTTTTCTGATTATTTGATTTTCATTTTATTTGTGGTATTTTTATTAATTCATATAAATTTTAATATTGATCCAAAAAATATGAGAGTTTCACCAAAAAAATTTAAATAAATTTCTCTTTCATTTTCTGATTAAAATTATTTTTTGGATCATTATTAATATTTTTCATGATTTAATTGATTTTTTTGAATATTTTTAATTGTTTAAAATTAGTTTTAAGTTTCCAAAAATGATGAAATTTTTTCTCCAAGATCCTTTGACCTTGTTTGACCTATGATAAATCTCATGGCCATTTCTTTGGTGTTTTGATGAGGTTTTAGGAAATTGACCAACCATAATTTAATTTAATGCATATTTTAATTATTTTTAATTGATCAATTGCCAAATAAATTTTGTAGAGCCATTTTGATTCACTTGTTGAGTTTGAGTTGTGTTGTTTGAGCCTTGGTCAAGGTTGATTTGACTTTGTTAGGTTAAGATCATTGGATTTAGGGGATTGATGAAATGTACATTTCATCTCCCAAAATGAATGAATGATCTTAATTTGGTAAAAGTCCTCCTTTGACCAAATTGTGTTGATTCCCCCCCCCCCCCCCCCCCCCCCCCCCCTCTTCTTCATCTCATTCCCATTCTTATTTCATTCATATCATGGACCTATGATATCTCAATATCCTAAGGCTAGTTGATTGCAAAAATCAACATGAGTATGGATGAGATTATGTCCACTCTTTTGCATATTCTTTTTGTGTGTGGTATGTCTCATGAGCATAGTCCACCATACTATGTCTCTAACATGCATTAACACCAAAATTCTATTGCCTGACCTCAAATAGTTGTGACTTCTACATAAGTCTAATTACGATTGCTTAACATAGCGCTAAATTTGTGACACAAAAAGGAATAACATTCTAGTAAGTGAGATTGTTAGTCTCCCCTCTTTCATGGTATTGTATGGAATCTTGGCCTTTTTTCCTTCCTTTGGAAGATGTCTTGGTTTAAGGATCCATGCTTGTGACAACTGGTTTGAGTGTTCTCCAAAGAATGACTTAAACAAAACAAAGCAAAAGCAATACTAACTTCTAATCAACTAACAACTAACATTTAACTTCAAGTCATTTACTTTTATGCACTTTAAATTTTGAGCTTTTATTCATTTGTCATTATTCATATCATTCAAGTTATTTATTTTAATGTCATTTTTACTTTGCCCACTTGGGCCATAATTTGTGATATTTTGTGTTTGTATATACTTGTTTGTTTGTTTGTGAGGTCTTTTGACCTTAATGTACATAATAAGAACAAAAACCCTAAAAAACATGTTATGTAGACTGTTGGTTTGATCTGAGACTATTGGACTTAGAATTTAGGCAACACTCCATATGCAAATGACTTGGCCAATGCGAACTTTCATGAAATCAATTGTTTGTAAAGTGAGCATTCATCTGATACAATATGGGAGATCCATTTGAGGTCATCTGCAACATGATCATACTTGAAGTTGTTACTTTGAACCTGTGTCTAATGCCATATTTGAAGTCATCTAATACATGGGAATTTGGAAGAAGATGATGGAGTTGCTAAGCTTGTACGTGGCTATCTTTATTTGATGTCTTGCTCTTCATCTTGCTATTTGTGTATTGATATTGCTTGATTCTAAAGTCCAAGGGAAATTTGGGTTTGTATATGACATTCTTGTCTGTTGGATTGCAGCACATTGGTCAGATCTTTTCAACTCTTAACTTTTAAATTTTTTCTTAGGATTAGTCTCTTCATCTCTTCCCCACTTCTTTAATTTCAAAAATACCTCCCTCCTTTTAAAAATCTTCTTTGTTTGTGATTTCTAAACTTGGACCATATTGCAAATTAGAAACTTTGGCCTTATGCCATTGCATTTTCAAAGTTATTTTCTTAATCAAACTTGTAAATAAACCTAACTATACTTGACTTAAAATTTCAAAATCCAAAAAGAACTAACACTCATTCAAACCATTTTTAGGCCTCTTGTGCCTTCGCTAAACTTATTTTTTGTTAAAAGCAATGCACTCACTTTGAAATTGTTACCACCAACTACGAGGTTTTGATCCCTCATTTTTATGTTGGTACGTAGGCACAAGTCCGAAGGTCTTGTCAAACATAAAAATATAATTAATAAATTCATTTCTTATTCCTCCACTCTTTTCTTTTGGAATAAACTTGTGCACTTGCATTTCAAGGTACATGTATGATCATATTAAATCAAAATAAGATGTACTTGAATGTCTCTTGCTTAGATTTCTCTAAGTTTGAAGTAAATTGTTGAAGAAAGCATGGAAATAAACACATGAACCTTTGAATTTTCTTGAGAAAATAAGCAACAAAACTTTGAGATGCTCTTGATCAAAATGAGATTGAAAGGTGCTTGAGAACCTTAGAGATCATGCTTTGAGAAATAGCCCCTTGAGAACCAATGGTTGACCACACTTTGCTGGGGAATCAAAGAAAACCTAGTTGAGGAGCCATGCTTGATGCTCTTGATGAAAGCCCTACCTTTCACAATAAACTTAAAGAAAACAAAACATATTTTTGATATTTTGATTAATGGTTAGATAAGAAATTAATCATATAAATGTAAAGGTAGAATACCAACAAAGAGGTGCTTCATGATTCGTGCAAAAGGTAAACTCAAAGATGATAGAGAGAGGACAAATATGTGATATTGTTTATATGCAAGGATGAAAATGATATGTGGGATCTTAGGGTTAAAAATTAGGGTATAAAACGCTCACACACTCGAGTTGTAAATAGAGTCACTACTCAACTTTATTTATTCTAAAAGGAAAGGAAAAATATCGATAAAACCCTTAAAATAAAAATAAAATGGTTGTCGCAATCAAATTCAGTTTTGAGAGTCGATTATGCAATGGGGAGGTGTTAGAACCCCTCACATTCATAGTACTCAATGAAAGAAATTTAATTAGATTTGTGATAGAATGTTAACTTTTGTTACTTTTTTTTCGATCATTAAAATGTTTGAGAAGAAAACGAAAAAAGGGTTGCAAAAGGTTTTTTATTAGGGTTATTTACAAGATTGTGGGTCTTGCTCCTACGTATCCTCAGGTGCGATGAGGAATTTAAAACTAAGTAGTTCTTCATAGAAAACTACGTAGTTCTTCATAGAAAACTATGTATTGGTTGGTTGATTTTATTTAACGACTATTTAGAGGGCATACTAGTAGTTAAATGTTGCTTGTATGCTTGCAATTGGCGGCTTAAGCGTTTGTTTGTATCGTGGTAGGACGGGATAAACATTGTTTGCTTATAAAAAGTTTTTCAATCGCATGAGAGCGAGAAAAGATAGGTTTGATTGCTAGAATGTTTTTTTGGCTTGATGACAAATACTGTGGCGGTAGTCTAACTACGGCCAAAATCCAAAAACTCTGGATTATTAGGGACATGTACGTCCAACCTAACATTTTTCAACTGGGTTATTTATAAAATTTGTGTGGAAAATTAAGTTTGTGTTTCTTTAATAGATGACGAGCATTCGTGCGGGAGGCAAATTATGGCCATCACAGGAATACTCGAGAGAAGGAAAGGATAAGTACGTTAGTCGCGTCGTAAAAAATACCCGAGCGTATCGCACGCTCGAAGATACAACAGAGTCGCCACCGAACTTTATTTATTCCCTAAGGAAAGGGAAAATATTGATAAAACACAAGGGGAAGAGATAAAGGGTACATAAGTTGGTTATCCAAAGGGATAGTATTAGCATCTCTCACATCCGTTGTACTCAACGAGAACCATTTTGACTATTCTTTGCACAGATGGGTGTTATTATCTTAAGGTTACTTGCTATTGATTAAAAGGGAAAAATAAGTTTTTAATTAATGTGCTCGCCAAGGATTGAAATATTTGTGCTTACATATTCTCATAGTGCAATGAAAAAATCAAAGCTCAGTAGTTCATGGTAGAAAATATGGATTTGTTGGTTGCTTTTAGGGAAGAATTATAATCGTATCCTAGAAGTGTGTAGACGTTAGCTGATTTGATCCTCGTTCGGATGCTCCAAGCTTTTAGTCTGACTGCTAAGGAACAAATTATAACAGTACTTTTATGAAAAAGAAAGAAAATCATTTTGAAAAAGGTTTGTGTGATAAAACAAAAAGAAAGAGTTGCTTGAAATGCAAAAGAAAGAGTAGTAAAATAAGGAAAGTATTGTGTGTTTGAACCAAATGTTGTGTTGTTTGAACCCATAGGTAGGTGTGTCTGAACCCAAGAGTATGGTGTTAACTAGTAGATGGTGATTAGACAATGCAGAGTTATGGGGGTTTTCCTAGATGCAAGACCTACACAGGGGGTTTGCATGAGCACGAAGCTCATAGGGAAGAAATGAAATAAGGTTTCCTAAGCACAAAGCTTATAGGGAGTGAATGATTTTCCTGAGCACAAAGGTCATATGGCATGCATGAGTTTCTAGAGCATGGAGCTCCACAAGGAAAAATAAAAGAAAAGGGTCTACTTGAGCACGGAGCTCGTGGGCAAATGCATAAAGATTTCCATAGCACGGAGCTTCACAGGGTAATGCATGAAGGTCGCCAGAGCATGAAGCTCCACAGGGAAATGCATGTAAAGGGTATTGGTTCAGGGATGGGTGTTTAACCATGAGGTGAATAACCAAAAGAATGTATGGATGTCAAAGATAATGTGTTTGGTATAAAGAGAAAGGTATTGTGAATGTTGATTAATGAAGTGTGGTCTGTGGGGAAGATAACTTGAAATTATCTGATTTAAATATCATTAAAGTCTATGAATGGAGACAAATACTTTGAATAACTAGGGCCTACGTCCCGTACTCAAAGATATTAAGAACAAGGACAGGAAGAATCCTTCTCATTCTTCTCTGTTTCTTAAGGCTCATGGCATGTAATTCACATCATAACTGACAAGTGTCTGAAGGAATAAAAGAATTTTTTTGTTATGCTTGAAGGATGAAGCTCAACAGTGATCCAGTCTTGATGTCCAGAGTCTTCAGAGTCTTGAGTGTGCAGTCTTAAACTTGAGGTTGACTTGAAGAGGTCTAGTGTAGTGCAAGTACATGGATCTAATCTAATCAAGTGATCAAGGGACTTATGATCACTTAACTTTATATGAGAAACATGCAAATGGCTCAGAACAAGTCTAAGATAAGTAATCAATTGATCAAATACAACTTTGATCAACTAATTAATCAGGGTATGATCAACGTACGCATCATCCAATAAACATATGGATCAGTTAAGGACTAAAACTTTAGAAAATGGAATTAACATGAAACCCTAATTTCTAATGAATTAAAGGAAAATCAAAAGAACTAATCTAAAATTAATTCTAACTAAAACCTGATTAAACCTAATCTTGTATTTAACTATTATTATTTTAATTAAAATGCACACTAGTGAGTGTTTTATGTGTTTTGTTTTTATGAATTAAAATGCATAGAAAAATATGACAAAAAAAGCTATAAAGAAAAAGTAACAATATTAATCAAGAATTAATGTAACTAAGTTGGGAAGTACATTGGACCTGGAGGGAGTGTGTTAAGCAGAAATGGTGATGAGCCTTATAGCTAAGTTAGTTAGTTAGTTAGGCAATTAGTGAAGTTAGATTGAAGTTGATGTTAGGGTTAGTTAAAAAAAATAGCGTGAACTGTTAGTTTGGATTATTAATTATGTGTTGGGCTGAAGTTAATGTAATAGTGTTTGTTTAAACTGCTTTGGTTGACTAGGGGTGTTAACTGAAGTGGGAAGTAGTGAAAAATGATTTACTTAGATTGATTTAATTAATTAGCTTGAGTTACTGAATTACTATTGTTGTGCCAATTAGATGATTGTGATAGAATGCTGAATTATAAATTGGTTTATCATTTCTTAATGGTTTAATGTTATTGAATTGATACTAATTAGTTAGAAAAATGAAACACATAATTAATCTGAAAAAATAGTTTTGATTAGTCTAGTTTAACTGCAACGCTAAACGTAGTGTATTTGTTAATAATGGATTAATTGTTAGCGACTGCTATTGAATTTAAGAAGTCTTGTCAGCTTGAAATATTAATGATGATTAGTGAAAATGGATAAATCAATGAACTAAATTAATGATCGAATTTGAAATGGTGTTAGCTGGTTATGTTGAATTACGTTATGCTATGCTTATCTGTATGTGTGTCAAATTTGTTTGGATTGCAAAAACATTGCAATGAGCATGTGAAGTTCAATTTGTTGATGGCTTATTGTTATGTATGTATACATGAATGAATGAATGATGATTATAGTGTATGTTGATGGGTTTTTTCAGGGAGGGTATGCACATGGTAGTAGTGTACTTGGCTTGGTATGAAACAAGGTTCATGAAGAGTTTGGTATGAGATTTGGCATGAGATTCGAAGACTTTGGAGGTTTGGTGGGATGTCATGTGAATGAAGAAAATTAGAATAGGTTTAGGTTTCGTTAGTTTACTTTGGTCAATTATTGACCAATGAGTCAACAGTTGACCAAAATAAACTTTAGGTTAAAACATGCAATTTTTGTGTATAATTTTGTAATTTGAATTTTTATAATACAGTTTGGTGATTTGTAATGACAATTTCCTTTTGAATGAATTATGTAACTTATGCTTTAAGTAACATGCTTTTCCCTCCAAACAATGAATTGGAATGATCTTGAATCTTGCATTTGACTATGAACTTGAATCTTGATATGCTTCTGACCATGAATGGAATACCATGTCATAAATCAAACAAAATTAGTGGTGATCACTAAGTAAGATTTTAAATGAAAATGGTCAATAAAAAGTCAACCCCCAATCTCAATGCCATGATGTAAGTAATATGATCAGAAATCCACAACAAAAGATTAGGGTTCTATGAATATTTAACTCAAGAACAAAGTTCAACCACCTATTTGTTGTGCCCACAATCCACAATGTCAAGATGAAGCATAATGACCATAAGCTTGAAAATCATAATTTAATTCCTTGTATCTTAAATAATAAGAAATCTTTGAACTAATAATGTTATTTTGAAAAATGAAATTGTAAATGAATGTTTTATGATGGATGATTAGGGCACGTGAATATGCAGATGAAATGGGCCATGGGCCATATGAAATGAAAAAAAAAAGTAGGAAAAATTTTGGGGTATGATAGATGCCTCTATTTAATCATCTTGGACCTGAATGTACGAATGTTAATAACTTTTCAGACATTCAAGGTAGAAGGGGATTAAATACAAGAATATCCAAAAAAAATCCCGTTGAGAATGAGGTGGATGTAATGTGAGGAAGGCAAGTGTATTGGGGATATGGCACGACATACATGATCTTGTAGATTGATATGTTAGGGATTGACAAGAATGTTATGTTGGGGAAATAGGTCGGCATAGATGAGTGTTGGAAAGTGATTAACACGAACGAGTGTCAGAAGCCAATATGAATGATTATTGAAAAGGTAAGATTAGCATGAGCGAGTGTTGGAAATCAATACGGATGAGTATTGAAAAGAGAAAGTCAACACAAACGAGTGTTGGAAATCAATACCGAATTTTATTTATTCAAAAGGAAAGGGAAAATAGTGATAAAACCCCAAAAGAGAGTGGTCTCGTAACCAAGAGCGAATTCGGAAGTCGGTTATGCAAGAGGTGGGTATTAACACCCCTCACATCCATCGTACTCAATGAGAACCACTTGCTTGTATCAATGTGTATGGATGTGAGGGGTGATAATACCTCCCCCTTGTATAACCGACTTCTGAATCCGTTCTTGGTTGAGAAACCATTCTCTTTTGGGGTTTTATTGTTATTTTCCCTTTCCTTTGGAATAAATAAAATTCGGTGGCGACTCTGAATTTTTCGCGGCGCGACAGTTGGCGACTCTGTTGGGGATGTAGGGCCAAATGCAACAGGATTTGGGATTTCGCTGGATATGAAGGGCTAAGCGTGCAACTTAGGATTTGCTGGATAGAAAGGCTAAATTGGAAGTTTAGGCTATATGAATTGAGTAACAAAATTATAGCTTCATTATGGGAAAGGGGGCCAAATGTAACAGGATTTGGGCTAGAGGCGAATGCAAGGCTAAATATGATATTTAGGCTTAGTATGGAAGAGGGTATAAACACGCAGTTTAGGCTTGATGCAGGATTGGTCAAACAACAACCCAAGATTTAAGGGTCAGGGGGCTAAACACAGGGTTTAGGCTTATACTGAAGAAAGAGATATTCATCAGAAAAAAGTTCGGACTCGTTGGGGAGAAAAGGAGAGGCTAATCACAAAGTCTAGGCTTTGAGTTGGGTAATTACCCAAAACAGAAAGCTTTGGGCTTATGAGGTTGCTAAACGAGAGGTTTGGGCATGCTAAGGAAATTGGGGAAATCGGGAGAGGCTAAACAACTGGTTTTAAGCTTGTATGGAATTGGCTAAGTAACAATTTAGGCTTGATGGGTATAGAATATTAAACAACGGTTCAAATTCTGCTGGAGAGTTGGCCAAGCATAAAGCTTGGGCTTATGGGATACAAGAGGTAAAACAATGGCTAAAACCTGTTGGGGAGATGGGCTAAGCACAAATATAAGGCTTAGGATGGCATGGCTAAACACAGTTTAGACTCACTGCGAGAATACGAGGGGCTAAATAATAAGGTTTAGGCTTGAAGGACCATAACAAGGGTTAAGTACAATTTAAAGATGTTTCGGGGAACCCTGGGCTAAACAACGAGTTTTAGGCTTGTTAGGGAAGATGGCCAAACGTAGAGGTTAGGTTTGATATGGGGTATCATAGCTACACAATTGTTTAGGTTTTGACAAAGTGGGGGCCAAACGGAGCTTGGGCTCGGATAAAAGTAATAGGTTGAACAAACAAGGCTCAGGATTGGGGAGAATGGGTAAATAACGATTTAGGCTTACTATGGGGATATGAAAGGCTAAATGACAAGGTTCGGGCTAGGGAGGATACGGTTAAACAACGGTTTAGGCTTCAAAATATAGGGGCCAAACAGAACTTGGGCTTGAAAATAAGAGGGGGTCAAATAGAACTTGGGCTTGAAAAGAAAGTGGGAGGCTGAACAAGCAAGGTTGAGGCTGAGGGAGAGAGGCTAAACAATAGTTTAGGCTTGTGGTGGGGAGGTGGACAAGCGTAAATCTTTGACTTTGATAGGTAACATCATGGCTAAACCAGAATCTAGGCTTTTACAAAGGTAGGGGCCAAACGGAACTTGGGCTTCGAGGATAAGAAGTAGGGGGGCTGAACAAGCAAGGTTCTGGTTGAGGGAGATACGGATAAACAACGGTTTAGGCTTCGAAGGTAGTGGCTAAACAATCGGTTTAGGCTTGGATGTAAAGAGGCTAGACAACATGGTGTAGGCTTGGGGAAACAAACATTTAAGACTCACTGGGGAGAAGCTGGATGCTAAACTTTGGATTTAGGCTTAAGCGGAGGTAATGGCCAAACAAAAGTTGGGCTTGAAAAGACTCAGAGGAAGGTCTGACAGTGTTTATGTTCAACGAGGCAATTGCTAAATGAAGGTTTAAGATTAAACAGGGTAATGGCCAAATGGGATTTGGGCTTATAGAGAGAGTATAGCTAAACAATGGTTTAGTCTTGTTGGAGAAAGGGAAGGGGCTAAACAACAAGGTTTAGGCAAGAGGAACGGGTAAGGGACAAAACTGGATTTTGGGCTTAAGAGAGTGTGTTTAAAGAACATTTTAGTATTCACGTGGAGAAGGTCCAGGCTTGTGGTGAGGGGCTAAAATGGAGTTTAGGCTTAGACGAATTTATAGCAAAGGGTTTAGCAGGGGGGCAAGTACAATTGGGCTTTCACAGAAACAGGTTTGCCAGACAAAAACTGGGCTAGAAAGGGGTTTGCCAATGGAAATGGGCTTGAGGATAGGTTTTCTAATGAACTTGGGCTTGAAGAAAGGTTTTTAAAATGGAATTGGACTTTGAGGAAAGGTTCACAAAAAGGTGAGAACTTAAGTACTTGTAAAAGTCTTGAAGATATATCGCTTGGTGAAACCTTAGTTTTGAGGGAATTTTCCAGACGGAAATTGGGCTTTGGTATGCTCTGTCAGATAGGGACTTTGCTATAGCTGGGAAAACCTTATATCGTCCCTCAATCGCAACGGCGAGGATGAAGTTTTCGAAACATGGTTACCCTTCCTGGGACTCACGAAACCTATATTAGGTGCTTAGAACGAAACGTGATGCAAAATTCTGACAAGGGGTATCCTGCTCATGCAAAATACAACGAGGGGGAGACAAGATTCCATGCACAAAGCAATTGAATAAACTCCCGAAAGGAGAGTTATCTCAATGAAATCTTATCCATGCAAGAGGTAAATGGCTTACAACGAGTAACCAAAAAGGGATGACTTGAAAAACCCCGCCGGGGTTGCCAACTAGTAATCTTACAAGGATTGGAACAAAAAAGTTATATTTTTATAATGCCAACGGGGGTGGGCTTTGAAAAGGTGCCAACGGAATTAGGCTCGAGAATGGGCCAAGAGAATTTTTGGGGCTTGTTTTGTTCTTGTTAGAGAGATTCATGCTATACCGGATGATATGTATGAATGGAATAATATTAATTGTGCATGACAGGTTTATGCAGTGGTATGGGGATCTACAGGTGCCCCAAGTTTGGGTATGATGTAACGGACACCGAGAGAGATTTTCTTGGTGACAAGGATTCTGGTTTATAGGGTGTGGGTTGCGTCTAGCATGACTTCCCGACATCTTATCTTCTTGATGCTACTGAAGGAAGAGACTGTCATGGACCTTCGGATGCCCCAAGCTTAATCTGAGTAGGTAAGATGAAAGGGATTACTATGGCGAATGATGCTTCTTATAATATCTTAGGTCAATGGACCTTCATGATCTTATACCTTTGTACGCTGTATGCAACAATTGGGTACCATGGTCATCCCTTCAGACACTTTATGATCAATGTAAAAATCAGGTTTTCGTTCAGTGCTTTTATTGTTATCCCCGAAATTTTCAATGCATTCTTTATTAGAAATAACCGTCACACTTCGCAAATAAGCAGAAAAAGTAAAAACAATTAAATTTATGAATGAAAAGAAATTTTATTGATTGAAAATGGGCTCGTGAATGGGCGATTACATAAGGAAGCAATTCCTAAATGAGGTAATTGGAAAATAAAACATAAAAATAAATTGGCATTGTGAAAATCTCGGATTCCCATTGAGTTTCAATTTTTCTATAGCCTTTATGTCTTCTAGATCCTTGTACTCCACTTCTAATGAGAGTGACTGGATTGATCCCTCCGTTCGGGGTTTCCACTGATGGAAAAATGGACTCACAGATCCTTGGCAACATGGATAGAAAGATGGATTCACTGATAGAATGCATCTAATGAGAGTGTGACAGAATGGGATTTGATTTTTTTTTATTATTGTGGTCGCCAAGGATTGTGACCCTTATGCCTATGTATCATTCATCAGGTGATGAAGAATCAGAGCTCCATAGTTCATAGTAGAAAATGTTTGTGGTTTGGTTGATTTTACCTTTGAGAAAAGGGTTTTTGGTGTGAAGACCTAAGGCACAAAAATGAATTTGATGGGTTGTGTTGATTTTACCTTGAAAAATGGTTTATGAAAGGAGATGTTTATAATTAGATTGCACTAAAGTCTATGGGCGGAGGTGAATATTCTAGACAAACAAGCCAAGCGTCTTGTGTCCAAAATAATCAGAGTAAGGGTAGGAAAACTTCATCCTTACTCATTCCTCACCACTTAAGGCTCGTGGCGCACAATACTAATCGTAGTTTTATTGTTTTTTGAGTTTGATTATGAAAATATTGCTTAACATTGGATCAATGATTTATTGCTTTGATTTTGAAATTGGTGACGTACAATGGATATAAAAAGTAACCAAGCAAGAAAATAAAGGGTCGCATTGTAAGGTAGCCAAAGATAAAGTCTTGTGTGTACAAAAGTGACTTAAGCTAACAAAGGATAATGATCTTACATTCATGTCTTTCTAGGGTAGTGTCATGATGTCATTCTTACAACAACAATGTAAGTTACAGACGAAAATCCAAAGTTAAGGCAAATGGTCAAAGGATAAAGGCAAGGTCTCCAAGCAAGGGTCCTAAGTGAAATCCTCTAATTCCAAGATTGATTACAAGTGGAATGCATTTTTTTGATCTTATAATATCATGTTTTTGTTGTTTTTGATTGTATGATGATAATACGATAAATGACAGTAATAAACATGCATGAGGGTATACACAATGATGATGATAATGAGTGCTTGAAATTAAATTACAATGCAATATGATTGACATAAAATAATTCATAAGATAATAATAATAACAAGATCACAATAACAAAAGGTTAACAGACAAAGTTAGTGAAGTAGGGCTAGTAGTTAGTTAAATGTACAAAGTAAACATTTGAGGATTATCTATCCATAAGTCAAAGGACTCAAAATATGGCACATCAAGGGATAACTTATCACATATGCAAAGTATTGAAGATTATGTTTAATCATCTAACAATAGACTTGAAACAATAAAAGTTATATAACCCCAAGTCCATTTATCAATGATTACAAGTTAACAGTTGATTAATGATTAAGTTAAGGATTGATTTGTGTACAAGTTAAGCAATGGAAGCACAAATCCTAGAGGGTTAGTAGATAATGGAAACAAAGCAAGCAAAACGAAACAACAAGTTAGAAACACAAACATGGCTTCATCTATGTATCAAATGACTCAAGTATAGTTTAATAGAGGCAACCTATCAATGCCTTAAAGTATCATGAACGATCCATTGGTCATTCATTGATAAATTTGAATTATTAAAGGTTTTATCAACCCTAAATATCCAAGGTCATGACATAATAGATTTCATTAGCCACTATCATTCAAGACATGAAAAGTTAACCAAATAAGTCCAAATAAAATAAACCTAAGTTGGAATAAAATAAAAGGGAGGAAAAAAAAGTATGTGTTGAAAATATTTTGATCCGAATAAAAATAAGTGGTGAAAAAATTAAAATCAAAATGAAAGAAAATGGTTGAAAAATAGAAAAAAAAAGGGAAATAAAAGAAAGGAACTAAAAATAATAGTGAGGGTGTTGGGGGTTGAACCCCTGACCTTGGGGTTTTGGGGTCAACCCCCATCCACTTGGCCAAGTGCCTTGTGATGATAGTCAATGCATCCATATAATAATATTTTAAGATTAAACAAAATAAAACATGTACGCTAAAATGAGCCAATCAGAGCAAGCCACGATAAATTTTTGAATTCAAACACACGCATGGCAACAGGTGAACTGAGTCATATTCAACCTCCAAACATTAAAATCTACTTTTGAAACTCGTGCTTTTGGAGGGAATCACTCATGGATTCAACCTCCCCACACTTCATTGTTATCATTTCCACACTCATGAGCCATTGATTGGCTTTGAGTGTGGATAATTTCTCAAGAACACACAAAACTGACTTGACCTAAAAATAAAATTAAATGGTGGATAATAGATAATCAGAGTTTAAACCATGTGGTTAAGCATCAGTGAGAATTTTTGAGCAAGAGGGTAACTTATTTGAGTGAAGGAGACAAGTGGAACTACCTGGTTGGAATCGAACTCAAATGGCAACTCTGATGACTATGGATAGCTTAGGGAAGGTGGTTGCAAGGTGTGTTAGTGTTTCAAAAAGCTTAAGTGAGGTGGTGTGAAAGTTTCTGCGTGGTTATTTTGGATTGAGATGGCTTAAAATTCAGAAAGTAGAACTTTGTTTTAAGGATGAAACCTCTATTTCGAATCAGAGTGTTTTGGCTTGAAAATCTTGGGAAATGAATAGAATACCTTCCCCTATTTATAGGGAAGGTGATGGAAGTGTTTGGTGAGAGAAAGAGGGATGTTTGCTCAAACATGGGGTGAGGCTCGAAACATGACAAAGTGAGACTTGTTGAGGAAGTGTTGTTGTGCTTCTGACCTGGTTCTTCCCTCCACTCAGTTGGTTTACATCCTAGCATCAAAAAGGAGGGACAAGGATGCTTTGATCAGAGTTGTTTGTGGTTCTTGCTTTTGTCATTTTAGGAAAAATCTGACTTTTGCACATTGGCTCTGGCTTACCTCCAGGTGACTAATTTCCAATCAAGTTGACTCGCAATCATGTCACACAATGTTATGTAATGTATTTGGGGTCAAATGAGACCATAAAAAATGAATTTGGTGGCTTGGTGCATCAAAATGCAAAAATTGTCTAAGTGTGACTGGTTTGGTGCACCATGATGAAATCCAATCTTTGAACTTGGGCCAAATGAAATTGGCTCGTAAATTTTGCATGAAACTTGTGCCAAATGTTTCTTTCCATGTCCTTGATCAAATGCAAAAAGTACCAGGTCAAAAGGAGTTCTTGTTTGGAAATGACAATTTGGTAAAGTGAGGGTCATGAGCATGATTCTAGGTCTGGCTAGGCATCTTGACCAGCTTGGCCAAATTAAAAATTAAGGCCCTTGCTAAATGAATTAGGTCTTGGACCTTGAAACAAAGTTGAATAGGGTTTAAATTAGGACATTTGTCTCAAAGAATATCTTGAAAAGCTTGAAAGGTGAAAAAGTTATGGGGTTTTGACCAAATGGCAGGCCAAACTTGCCAAAATGTGACCAACCAACATGACCTAGAAATTCCATTTTAAGATTTCTTGATTTTTAAGGTACCATGGTGGATGTTTGAAGCTCATATGATCATATCTTGATGGAAAATGGGACTTGGTACTTGGTGGGATGATTTTAGGCCAAGCCCGTGGGTGAAATCAATGCATTGAAAGTTCAAAGTCCATGATCAAACCAATGAACTGTACCATGAATGAAATGGGTGTTTGATTGATGAAATATGGTTGAAAATGACTTGATTTGAAGTTGAATGAAGTGTTAAATGATGGGATGATCAAGTGAGGCAAGGCATGGAAGCAAAAGGTTGCATAAACTAGGGTTTCTTGGACCACAAGTTTCATCAAGAGCTCTGTAAGACCCCAATTTTGACCCTAAGATCCCATATGCCATCTCATCATATTTGCATTGGCATTGGGATCACATCTTGGTATCCTCCTCACCTATAGTTCATTGGGTTTGCATTAAGAGAGATCACCAAGCATTTATGACTGTATCATCCTTTATTTTCTTTTGTCTACTAACCAAAACACCAAAAATATGTCTAGTGTACCTTTATTTCTTTTGTAAGTAGTGTGTGCCTCGACTTGTGCCTTATCAAGCTCAGAACTAGGGTTTGAGACCCTCAGTGGAAAGAATCAAGCAAAGCAAAGGTCCATGTTGGTTCAAATCATCATATATGGATCCCCATGTTCTTCATTTGTCATTTTGATCAAGAATGCATCAAAAGTTTGAAGCTTGTTTGTCAAGGAAGCCCTAATTCATTTGGGTATTTTGTGTGAATTCCTCAGCAAGTTTCTTCAACAATTGGTAAAGGATATTATGGGATACTCTATTGAAATTCATATTAATGATATATTATCTTCCATGAACCCCAAATATCAAGAGAACTTCAAGTTTTCAAGTTGGTTCAAAGAGGTTAACTAGAAAAGTCAACTAGTTAAATCTAGGGTTCCCTAGACTCTATCTCCTACAATTTTTATAATATTAAAATGATTCCAAGAGAAGCGTTGCTCTTTATGACATTCCAAACAACTTTCATGTTGTCATCAAGAGCTAATTTTTCTTGGAAAGTCATTCTTTATGGTGATAGATTATAGGTCATTTTGTTTATGCCCTAGATAGGAGGTCAATTTCCAAGAACCATAACTTACTCAATTTTTATGATATGAAGATGATCCAAGTTTCATGATAAATTTCAATATGTCTTCTCCAACATTTCTTCTTTGAGAAAGGTTAAATTCCACTTGCAAGGTCATGTTCCATGAGGAAGCATTATAGGTCATTTTGGGCCATCATCATTGAACAAGCATTTTCCCTCAACTTCTAAAATCCATAAATCCATCATGCTAGCACCAAATGGTGTCAAATCTATTACCAAATTAAAGATAATTGAAATAGCTACAACTTTGTAGAAGGAACTAAAGTCATTTGAAACTCATAGCAAAAGTTATTAAAGGTGGAAAAGGGGGTCATTTGACTTTGAACTTAGAAGATTTTCAAGTATGTTTGATTCGTCCAACTTCAAGGTCAGAATTCATCATGATCCAAGATTCAAATGGAAAAAGTTTCGACATCAAAGTTGTTCCCTTTCATGCAAGATTTCCAAAGAGCTCATGGTCATTCCATTTAGACAAATATTGAAGGACTTATGCATGGATTCTTTGCATGGCCCAATTTGGCAACTTTTGAACTCAATTTTCAAACAACTTTGCATGGCTTCATGAAGTTATCTCAGCACCAATTGTGCACGAATTTGGACATGTTGCAATCATCATTTGGGCCTAAATGCATGCCCATGTACCCATGCACATCACTTGCTATTTTTGGATTCAAATTGGAATAGTGTGGAAATCACTCTGCAATGCATATTTAATGAGCTCATTGGCCTCAGAATAGAGGAGGACCCTTGCCCAAGCTTTGATCAACAATCCCTAACCTCCATCGATAGAATACCTTGAAGGTTTCATTTGAAATCGAGCTTCTAGTTCATTTTTTGTTTTTGAACTAGAACTCCAAGGATTCAAAGCCATTTGTGTTCTAATCACCTCCTGCAAGCAAGAGGAAGCAAAGCCAAGAAGAATTATATCAAGATCAAGCCAAGCCACTGCAACCCGAAGGTGGATTTTCACAAACTTTCCTTCTTCGATTCTCTCTTATTTCTCCAAATCTTTGCTTGATTTATAGTTGGCTGAAATCCTACCAATGTAGGTTGTGAGAACAAAATTAGTTCTACAATAGAATTCTAGGATTTTGATGATAACAAAGGATGAAACCAAAAATGGCACCCTAATGAAATTTTTCTAAGTGTGCAGGACTCTGAACAGCAACAAAGGAATCTGATCATTTTATCAGATACAAACTTTGATCAGATACAAAGTACTAGAAGATCAAACGCATCTGAGGAAGAAGTGCGCTCAAGAAGTTCTGAATCTGAGCAAAGCAAGACAGACGAAAGAACCAGAAGCTCTAAACATCCACTGGACTTAGTTCTGATGATCTAGAAGACCAGTACTCTTAAAAGCTCTGATGTAACCTCAACGCAATTTCCTTCTGACACAGAACTCCAGACAACAAAGACTCTGATGAAGATTCTCCTAATCCAGAAAGAGTAACGGAAAGAATTTCTTCAAATGGAAAGGAAGTATTTTTAGAAAGAAATCATTCAGGGAGACAATTTGGTTATGGCAAGAAACACAAAAGTAATGACATTGAATGCTCATCAAAGGCCAATATTTTGTCATCACTCCAACGGTCCTTCTCACCACTATATAAAGGACAACCTACTTCATTGAGAGACACAACAACGCACAAAAAAATTCTTTACATTCTCTCTCTGTCTTTCATGAGTTGCTGCTCATACGTGAAAATCCTTGCTTAAATATTCTGCTGTAATATCTGCTTACTCTTAGAAGCACTCTCTATTACAATTTTATTTTGTCTAAAATTGCTTTTGTTCCTCAAGTGACTCTGCGTAGTCTATATACTTGAGAGGACTAAGAGATCATTCTCTTAGACGTTTGGTTGTATTAATCTTTCAAGATTAGTGAATTAAGTCCTTTTTGAAGGCGAAATTACCTTGGCCGGGTGGACTGGAGTAGCTTTGTGTTATAAGCGAACCAGTATAAAATTTTGTGTTCTCTTTTTTTGAAAAAGCTTTTATTTTCCAAAACAATTCAAACCCCCCTTTCTTGTTTTTCTCACATTCAGTTGGTATCAGAGCTTCGGCTCTGTTATTGATTTTCTAATCAAACACTTAACAGTGTAGAGAGATCCAGAACGAGAAAAAATATGGCCAACACAAATGAAAGAGATAGTTACAATGCTAAGCCTCCAGTCTTTGATGGAGAGAAATTCAATTACTGGAAAGATAGAATTGAAAGTTTCTTTCTAGGCTATGACGCTGATCTCGGGGACATTGTCACAGTTGGATACAAACCTCCTGTAACAGATGTTGGAGTTGCCGTTCCCAGAAGCAAAATGACAGATGATCAGAAGCGCGAATTCAAGAATCATCACAAACCCAGAACGATACTTCTCATTGCCATATCCTACAATGAGTATGAAAAAATCACCAACAGGGAAATAACTAAAGATATACTCGAATACCTGAGGATGACTCATGAAGGAAACTCTCAGGTCAAAGAAACAAAGGCTCTGGCTCTAATCCAGAAATATGAAGCCTTCCAGATGGAGGATGATGAAGTTGTAGAGGTAATGTTTTCTAGATTCCAAACTCTTATTGTAGGTCTCAAAGTGCTAGACAAAGGATACACAACTGCAGACCATGTCAAAAAGATAGTCAGAAGCTTGCCAAAGAAGTGGAGACCCATGGTCACAGCCTTAAAGCTATCAAAGGATCTGAACAACATCAGCCTTGAAGAGCTTGTCAGTTCACTCAGAAGTCATGAGATAGAACTGGAGGAAGATGAGCCTCAGAAGAAGATCAAGTCTGTAGCATTAAAGTCCAGATCTGAAAGGCACAAGTCTGACAGAAACAAAGCCTTCCAGGCCGAAACAGAAGACATTGATGACTCTGAACAGGAAGATTCTGACGATGAGGAAGAATTATCCCTTCTGACCAGAAGAGTAAAAATACTCTGGAGAAAAAGGAATAATAACTTCAGAAAACCAAGACCCAGAGGGGACTGATCAGAATCATCCTCAAAAGGTAAATCTAACAAAGATGTTACGTGTTATAAATGTAAAGAAACAGGTCACTACAGAAACGAATGTCCCAAGTTAAAGAAAGACAGTTCCAGAAAAGAGAACTTCAAGAGAAATTCCCTCACAACCAAAAAGGGACTGATGGCTACCTGGGACGACAGTGAATCTAACTCATCAGAATCAGACTCTGATGAACAGGCTAATGTGGCACTCATGGCTACCACATCCAAGAATACTTCAGATGAAGAATCTGAATCAGAAGAGGTATTTTCTGAAATTTCTCGATCTGACCTAGAATCATGTCTGTCTGAAACTCTAAACTCATATCAGAAACTCAAACAAAAATTTAAAGCTATAAAAGGTGTTCTTGAAGAAACATTAGAAGAATGTGGCAAACTTGAGATAACAATTTTAGAATTAAAAGATGAAAACAGAACTCTGACATTAGAAAGAGATGCAACAAAGAAAAATTGTTCAAAACTTAAAGAAGCGTTATCTCAAGCTCCACAAACTTCAAACACAATAATCTATAAATATGAAAAACTTTTCAAAAGTTTCTGAAAAATGGGATATAGAGGAGCAGAATGGCATCCATGAATTATGGGGTCAGTCAGAATAATAGAAGAGGAATTGGGTATGATCCTAGCGAAGATAAAACTTCTACTAATGACCAACCTAAATCTCCATTTTCATATCACTATACACATACACAAGCAAAACAATTTAATAATGCTAGAAAACCCAAAGTTGTAAGAAACTCTGGGAAAACTAATCACAAAGGACCTAAAAGACTCTGGGTACCAAAGGATAAGATTATTTATGTTGCAGATATCTTATACAGCAGAGTTAAAACACCAGTCATGGTACTTGGACTCTGGATGCTCGCGACACATGACGGGAAGAAAGTATATGTTCCAAAGCCTGGAACATAAAGACGCTGGATTCGTAGGCTTCGGAGGAGATCAAAAAGGAAGAATCAGAGGCTCCGGAACTATTGGTAATGGTACTCTTCCCTCCATATCTGATGTGTTATATGTAGAAGGATTAATGCATAATCTGTTATCAATAAGTCAATTAAGTGATAACGGATATGATGTAATCTTCAATCAAAAAACATGTAAAGCCATAAATCAAAGCAATGGATCTGTCCTATTCACTAGCAAGAGGAAAAACAATATTTATAAAATAAATCTTTCGGATTTAAAAGAACAAAATGTGAAATGTATGATGTCTGTTCACGAAGAGCAATGGGTATGGCATAAACGCTTGGGCCACATTAGCATGAGAAAGTTATCTCAGCTAAATAAACTCGAGTTAGTCAGAGGTCTACCTAAGCTGAAGTTTTCTTCAGATGCTCTATGTGAAGCATGTCAGAAAGGAAAATTTTCAAAACCATATTTTAAAAAGAAATACATTGTTTCTACCTCTAAGCCTCTGAAACTTCTTCACATTGATTTATTTGGTCCTGTGAAAACAACATCAGTCAATGGAAAGAAATATGGACTGGTCATTATTGATGATTTTAGTCGCTGGACATGGGTAAAATTCTTAAAGCACAAGAGTGAATCTCACTCTGTATTCACTAGCTTCTGTTCCAAAGTGCAAAACGAATTTGACTCTAAAATCATCAGAGTCAGAAGTGATCATGGTGGGGAATTTTAAAATAAATTTTTTGAGGAATTATTTGACTCCAATGGAATATCCCATGATTTCTCCTGCCCTAAAACTCCACAACAAAATGGAGTCGTAGAAAGGAAGAATAGGAAAGTCCAAGAGATGGCCAGAACCATGATCAATGAAACAAATGTGGCTAAGCACTTTTGGGCTGAAGCTGTAAATATAGCGTGTTACATTCATAATAGAATCTCCATAAGACCTATTCTAGAGAAGACTCCCTATGAACTGTGTAAAGGAAGAAAACCCAACATTTCTTATTTTCATCCTTTTGGATGTTCCTGTTTTATTTTAAATACTAAAGAACATCTGAACAAGTTTGATTCCAAAGCACAAAAAGGTATTATGTTAGGATACTCAGAACGCTCTAAATGCTACAGAGTATACAATACAAAAACCAAAATTATGGAAGAATCAATTCATGTCAGATTTGATGATAAGCTTGACCCTAAAAAGTCAAAGCTAGTTGAGAAACTTGCAGATCTGGAGATCACTCTTGCAGGTTCTGACGAAAAGATTAAAGCTCCTAAAACAACTGCAATTCAAACCTCAGAAGGAACTAAATCCCAAGCAATCCCAAAGAAAGCTAAAAGTCTCCTCAACATATCTGAAGAGTTGATTCTGGGAAACAAGGATGAACCTATCCGAACTAGGTCTACCTTCAAGACACCTGAAGAAACTCCTCTAGGACTAGTATCTTTGATCGAGCCTACTTCTTGTGATGAGGCACTTCAAGATAGCGACTGGGTTCTAGCCATGCAAGAAGAGCTAGATCAATTCACAAAGAACGACGTCTGGGATCTTGTTCCTAAACCCAAAGGCACTCACATTATCGGAACCAGATGGGTGTTCAGAAACAAGCTGAATGAGAAAGGAGAAGTTGTCAGAAACAAAGCTCGACTGATGGCTCAAGGTTATAGTCAATAAGAAGGCATTGACTACAATGAAACCTTTGCCCCAGTTGCCAGGTTAGAATCTATTCGCTTACTTGTCTCATTCGCTATAAATCATTCTATCAAATTATATCAAATGGATGTCAAGAGCGCATTCCTTAGTGGTTATATATCAGAAGAAGTGTATGTCAACCAACCCCCTGGTTTTGAAAATTCAAATTGTCCAGAACACGTTTTTAAACTTAAGAAATCTTTATATGGACTAAAACAAGCTCCCGGAGCTTGGTACGAAAGATTAAGTAATTTTCTTCTGGAACATGATTTTACCAGAGGGAAAGTTGACTCCACACTCTTCTGTAAAAACATTAATAATGATCTCATGATATGCCAGATATACGTTGATAATATCATTTTTGGTTCAGCTAACGCCTCTGTATGTCAAGAATTCTCTGAGCTAATGCAGGCAGAATTCAAAATGAGCTTAATGCAAGAACTAAAGTTCTTTCTAGGAATTCAGATCAATCAAACTTCAGAAGTCACCTACGTTCATCAATGTAAATACATAAAAGACATTCTGAAGAAATTTGAAATGGTTGAATGCAAACCTGCAAAGACACCCATGCATCCAACCTGCATTCTTGAAAAAGAAGAAGTCAGTCAAAAGGTTTGTTAGAAGCTCTATCGAGGTATGATAGGCTCCCTTCTCTATCTGACTGCTACTCGTCCTGATATTCTATTTAGTGTTTGTCTATGTGCCAGATTCCAATTAGATCCTAGAGAATCTCATTTAACAGCAGTTAAGAGAATTCTCAGATATCTGAAAGGAACTCCTAACCTGGGCCTAATGTATGAGAAAACATCAGAGTATAGACTATCTAGTTTTTGTGATGCAGATTACGCAGGAGACAGAATGGAACGAAAAAGTACATCTGAAAATTGTCAGCTTTGGGAAAGAATCTGATATCCTGGGCCAGCAAAAGATAATCAACCATAGCCTTGTCTACTATAGAAGCGGAATACATCTCAGCATCACTGTGCACCACTCAGATGCTCCGGATGAAGAATCAATTAGAGGATCTGCAAATCTTTGAGAGTAACATTCCTATCTTTTGTGATAATACTGCTACCATTTGTTTAAGCAAGAATCCCATTTTACACTCCAGAGCTAAGCACATAGAAATAAAACATCATTTCATTAGAGATTATATTCAGAAAGGGGTAGTAATATTGAAATTCATTGATACAGATCATTAATGGGCTGACATCTTTACTAAACCCTTAGCTGAAGATAGATTCCTCTTTATCTTACAGAATCTGAACATTCAAAATTGCCCTGAATAAAATGTGCCTTTGAGTTTGTAAAATAAGATTCTGATGTAAACAAAGTGGATTCTGCCTCTGACTCTGATACTCCTACCAATTTAGAAGTTATCTAAGTTAGAAATCTCCAGGAACCAATCTTTTGGTATTCCTGAAGATCAAATAGAGCAAATACGTGGAGTACCTTGCGTCTGACCTTGGAACTTCTAGACAGTTGTCTAGCAGTAATCAAGGAACAGTATCTTGAGATCTCCTCGAGCAATGTACTGACTGTTGGGATTAGACATCATTAATAAGCTATAATCATTTTCCCTCTAACGTGCATACTTGGTTTTTGTGCTAAACTCTGTTTTGTGTGTCGTTTTGCATGCGCCCTAATTTGGGTATTTAAACACCTCAATTCACACATTGCACACTTTTCACTCTCACGCACTCATAAACCTTCTGCAAGTTAAGCTCTCTCTCTCAAGGCATTCTTGCAGCATTCTTCAACCTTCAACTCAGCTCTCAACAACATTCATGGATTCCCAACAACAATCAGTCTACAACTTCTCTCAACAAATGGATTCAAACGAACAAGCTTCAAGTTCAAGCAACCCAAACCCAGCGGTTACCGGTGTAGTCTCAACTCCCATCTACAAAGAGCCTCACATTCTTGATCGTGAGCCTCACATCAATCTAGAAACACCATTTGAGAAACTGGAGGTGTTATGTGAATCCTTGGTGGACTTTGACAACATGCGCAGAAATGGTATTGACCTCACTGAAGAACTCAGAAATCAAGGTTGGGGAAACTACTTCAAACGTCTGTATGGTCCAGTTTACACAAACTTAGTGAAGGAATTCTGGAGATTCACTGATGCTGATGATCACTACATCTTCTCCTATGTTTTGGGAGTCAAAATGGTGATAACTGTGAAGTCCATTGCTGCTCTTCTGGGCATGAAGAAAGATGGAGGAAGAAGAATCTACAACATTAATCCTAGGGCAAAATATATGTCCCATGAGATTAACCCAACTATCTTCAAGCAGAACGCTGAAGGCAACCACTCCAAGAACAAAGAGTTACATCAGAACCTCCAGGTCTGGCTGAAGATCATCCTGGGCACCATCCATCATCGCCCAACTTCAAACTCTTCAGACTACATCAACACATACCAGAAGTGCATCCTGTACCATATCCACAAGGGTCTGAAGCTCTGCCTTCCAGCACTTCTCTTCAAGTACCTCAGAGATTCTGTACAAGATACAAGAAACAATATGAAGCCCAGAAACTACATCCCTCTTGGAAGGTTAATCTCTGATGTTCTGATTGAAAGTCGTCTCGTGGACCACCTGATAACATTTAGACTCATGGAAGACGTGATGATCAATATTGGCAGAGCTCTAAACGCCAAAAATCTGAAGAGCATGGGGATTCTGGATCAAGTCAAGTTCAAACCTACTATGGACACCTCCTGGGAAGCTCTCAAAGATCATAGGAAGATCCCAAATGGACTCTATCTGTTCTCAAAGATCGACCCTCCAGAGGTAATCCTTTATTACTTAGATGATATGAGGAAAGAAGGAGTAGATATCTCAGACTTCAACATAAGCCAGTTGCCAGATGAGCCTCCAAACTTCATGAAGCGTCCACGAGGACCCTCTGAAAAGGCGAAGTAAGCTAAGAAGGCAAGACTAGGAGAATCCTCCGGATCAAGACCTCTAGCACCTCTGCCTGGACCTTCTAGTAAGTCTGTTTCTCTTGCTCCTTCTGTACAAACACATCACAGTGCTTCTTCTATCCCTCAACCCACACCTATCTATACAAACTCAAAAACTCCTCCCTCAACCACCAAAACATCTCCCCAACCATCCCAAAAATTTAACCTTGCCACCACAACCTTACCTATTTCTGACGCAGAAATGCTGAACGAAACCACTTCACCATCTTCATCCTCTTCTCCAGAATCACCCCCTTACTACAACATTTCCACAAATACATAACACTCTGACCCTCCCTCTCCAACTCTGGCCCAGCTCCAAACTCATGCTATGGCCTCACAACAACCAACACAAACCCACCAAATACATCCGCTGAACCACAAACTCCCACCCTCAACCTAAGCCATCCCACTTCTCCACTCCTAGCCTCTGAACAAGAAAACACCCTGCCAACCCTTGAGGAAGCAATAATGTTGTTTGCAGAAACTTCAGTTGACAAGGTCAAGTCTCTGACCATCAACTCTAGCATCAGTGACGATCCTTCAGCTATAAGGACACACTGGAACAGAGTTATTGGCTGGATGACCGCTGAAGCCTTCAAACTGAAGGGCCTCTCTGAGCAAGTCCGAAACGACTTCATTAGAGACGCTGAGTTAAGACTCCAGGAGCGCCTAGCCAAAGAAGCTGAGGAGCGAGCTCGCAAGGAAGCAGAAGAGAAAGCAAGGCAAGAAGAAATACAAAGAGTCAAGGAAGTTGAAGCCAAAGCTCTAGCTGAGGTTGCTGCTGCTGCTGAAGTTGAAGCCAAAGCTGCCGTTGAAGCTGAAGCTCGTTGTGCTGAAGAGTCTGCCAACAGGGTAGAACCGAATGCTCTGACTCAGGGGGACTCTTACACCTTTGTCCCTGTGGTTCTCAAAACACTTGAAGATCTTCAGAAAGAGCAGAAAGAAGTCCGAGCCAGATTGGATCAACAGGATTCAGTAAATGCTAACATTCAAAATCTGCTGACCCAGCTGCTCCAAAGGATGCCTCCACCTCCAAACCCTTAGGCACCTAGGACTTGTTTTTTGTTTTCTTTGCTTGTTCCTCTGATTTGTCTGTTGCTTTCTGCTTTGCCTGTTTTGCATTCTGCTTCTTGACTGTTGTATGTGCTTCTACCATTTGTGATTATATATATATATATATATATATATATATATATATAATATATATATATATATATATATATATATATATATATATATATATATATATATATATATATATGCCTTTTTGCTCTAATTTCTTGCTAAGTCTTTTTGATTCTGACAAAAAGGGGGAGAACTAAAAACAGCTTTGATGAAACCATATCTAAATCCCTTAAGTACTCTGCAAACATTGTTTATAAATTGGTTCTAATCCTTTTTGACTTAGAAATTTGCAGAAGAGAATCTTGAAACATCATCTCATGGAAGCTCCGGTAAGAACTTATGAACTCCCAGACTTATCTCAGGGGGAGCTCACTTCTATCTGATCTAAAAAAAATCTTATCTCTAATTGTTTCATCTCTAAAAATAAGATTGTTTTTCATCATCAAAAAGGGGGAGATTGTGAGAACAAAATTAGTTCTACAATAAAATTCTAGGATTTTGATGATAACAAAGGATGAAACAAAAAATGGAACCCTAACGAAATTTTTCTAAGTGTGCAGGACTCTGAACAGCAAAAACGAAATCTGATCGTTTTATCAGTTACAAACTTTGATCAGATACAAAGTACAAGAAGATCAAACGCATCTGAGGAAGAAGTGCACTCAAGAAGTTCTGAATCTGAGAAAAGCAAGACAGAAGAAAGAACCAGAAGCTCTAAACATCCACTGGACTTAGTTCTGATGATCTAGAAGACCAGTACTCTTAGAAGCTCTGATGTAACCTCAACGCAATCTCCTTTTGACACAGAACTCCGAGATAACAAAGACTCTGATGAAGATTCTCCTAATCCAGAAAGAGTAACGGAAAGAATTTCTTCAAATGGAAAGGAAGTATTTTTAGAAAGAAATCATTCAGGGAGACAATTTGGTTACGGCAAGAAACACAAAAGTAATGACATTGAATGCTCATCAAAGGCCAATATTTTGTCATCACTCCAACGGTCCTTCTCACCACTATATAAAGGACAGCCTACTTCATTGAGAGACACAATAACACACCGAAAAATTCTTTACATTCTCTCTCTGTCTTTCACGAGCTGCTGCTCATACGTGAAAATCCTTGCTTAAATATTCTGCTGTAATATCTGCTTACTCTTAGAAGCACTCTCTATTACAATTTTATTTTGTCTAAAATTGCTTTTGTTCCTCAAGTGACTCTGCGTAGTCTGTATACTTGAGAGGACTAAGAGATCATTCTCTTAGACGTTTGGTTGTATTAATCTTTCAAGATTAGTGGATTAAGTCCTTTTTGAAGGCGAAATCACCTTGGCCGGGTGGACTGGAGTAGCTTTGTGTTATAAGCGAACCAGTATAAAATTTCGTGTTCTCTTTTTTTGAAAAAGCTTTTATTTTCCAAAACAATTCAAACCCCCCTTTCTTGTTTTTCTCACCTTCATAGGCAACAAGATTGAGGTTCTTTGAGGTTGAATCGAAGTAACTCAGTTTGCATACCACATTTTTCAAATCCACGTATCTCTTCATATAGTGAGAGTTGGAGAAATTAGAGGTCAGATTCGAGATCCTCGTGATTTTCTCTTCAAAACCATATATGATCCATCCATTTTGGTGATGCTTTGGTCCTGATAGTCTGGAGAGGGTGACCGAAGAAGATGACCGAAGTTAGGGCTCCAATGATGCGTTGGCTTTGTCCAGGCCATATGATTTGGTCCATATGTTCTAATCTCAGCCATCCAATCTGATTACCATGTTTGCATACACATTGACTGGGGTGCATCATGAATGACACGTGCTTGGCCATCAGGTTTGCCACATCAATTAATGAGGGAGATCGTATTGCCCTCCTTTTTTCTGATTATTTGATTTTTCATTTTAATTTTTAAAATACCATTTTCTTATTAAATTCATTATAAATTCAATTTTAATCCAAAAAATATAGGACTTTCACCAAATAATTTCAAATAACGTCCTCTTCCATTTTATGAATTAAAATTATTTTTTGGACTGGATTTAATATATTTAGTAAATTTAATGGTTTTTGACTTGTTTTTAATTGATTTTAAATACTTCTGACTTTCAAAAATGCAAAAAAAAATAGTCTAAGGTCCTTGGACCTTGTTTGACCTATGATAAATCTCTTGGCCATTTATTTGGTGATTTGAAGGGATTTGAGGTTTTTCATCTTTTAAAATGTCTTTTTATTCATTTAAAAATTGAATTTAATTTGTTTAATTGATTTATTATAAAAATAGTCTAATGTCTTTTTATTCATTGAAGAATTGAATTTAATTTGTTGACTCGTCTTCTGTTTGGCCTTGATCTTGATTGATTTGAGCTCCAATTTGATCAATACTATTGGATTTATAGGGTTGATGAAGTGTAAACTTCATCCCTCAAGATGAATGGATAATATTGATCAGATGAAGTTCCTACCTTGATCAATTTGGAATTCTATTTCACTTCATCTCTTCATCTTCATCTCCTGCTTCCCCATTCCCTCATTGACCAATGACTTCTCACAAGATCAAATGTTAGTTGATTCATCAATGACCTTGTGTCAGATGAATCAACATGACCTTATTGAGATAGGTTTATCCCCTCTTATTTTTTGTGTGGTAGGCTTTAGGAGCTTGGCTATATGCACCTTGTCTCTACCATGCATTAACACCAATAATTCTATTATCCGGCCTCATATAGTTGTGACTTCTACATAAGTCCAATTACAATTGTTAACATAGAGCTAAATTGGTCCCAAAAGGCATAGAATTTTTGTAAGTGATATTATAAGTCTCCCATTACTCATGGTATTGTGAGAAGATTTTACCTTTTTTCCATTCATCAAAGCTAGTGGCATACTTGTTGATTTATCCAAGTTGGAGCCCTTCTCATGATTGATGTCTAGGTTCATATCTTCATGCTTGTGAGTGTATGGTTGAGTATTCTCCAAAGAATGACTTTTTCTTCTTCCACTAACATGGACTAACATCTTTTTATTGACTTTATTTTAATGCAATTTACTTAAATGCAATTCAATTATACACTTTATCATCCTTTGCCATTTACATTTCATGCAATTTGTTTATGTTTTAGTCATTTTCATTTTGCTCACTTGAGTCATACTTTGTGCTTGTATTATATTGTGCTTGTGATTTTGTTTGGTTTGTGATCTTATGACCTTAAAATACTTAATAAGAACAAAAACCCTAAAAAAATACATTGGTGGACTGTTGGGCTTCTATCTTAGACTTGATTGGGACTTAGAGTATGTAACACCCATGTTCATTGAAGGACTTGGCCAATGCCATTCATCTGATATAAGCCTTGAGAAATCCTTTGGTTTATCTGTTACTTTGTTTTTGTGCTCAAGTTGTTATTTTGATCTTATTGTTTCTATCTGATCATTGTCTATGTGAGTTTGCTACAAGGAATATTCATCTGATACATTTGAAGACATTGAAGACTACTTGCTTTTGGAGTGCTTGCCTGGATGTCTTGGCTATTTATTTGATGCCATTTGGTTTTCTTATTAATTGTTTGGATGATTATGCTTGTTGCTTGCTTAAAAGTCCAAAGGAAATGGGTTTCTATCTGACACTCTTGTCTTGTGGATGCATCCCATTGGTTAGATCTTTTCAACTCTAAACTTTTAAGTCTTTTCTAGGATGGTCCTTTCATCCCCTCCTCCTTTTTTAATTTCAAAATATCTCCCTCATTTTCAAAAACTTCTTTGCTTGTGTTTTCAACTTAGACTTGTTTTAATTAGTATAAACCTTGGCCTTATGCCATTGATTTTCAAAACATTTTCTTAAATCAAACTTGTAAATGAACTTAATCATATTGACTTTAACTTCAAAATACAAAAAGAACTAACAACCTCATCTAATCGTTTTGACCATTTTGTGTCTTTTTCTTTTAAACTTTTCAAAAGAGAGCATTTAGATTTGAGTTATCTTTAGTTGAGATATAATTATCCCACTCCATGATATATTAATTATAAGTCTTTCCATTTATTAGGGGTTAGTGGCATACTTGTTGATTAAATCCAAATTGGAGCCCTCCCTCTTAAATGTTGTAAAGCCCTCATTATCGATGGATGTTTGGTTGAGTATTCTCCCTTTGATAACAAAAGATCTTTAAGCTTTTGTAAAAATAAATCCATCTATTTCTTTGGAATATTTACCATGAACTATGAGGTTTTTATCCCTCATTTTTATGTTGGTACGTAGGCATAAGACAGGAGGTCTTGTCAAACACAAAAGTTATAAATAATGAATTCTTTTCTCATCCCCTCATTCTAATTTTTAACAAACAACTTTTCAACTAAAACACTTACACACAAATAGGGCTCCCTAGGAGTACCTAGGATACTTTTGGTGCTAATACCTTCCCTTAGTGTAACCAACCCCCTTCCCTGTAATCTCTGACATTTTATTAGTTTTGATTTGAAAACTTCTTAGCTTTGGGTTTTGTTCGTACTTTTCCCTTTTCCCTTGGAAATAATAAAAGCGCGGTGGCAACTTTGGTTTCATTGATGTCAAGTTAATCAATAGCTCGATGGTCACGAATTTACCGCTACAAAAAGAAAGTGGCAACTCTGCTGGGGAGTAGTCCTCAATGGGTTTAGCCTACTTTTTGTGTGTATTATATTTATTGATTATTGATGTTTGATTTTTGTATATATTGTATGTGTGATACTTTCTGTCTGTTGTGCTTGGTGATCTCTGTGTGGTGAGATAACTTCTAACTCGAACTTGAGTGCAATTTAAGATAGTGGTGGTATAGTCATGTTGGCTTTGAAGGAGTAGTCCTAAAAGAGTTGACATGAGATACCCCACTCAGTGGAGACCTCTTTGGAGTTACTGATGTCATACAAGCAAGTCATAGATAGACATTACTTTCTCTGTTTTAGGGGTCTGAGAAGCTGAGAATCGTAGAACATTTAACCCAACTTGGCCTATTTAGGACGTAGTGCAGAGACTGTTCAAGTGTAGACTTGATAACAGTTGTTACATGATACTACACTCAGACGAGTTTCTCTTGAGACTACTTTGGGTTGATGACTCAGTCATACTAACCTATAGTATCCGATAGATGGGATCACGACTCTGGGAACTTTTTAGAACATGATATATATAGGTTTTATCCTTATTACACTCCTTTGGGATGGTTCTTAACCTGACTCCATGCTCGTGACTCGCAACAAATCCTTTGATTCTCGGTTGATCCGATCAGTAATCGTCAAAATCAATGGAACTTGGGTGTTTATAAGGTGAAAACCATAATCCACCAAAATGGATGATTGATCTTGATGATAACTTGATCTATCCCTTGACCTTTGTTTATGTTTGCCTTGTGTGTGATCCCTTGCATGTGATTGTTCCATTCGTGCATAACATGCGCATCATAGAATTCATCACAACAACAAAATTTTCCAAGAACTAAAGGACATATTTGCAAATGTTTTTAGACCATGGATTATGGACGAAGGAACACTAAGAAGTACAATTTCAGATGTTCGTACTTGAAAGAGTTAAGGAAGCTATCATCCTTTGTAGTTGATCCCTTGAATTTCAAGCTACGTCATGGGAAGCTCTTGTCTGTATTCTCTGTTGATGTGGTTGAAAGACTCTTGAGTGTCTTGGTGCAGTTTTATAATCCTCTCTATCGGTGCTTCACTTCCCTGATTATCCACTCATGCCTATGTTATAAGAGTATGTCTATCTCTTGGGTATGCCTTTATCTGGCAAGGTACCTTTTAGTGGATTGGAGGAGATTCCAATATCTCACGTCATAGATAAGGCTCTTCAATTGAGGAAATCTAAGATAGATGCTAATATGATGAAGAAAGGAGGAATTCAAGGTCTTACTTATGAATTTCTGATTGGGAGAGCTACTGATTTTTCTCAAGTTCATAGTATAGACGCTTTTGAAGCCATCTTTGTCTTGCTTATCTATGGTTTAGCTTTGTTCCCTAACATTGACAACTTTGTTGATGTTAACGCCATTAGAATATTTTTGATTAGGAATCATGTTCCGACTTTGATGGGTGACACGTATTTCTCTTTGCATTTGAAGAAGTCTAAGGGTGGTGGAACCATTGTGTGCCGCATTTCTCTTATGTACAAGTGGTTTATTTCGCACTTGCCGCAGACACCAGTCTTCTTGGAGAACAAGCAATGTCTACGGTGGTCTCAGAGACTTATGTCTCTTACTAATGATGCTATTGGTTGGTATGATTCTGCATTGGATGTCTCTCACTAATGTGCCTCTTATTGGTACACAAGGAGGAATCAACTACAACCCTGCTTTGGCTTGTCGTCAGCTTGGATTCCCCTTGAAAGATAAACCTAACAGCATTCAGTTAGAAGGTTTGTTCTATTAATAGGGTAAAGATCCCAAAAATTTGAAGATCAAGATGGTGCATGCTTGGCATAATGTTCATAGAAAGGGAAGAGTCGGGCTTGGTCTCCGCAATTGTGTAGCTTTGGAAGCTTACACTAGTTAGGTGAGGAAGAGAGCTTTAGAGCTTAAGATGACGTACACCTGAGAAAGACCTATGTCTATGGTTGTGGATGAGCCATCAACTCTCCCTAACCAAGATGTATATGAGTTGGAAGATGCACTCGCCAAGATGAAGCAAGAGAGGGACCTGTGGGAAGAGCGAATCCATGCTTTGAACCGAAAGCAAGTGGAGTTGCAACTTGAGTTGAAGGACAAAGATGCACCCATCAAGATTCTTGAGGAGCATGCAGTGAAGAGATAGAGAGAGCCAAAGGATTTATTTTCCTCTAGTATGCCTCAGCCTTCTGGTGCTTGGAAGAATATCGTTGATCAACTCGTCATTCAGAAAGCTCAGATGAAGACCTCTTATGAGTTAGAGATCGGGCGCATCTGAAGGAAGTATACGCCCTTGGCCAGTTCTTGTGAAGCAGTTGCTAAGGATCCTTAGAATGATAATTTCCTTTTCTCTTGTTGTATTTTTGGTTTCTAAAATTGTACTTAGTGCGATCCTTCCAAGTTTATATGAATAAAAAGAGATTTTTAGGGTCAATTCAATTGTGATTATTGATTATTAATTGAAATATTTGCATGTAAGGCTTTATATGTTCCTTGAAAAATTAAAATAAAAACATTGAATTTCATGCATCATTTGGATAACAGGTTTCTTCAGCCGAATGTATTATTGTTCTTCATCTTTGTACCAGACAAGCTGACTCATCACTACGATACTCGAGCTTATCATTAAAGAAGAATGGATCATCTGGAACAAGAAAACTGAGAGCTCAAGGAAGAAGTTGCTAGACTCGTTGCTTTGATGGAGTCTGTCATTGCTGTTCATAATCAACCATCTCTAACTCCTGTAACTCCTCCTCAAAGGATTGTCATCTATGAGGTTGTCTCAACTCCAGTTCATGTGATTCCTGCCAACCAGTATGAACCAGCCATGCCTGTCGGGTTCCCGTGGGTAATGTCTCCGAACTTTATGCCTGAGGGTTATGCTTTAACTTTTGCTCCAATGTCGGCATCTAGCCCGATCATGTTTGTTCCTCCTCCTCTGGTACATGTTATGCCATGTGTTGATGAAACCATTTATCATTCAGAGTTGTCTGAGGGCCCTGATGTGTATGAGAAAATGGATGAGATGAAAGACCAATTTCTTGAGCTGAGAAAGGAATTGAAGACCTGAGGGGTAAAGATATGTTTGTAAGAGTGATGATGAGTTGCTTAGGTCCCAACGTTAAAATCCCTGTCAAATTCAAGGTCCAAGACTTGAGAAGTATAAAGGGAATACTTGTCCTTTCAGTCATCTTGTAATGTACGCCAGCAAGATGTCGACTCAGACGGATAATGATCAACTGCTCATCCATTATTTTCAAGACAGTTTAATCGGTGCAGCGCTTTGGTGGTATATGGGTTTAGACAGTGCTAGTGTCCGTACTTTCAACGACTTAGGAAAGTTCTTCGTCAATCAATACAAGTACAACATAAATATGGCTCCCGATTGTGATCAATTACGGTCGATGTCTCAAAAGGATAAGGAGGCGTTTAAATAGTATGCGAAGAGGTGGAGAGAGCTTGCTGCTCAAATCAGTCCCCCATTAGAGGAGAATGAGATGACGAAGATCTTCCTCAAAACTCTATTTTCATTCTATTACGAGCTTATGATTACCAGTGCTCCCAATGACTTCACTGAAATGGTGAACATGGGGATGCGGTTAGAAGAGGGGGTCTGAGAGGGTCGTTTGTCTAAAGAAGAAACATCTACGAGCAAGAAGTATGGAGGCAGTTTCTCTAAGAAGAAGGAAGAGGAAACCAATGCAGTGTCTGTAGGGAGGCAAATGAGGCGTCATGTGAGGAAAAATTCCAGATCCCAACAACATCATCATCAAGTATCCTCAGTTATTCTGGTATTTTCCAACAATTCGACAATTCAATTAGTACCAATACAATAGCAACAACAACAACAACGTACCCACAACAATCATAACTACAACGAAAATCCGGATAATAATTTTTAAAGGAAGAAGGTCACTTTTGGTCCCATTTCGATAACTTATGCCGAACTTTATCCTTCCCTGGTTGTCAAGAATTTGATTCAGCCAAGGAATCCTCCGCATACACATGACCCTTTGCCATGGTGGTACAAACCCAATATGTATTGTGCTTTTCATCAAGGGGCACTCGTCCATGACATAGAGAATTGTTATCCATTGAAGTATGAGGTTCAAAAGTTACTCAAGAGTGGTATGGTGTCCTTTGAGGACCGCGCACCAAATGTCAAAGCTAATCCTTTGCCTGCCCGTGGCAATTCTTCTGTGAATATGGTAGATGGTTGTCCTGGTAATTTTAGAGTTTTTTATGTTCGTTGTAGCCGAAGATCTTTGGTGGCGATACATAGAACTTTGTGCCTGATCAGTGATTGTGAACATGACCATGATGGTTGTGTTATATGTGGTGTTAATCCACGAGGTTGTGTGATTGTCAAGAGGGAGATTCAGAAGTTGATGGATGAAAGTGTTATTCAGATCAGTTAATCCATAGATATGGGTAATGATGTGAATGTAATTGTGTCAGTGTTTAATACTTCCAAGCGAGTAGTAATCAAGTTTGATAGCAGCAAAAGAGACAATAAATCGGTATCATTGTTGGTAATACGGTTAGCGGGCCCAGTCCCATATGCATCTGATAAAGTTGTACCTTATAAATATGATTCTACTATGCTTGAGAATGGGAAAGAGGTTCCTCTTCCCGCAACAAATTTTGTAGTGAGCATTTCAGATGTCGTTAAGGTGACCCATATCGGTCGTGTATTTGGCCCTATATCCATGAAGGTTGTGAAGGATGTTGTGATTGGTAAGAAGGCGGAGGTTCTTGTGGATAATCCTATTAAAGCTCGAACTTGTCGGTCTGGTGAATCCAGTAGGTTGAAGGTTAAAGATGATGATGATGAGGCTCTCCGATTAATCAAGAAGAGTGAGTTCAATGTTATGGAGCAGCTGGTCCAAACACCATCTAAGATCTTTGTCTTATCTTTGTTGATGAACTCTGAGGTGCATAGAGAGGCTTTGCAAAAGATGCTGGAGCAAGCCTATGTTGAGCATGATGTCCTAGTGGATCAGTTTGATCATATTGTCACCAATATCACTTCTTGCAATAATTTTAGCTTTTGTGATGAAGAGCTTCCTGAGGAAGGCAGTAATCACAACTTGACACTCCATATATCCATGAATTTTAAAGAAGATGCTCTGTCCAATGTTTTGGTGGATACTGGTTCGTCATTGAATGTATTACTAAAATCAACTTTGGCAAGGTTGTCTTATCAGGGCGCACCTATGAGGTACAACGGTGTGGTGGTGAATACGTTCGACGGATCCCGTAAAACTGTCATTGGAGAAGTGGACCTTCCAGTTAAGATTGGTCCGAGTGAATTTCAGATTACTTTCCAAGTAATGGACATTCACCCGTCCTACTGCTTTTTACTAGGAAGGTTGTGGATTCACGAGGCTGGTGCTGTCACATCGACTCTGCATCAGAAGCTCAAATTCGTTAAAAATGGCAAGCTTGTTGTTGTAGGAGGACAGAAAGCGATGTTGGTTAGACATTTGTCATCTTTTACATATGTTGAAGTTGAAGAAGAGATTGGAACTCCATTCCAAGCTTTGTCAATAACTAGTGAAGTTCAGAAGACTAGGGCATCCATGTCTTCTCTGAAGGATGCATAGGAAGTGGTGCAGGCTGGTGGCACTGACAAGTGGGGTCCTGTCATAGAAGTTATTAAGAACAAGAACAGAGTTGATCTAGGATTTCAACAAGGTTCGTTCAAAGGTGATGTCAAGGTTATGTAATTAATTTTCCGCAACTGAGGGTTCATTCACAAAGATGAACAACACTCAACTGCAATCATTGAAGATGAAGATGAAGATGAAGAAGTTTGTGCCAACTTTGTGACACACGGCCAGACTTGCAAAAATTGGGTTGCTGTAGACATTCCTGTCATTATGCACCGTTCAAAGTAATTTGTCTTATTGTTAAAGAAAAATATTTCTCCTATGCCTAAGGGAGAAGTGAAACAGTGTTGGGAATTTTCAAATTATCATCAATAAAATACAATTTTATTCATCCAAATTTATGTTTTTTTACTTTTTTCTTTTTCTGAAAATGGTAATCACAAAAAAAAACATAAATAAGTAATAATTCTTCCCATATCTGCATAATATTTGATTGCACTTCATATATCTATAATCAACATATCAAATTGTTATGCAAATTACTTCTCAAACCAATTGAATATAATGATCTTACTCCCTCTCCAAACTTTGATTTCCATGTGTTTAAAGCCGAGGAAGGGAATGACGATGAAGACGTGTCTGATGAGTTATCCTGATTACTTGAGCGCGAGGAAAGAACCATTCAGTCGTTTGGAGAGCAGATTGTGTTGGTCAACTTGGGTTCCGAAGATGATTTCAAGGAAGTCAAGATTGGGTCGCAATTTTGTCCAGAGGTTAAGAAGGGGTTGGTTGAGCGTCTCCGAGAATATTATGATGTATTTTCTTGGTATTATCAAGATACGCCATGTCTTGATACTGATATTATGGAGCATAGAATGCCATTAAAGCCCGAATGCCCGTCCGTCAAGCAGAAGTTGAGAAGAACGCATCCTGATATGGCAGTGAAGATCAAGGAGGAAGTGCGGAAGCAGATTCATGATAGTTTCCTTGTTACCTCCGAGTATCCGCAAGGGGTGGCCAATATTGTGCCTGTTTCTAAGAAGGAAAAAAAAGTTCATATGTGTGTTGATTATAAAGATTTGAATAAAGCTAGTCTGAAAGATGATTTTCCTCTGCTGCACATTGATATGTTGGTAGACAATACGGATAAATTCAAAGTCTTTTCTTTTATGGACAGATTTTCCAGTTATAATCAGATTAAGATGGCGCCCGAAGATATGGAGAAGACCATATTTATTACACCTTAGGGAACATTTTGTTACTAAGTGATGCCTATCGGTTTAAAGAATGTTGGTGCAACATACCAGAGAGCCATGACTACTCTTTTCCATGATATGATGCATAAAGAGATTCAGGTTTTTGTTGATGATATGATTGCTAAATTAAGAACTGAAGAAAAGTATGCTGACCATTTATTGAAGTTATTCCAACATTTGAGGAAATATAAACTCCGCTTGAATCCTAATAAATATACATTTGGGGTTCACTCTGGTAAGTTTTTGGGTTTTATTACCAGCGAGAAGGGTATTGAAGTTGATCCTGCAATGGTCAAAGTAATACAAGAGATTCATGCGCCCAAAACTGAGAAGTAAGTCAGAGGTTTTCTTGGCCGCTTGAACTATATCTCAATATTTATATCGCATATGACTACCATATATGCACCTATATTCAAACTTCTTCGGAAAGATCAGTCGTTTGATTGGATCGAGGATTTTCAGAAAGCTTTGGACAATATCAAAGAATATCTGGTTGAGGCTTTGATCCTGTCTTCGCCTGTTAAAGGAATACCTTTGATCATGTATTTGATTATGCTTGAAGAGAGTATGGGTTGTGTTCTTGGTCAGCAAGACGAATCTGGTAAAAAATAATATGCAATTTACTACCTCAGTAAGAAGTTCACCGATTGTGAGTCTCGGTATTCTATGTTTGACAAGACATGTTGTGCTTTGGCTTGGGATGCTAAGCATCTGCACAAGTATATGTTAAATCATACTACTTGGTTGATATCCAAAATGGATCCAATCAAGTACATATTTGAAAAGCCTTCTTTAACCGGGAGGGTTTCCCGTTGGCAGATGTTATTATTTGAGTATGATATTGAATACCAAGCTCAGAAAGCTATTATAGGTAGTGTCTTGGCTGACCATTTGGATCACCAACCTATTGACAATTACCCATCAATGCAGTATGATTTTCCTAACGAAGAGATTTTATATTTGAAGATGAAAGAATATGATGAACCATTTCTTGAAGAAGGTCCAGAACCTGGTTCCCGTTGGGGAATGGTATTTGATGGAGTTGTTAATTCTTATGGTAATGGCATTGGGGCAGTGATTATTACTCCTCAAGGCACTCATTTTCCATTTACAACTAGATTGACCTTCAAATGTACAAATAATATGGATGAGTGTGAAGCTTGCGTTATGGGTCTCGAGGAATCCATTGATCTCAGAATTAAATATCTTGACGTCTATGGAGATTCAGCTCTGGTTGTTAATCAGATCAAAGGTGAATGAGAGACGAACCAACCCGGTTTGATACTGTACAGAGATTATGCGAGGAGGATATCAACTTTATTTACAATGGTTGTGTTTCATCGTATCCCTAGAGATGAAAATTGGATGGAAGATGCTCTTCCATGATTTTGGTGAAGTTTTGGAATGAAGTTCCCAATCTGAATGTGATGCATCTTCATAGGGCAGCTAATGTGTTTGTTGTTGAAGACATCAAGGATGATAAGCCATGGTATTATGATATCAAATGTTTCCTCCAAAGTCATATTTACCCACTTGGGCAATCTTTGAAAGATAAGAAGACTTTGAGAAGATTAGCTGGCAACTTCTACCTGAATGGGGATGTGCTTTATAAAAGAAATTTCGATATGGTTCTGCTCAGATGCGTGGATAGACATGAAGCAGACTTATTGATGACAAAAGTCCATGAAGGTTCCTTTGGTACTCATTCAAATGGACATGTTATGCCAAAGAAGATTTTGAGAGAATGTTACTATTGGATGACAATGGAATCTGACTGTTGTAAGTTTGTGAAGAAATGCCACAAGTGTCAAATTTAAACTGATAAAATTCATGTTACTATGACGCTTTTGAATGTCATCTCCTCTCCATGGCCCTTCTCCATGTGGGGAATTGATATGATTGGCATCATTGAGCCTAAAGCCTCGAATGGACATCGTTTCAGTCTGGTGGCTATTGATTACTTCACAAAGTGGGTTGAAGCGGAATCGTATGTGAATGTGACCAAGCATGTTTTGTAAGGTTTATCAAGAACCAAATTATATATTGGTATGGTGTGTCGAGTAAGATCACAACTGATAATGGATCGAACTTGAATAACAATATGGTAGAAGATCTTTGTAAAGACTTCAAGATTTCACATCATAATTCTCCTTACAGACCCAAGATGAATGGGGTTGTTGAAGCTATGAACAAGAACATCAAGAAGATTATCCAGAAGATGATTGTGACGTACAAAGATTGGCATGAGATCCTCCCATTTACTTTACATGGGTACCGTACATCTGTCCGTATTTCAAAAGGGGTAACCCCTTTCTCTCTTGTTTATGGAATGGAAGTTGTGCTCCTCATAGAGGTTGAGATCTCATCATTGCGTGTGCTGATGGAAGCCAAGTTGACTGAAGCTGAATGGTGTTATACAGATATGACCAACTCAATTTGATTAAAGAGAAGAGATTGACTGCCATGTGTCATGGTCAATTATATCAGTAGAGAATGAAGAAAGCTTTTGATAAGAAGGTGAAGCCTCGTGTGTTCCGAGAAGGTGACCTCGTGCTCAAGAAGATCTTATCTTTCAAACCTGATTCTAGGGAAAAATGGACTCCTAATTATGAAGGCCCGTATGTAGTTAAGAGAGCCTTCTTAGGCGGTGCATTGATTCTTACAACTATGGATGGTGAAGAGTTCACTCATCCTGTGAACGCCGATGCAGTCAAGAAATACTTTGCCTAAAAGAAAAAAAGAACAACTCGCTAAGTTGAAAACCCGAAAGGGCGACTTTGGAAAAAATGAGCGTCTCGATGGACTGAAAACCCGGAAGGACAATCCAAGCAAATGTTAGAGACATAAAAAATAGAAGGAAAAAAATCCTGGTAGTTTGAGTACCCCACCTTAATCTAGGCAAAAATTAGGGATTATGGCAAGTAACTGCATCCAGCTAGATCTGATCGTTAAAGTAGCATAGTTTGTCACTTGGTTCTGATTTATCATTCTCAACCAAAGACAAGCACAACGAATTCCAAAGTTGGTAGGGAGAGTAGTGGTCATTGTATTCAATTTAGCCATTTTCCATGTAAATTACCATTTTCAAACTTTATAAAGACCCATGGAGTCCCACCATTTGCGGACTACCATTCTATTAAATAAAGTTGAATCTTTATCCAATTATTTACAATTCTTATTTGTTTTTGTTTAATAAAACTGTATTTTTATAATTACAATTTTGAAATAAATAAATCAATGAATAAATTTTTTTTTGGAATAATAAGACATTTACTTTAAGAACTTTGAATTTGAAAAGGAATGTCAACAACAATCTAAAGAACGGTAAGTCTTGACGTATGAAGCATTGTCTTCCCCAAACAACTGTCATCCATCTCTAGTATTGGTTGGTGTGTTTTCTCTTTGCAGTTCACCGTCCCTTCCCAACTGAGGTTTGTAAGACCCCAATTTTGACCCTAAGATCTCTCATGTTATCTCATCATGTGCATTAGCTTTGGGATCACACCTTGGCATCCTCCTCACCTCTCATTCCTTGGGATTGCATTGGGAGAGGTCACCAAGCACATTTTGATTGTATCATACTTTGTCTTTCATTATTTACTAACCAAAATACCAAAAATATGTCAATGTATAGTTTGTTGTTTTTTAGGTAGTGTGTATAATCACCTATGCTTCATCAAACTCATATCTAGGGTTTGAGACCCTCAATGCAAGGAGACTAATAAAGAGATGGTTTACAATGACTCTAGACATCATACATGTATCCCCATGGTCTTCACATATTATTTTGATCAAGAGTTCATCAAGAGTTGGAAGCTTGTTTGCCTTGGAAACCCTAACTCATCTGGGTATCTTGTATGACTTCTTCAACAAGTTTCTTCACCAATTGGTCAAATATATCAAGTTATACTTCATGTTACATCATCTTACACATATATGATCCTCCATGAGTCCCAAAAATCAATAGAATGTCAAGCTAGCAAGATGGTTCATGGTGGTTAACCAGAGAAAGTCAATTGGTCAAAACTTGGGTTCCCTAGACCCTATCTCCTACAATATTTGTCATATGAAAATTATTACAAGAGAAAAGTTACTCAAAATTACATTCCAAGCAACTTTCATGTTGACGCCAAGAGCTAGTTTTGCTTTTAAAGTCATTCTTTATGGTGAAAGATTATCAGTCATTTTGTCTGAACCCTAGTTAGGAGGTCAAATTACCAAGACCATAACATGCTCAATTTGTATGAGATGAAATCCATTAAAATTCCATGATCAAATTAAAGATGTCTACTTAAACTTTTATGTTTTAAGGAAGTTCAAATTCAACTTTCAAGTGCATGTGCCAAGAGGAAACATTATAGGTCATTTTGGGTCATTACCATTGAACAAGTGATTTTCCTCAACTTCTAAAATGAATAACTCCTTAATCCCAAATCCAAATGAGGTTAAATTTGTGACCAAATTGAAGAGGTTTTAAAGATATACAACTTTTATGAAGGAACTTTTTCCATTTTAAGTCCATAGTAAACGTTATTCAAGGTGGAAGAAGTGAATATTTGACTTGGTACTTAGAAAATTTTCAAATATGTTTGATTTTCCAAACTTCTACCTCAAAATTAATCATTATTAAAGCTTCAAATGGAAATGTTTTCAGCATGAAAGTTGTTACCCTTGATCTCACCTTTCTAAAAAGTCTGAGATCATCTCATTTGGATCAAAATTGAATGAGTTGCGCATGAGTGCAATGTGTGGTACCATTTGGAAGAATTTCATGATCAAACTCATTCCATCTTTGCATGGCTTAATGCAACACTTTCAGCATGACCTATGCACGATTTTGTACATTTGCAAATGATTTTTTGGGCTTTGTGCATGCCCATGCTAGCTCATGAAGAAACTTGTTATTTCTGAACATTTGAAAGAAAGTGTGTGGAATCAATTGCATTGGCTATAAATAGGAGTGCATTCTGATCAGAACTTCATCAATACCTTGCCCAAGCTTTACCAGACAAATCAAAACCCTCCATTCCATAGAATTTCTGAAGATTTCTTTTGAAATCCAGCTTGAACTTCATCTTCTATTTGGAAGTTCAAACTCCAGAAATTCACTTCCCTTTTCATCTCAATTGGCTTCTGCAAGCCAGAGGAAGAGAAAGCAAGCAAATCCAGATCAAGATCAAGTGAATCTAAAGCAATGAGAAGGTTATTTTTCAGAAACTTCATCTCTTAGATTCTCTCTCAATTCTTCACCATTCTTTGTGGTTTTTGGTTGGCTAAAGTCCTACCAATGTAGGCAACAAGATTGAGTTGCTTTGAGGTCAAATCGAAGCAACTCAGTTCATGATCCTCAAAATTCAAATCCCTGTATCTTTTTATATACTTGGAATTGGAGAAAATTGAGGCCAGATTCGAGCTTCGGAGCATTTTTTTTCTTTGAATCCATGTCCTTGTTTTTTATTTTAGTGATGGTTGATGGTGGACCAGTCCGGTGAGGTCCACTGGAGAAGAAGACCGGAGCCCTAGCTCCGGTGATATGTTGTCACGCCTCTAACCATTAGGTCTGTTTAAATTGTTTTAATCATGGCCTTTGGTTTTAATTACCAATGCTTCAACGCGTTGACTAGGGTGTACCATGGATGACACGCGTGTGGCCATCAGATATGCCACCTCAATTAATGAGGGAGATCTGATGACCCTTGTTTTTTTGAATTTCTCTTTATTTTCTGATTTTCTGTTTATTCCATTTATTTTGTTTAATTCATATTAATTTGATTTTTAATCCAAAAAATATGGGATTTTCACCAAAAATCTTTAAATGTTTTCCTCTTTAATTTTTTTAATTAAAATTATTTTTTGGTTTAATTTTGATATTTTTCATGAATTAAATGTTTTTATGCATATTTTTAATTGTTTAAAAATACTTCTGACTTTTCAAAAATCATGAAATTTTTTGTATAAGGTCTTTTGACCTTTTTTGACCTAGGATGAATCTCTTGGCCATTTATTTGGTGTTTTGAAGAGATATTAGGTTTTGACCAAATTAAATTGAATTTAAATGCATTTTTAATTGATTAATTGTGTAAAAACTATGTTGAGCCATTTTTATTGACTTGTGATGTTTGACTATGTGTTTGGGCCTTGGTCAATGTTGATTTGACTTTTGTTGAGTTAAAATCATTGGATTTAGGGGATTGATGAAATGTACGTTTCATCTCCCACAATGAATGAATGATTTTAATTTGATAAAATTCCTTCCATGACCAATTTGTGTTTCTCTCATATCCCCTCCCTCTTCATCTTCAATCCCATTATTTCCCATCCCTTTTATTGACCAGTGAAATCTCAAGATTCTAGGACTAATTTGTTCATTAATAACCTTGTGTTAGATGAACCAATACAAGTATGGATGAGATAGGTCCCTCCTTTGATCTTTTTTCTTTTAGTGTGTGGTATGTTTTAGGAGTTTGGTTCATTATACCAAATCTCTAACATGCATTAGCACCTTAATTTTTATTTACCGGCCTCAGATAGTTGTGACTTCTACATAAGTCCAATTATGATTGCTTAACATAGAGCTAAATTTGACCCTAGAGGCATAACATTCTAGTAAGTGAGATTGTAACTCTCCCATATTTCATGGTATTGTATGGAAAATTGGTCTTTTTTCCTTTCTTTAGAAGATGTCTTGGTTCAAAGATCCATGCTTGTGAATAGATGGTTGAGTGTTCTCCAAAGAATGACTTAATCAATTGAAAAGCAAAACTCCATTAACATCTAATTAACTTTGACTAACACTAACTATTATTAACTTTGATTTACCTTCAAGTCATTTACTTTATGCAATTTAATTTCAAGTCATTTACCATTCATTTCCATTTTCATATCATTTAACTTGTTTATGTTTATGCCATTTTCACTTTGCTCATTTGAGCCATATATTATGATTGTATAATATATATATATATATATATATATATATATATATATATATATATATATATATATATATATATATATATATATATATATATATATATATATATATATATATATATATATATATATATATATATATATATATATATATATATATATATATATATATATATTTGTTTGTATATCTTGTTTGTGTTTGTGGTCTTTGGACCTTAAAATACTTAATAAACAACAAAAACCCTAAAAAATGTTTGTGTGGACTGTTAGGTTTGATCTAAACTTTTGGACTTAGGATTAGGCAACATTCCACACGCAAAAGGACTTGGCCAATGCCAACATTTCTGAGACCAAGTTATTGTAATTTGAGCCTTTATCTGATGCAAGTATTGGGATCCACATGAATTCATCTGCTACATGGTCTTGATGCAACTGTTATTTTGATCTCATGCCTAATACCTTGTTCTGAGCAAAATCAATGAGTATTTCATCTGGTACATGAGAAGACAAAAGAAGACTATTAGCTATGGATTTGCTGGCTTGGATGTGGCCATCTTTAATTGATGCCTTGCTCTTCATATTGCTAATTGCTTGTGGATATTTTCTTGATTCAAAGTCCAAAGGGAAAGTGGGTTTTCTATATAACATTCTTGTTTGTTGGATTGCATCCCATTGATCAGATCTTTTCAACTCTTAACTTTTAATTTTATGCTTAGGATTAGTCTCTTCATCTCCTCCCACTTCTTAAATTTCAAAATCTCTCCCCCTTTTTAAAAAAACCTTCTTTGCTTGTGACTTCAAAACTTAGACCTCATTTCAAATTAGAAACTTTGGCCTTATGCTATTGCATTTTTTTAAAACTATTTTCTTAATCAAAACTTGTAAATGAATTTAACAGTATTGACTTAAAATTTCAAAAGACAAAAAGAACTAACACTCATTCAAACTTTTGGGCCCTTTGTCCCTCTTTTAAACTTAAATTTTGATTAAAACCAATCCACTCATTTTGAAATTGTTACCATGAACTACGAGGTTTTGATCCCTCATTTTTATATTGGTATGTAGGCACAAGTCCGAAGGTTTTGTCAAACACAAAAATATAATAAATGAATTCTTTTATCATCCTCACACTCTATTTTTATCAAACATCTTTTATACCAAAAATACATACACACATAAAAAGGGGCTTCCTAGGAGTACCTATGACATGTTGGGTGCTAACACCTTCCCTTTGTGTAACCAACCCCTTACCTGTAATCTCTGACATTTTATTAGTTTTGATTTGAAAACTTCTTATCTTTGGGTTTTGTTCGTACTTTTCCCTTTTCCTTTGGAAACAATAAAAGCGCGATGGCGACTCTGGTTTTATTGACGTTAAACTTATCCATAGTTTGATGGTCATGAATTTACCGCTATAGAAATTAAGTGGCGACTCTGCTGGGAAGTAGTCCTCAGTGGGTTTAGCCTACTTTTTTATGTGTATATATTTGTATATTTGATGTTTGTATATTTGTTTGTGTGATATAATCTGTCTATTGTGCTTGGTGATCTCTGAGTGGTGAGATAAGTTCTAACCCGAACTTGAGTGCAATTAAGATAAGAGGATGGTATAGTCATGTTCAACTTATGTTGAATAGTCCTTAACAAGTTGGCTTGAGACCCATCTACTCAGTGGAGACCCTTTTGGATTTTTTAATGTAACACAAGTTATTTGGGGTTAAACATTACTTTCTTTGATTTGGGGTCTGAGAAGCTGAGAACAGAAGAACATTTAACCCAACTTGGCCTATTTAGGACGTAGTGTGGAGATTGTTCAGGTGTAGTTGTTACGCAATACTACACTCAGACGAGTTTCTCTTGAGAATATTGTGGGTTGATGAGTCAGTTATCCTAACCTATATTATCCGATAGATGGAATTAAGACTCTGGGAACTTTTTAGAACATGATCTACAGGTTTTTATCCTTAGTACACTCCTTTGGGATGGCTCTTAACCTGACTCCATGCTCGTGACTCACAACAAACCCTTTGATTCTTGGTTGATTCAATCAAGTCTTGTCAATATCAATGGAACTTGGGTGTTGATAAGGTGAAAACCATAATCCACCAAAATGGATGATTGATCTTGCCAATGACTTGATTCATCCCTTGACCTTTGTTTGTGTTTTCCTTGTGTGTGATCCCTTGTTTATGATTGTTGCATTCATGCATTCATGCACATCATAGTATTCATCACACGAAAATAATTTCAAGGAACTGAGGTCTTATTTGTAAATATTTTCAGACCATGGATTGTGGACGAAGGAACACTAAGAAGTACAGTTTCAAATGTCCTGATTTGAAAGAGATAAGGAAGCTATCAACTTTTGTATTAGATCCCTTGGACTTCAAGAAACGTCATGGAAAGCTTTTGTCTGTATTATCTACTGATGTGGTTGAAGGACTTTTAAGTGTTTTGGTTCAGTTCTATGATCCTCTGTATTGTTGCTTCACTTTTCCCGATTATCAGCTTATGCCTACGTTAGAGGAGTATGCCCATCTCTTGGGAATACCTATTTCTGATAAAATGCCTTTTAGTGGATTGGAGGAGATTCCCAAATCTCATATCATAGCTGAAGCTCTTCATCTAAAGAAGTCTGAGATTGAGGCTCATTGGGTGAAGAAAGGAGTTGTTTTTGGATTGACTTCTTAGTTCCTCATTGGGAAAGATACTGTCTTTGCTCAAGCCGGTAAGATGGACGCTTTTGAAGCCATCTTTGTGTTGCTCATCTATGGTTTGGCTTTGTTCCCTAACATTGACGGTTTTATTGATGTTAACGCCATTCGGATCTTCTTGATTGGGAATCTTGTGCCTACTCTGTTGGGTGACATGTATTTTTCTTTGCATTTGAGGAATTCTAAAGGTGGTTGGACTATCGTGTGATGTGTTCCTCTTCTTTACAAGTGGTTTATTTCACACTTGCCTCAGACGCCTGCTTTTATGGAGAATAAACAATGTCTACGGTGGTCCCAGAGGCTTATGTCGCTCACTATGATGATATTGTTTGGTATGACTCTGCATTGAGTAGCTTGGATATTATTGATAGTTATGGTGAATTATCTAATGTGCCTCTCATTGGTACACAAGGAGGAATTAACTACGACCCTACTTTGGCTCGTCATCAACTTGGGTTCCCCTTGAGAGAAAAACCTAAAAACACTCAGTTAGAAGGTCTTTTCTATCAAGAGGGTAAAGATCCCCAACATTTGAAGTAGAGGATGATACATGCTTTGTATAATGTGCGTAGGAAAGGAAGATCCAAGCTTGGTCCACGCAACTGTGTAGCTTTGGAAGCTTACACTACTTGGGTGAAGAAGAGAGCTTTGGAGTTGAAGATGTCATATGCTTGTGAAAGACCTATGTCTTTGGTTGTGGTTGAGCCATCAACTCTCCCTAACCAATATGTAGAGGAGTTGGAAGAAGCGCTCATTAAGATGAAGAAAGAGAGAGATATGTGGGAAGAACGGTTTCATGCTTTGAGCCGAAAGCATGAGGAGTTGCAACTTGAGTCAAGAGACAAAGATGCGCTTATTGAACTTCTTGAAGATCGAGCAGTGAAGAGACAGAGAGAGCCAGAGGGTTCATCTTCCTCTAGTATGCCTTAGCCTTCCAGTGCTTGGAAGAAGATTGTTGATCAGCTTGTCCTTGAGAAGGCTCAGATGAAGATATCTTTTGAGACCGATATTCGACGCATCTAAAGGATGTACGCGCCTACAGCCAGATCTTCTGACACTGTTGCTAAGGGATCCTTAGGATGATTAGTTTCCTTTTCTCTTGTCTTTATACTTTATTTTCTGAAGTTGTACTCAGTGTAATCCTTCCAAATTTTATGAATAAAAGAGATTTTTATGGTAAATCAAATTTTTATTATTGTTATTATATGTTTGCAAATAAAACAACATGTTCCTTGAAATTAAATAAACAAAAACATTGTATTTCATGCATCATTTGCATAACAGGTTTCTTCTGCCAGATGTCTTATCGGTTATTCTCCTGTGCTTCAGCCAAGCTGACTCACCGATACAACACTCGTGCCAATCAACCTAGAATCATGGAACATTTGGAACAAGAGAACAATGAGATGAAGGATGAGATTGCACGGTTGACCACCATGATGGAGTCTGTTCTTGCTCCGCAGAATCAGTCTTCACCAACTCCCGTAACTCCTCCCTAGAAGACTGTCATTCCTGAGGTTGCTACCTCGACTGTGCCCGTTGCTGCCAGCCAATCCGGTCCGTCTATGTCTATTGAATTCCTATGGGGAATGCCACCAAAATTCATGCCTGAAGGGTTTACGCCTACCTTTAATTCTATGTCGGCATCTAGCCCGATCATGTCTATGCCACCTCCAGTTGTTCATACCTTGCCATGTGTCGAGTATACCATCTATCATTCTGAGCCATCTGAGGGCCCAAATGTTTATGAGAAGATGGATGAAATCAAAGATCAATTCCTTGAGCTACGAAAAGAGTTGAAGACTCTAAGAGGAAAAGACTTGTTTGGGAAGAGTGTTGTTGAGCTCTGTCTGGTACCGAATGTGAAAATCCCGATGAAGTTCAAAGTCCCTGACTTTTAAAAGTATAAGGGAAATACTTTTCCACTTAGCCATCTTGTCATGTACGCCAGAAAGATGTAAACTCAATCTGATAATGATTAGTTGCTGATTCACTACTTTTAAGACAGTAAGACCGGTGTTGCTCTGAGATGGTATATGGGGCTAGACAGTGTAAATGTTAGTACTTTCAATGATCTGGGTGAAGTTTTTGTTAAACAGTACAAGTATAATGTGGATATGGTGCCTGATAGAGACCAGCTGAGGTCTATGTCTCAGAAGGATAAAGATACATTTAAGGAGTATGCTCAGACGTGGAGGGAACTTGCTGCTCAGATTAATCCTCCATTGGGAGAAAAAGAGATGACGAATATTTTCTTGAAGACCCTGAGTTTGTTTTATTACGAACGTATGATCGCCAGTGCCACCAGTGACTTTACCGAAATGGTAAACATGGGGATGAGGTTAGAAGAGGGAGTCCGTGAAGGACGTTTGTCCAAGGAAGAAGCGTCGTCCAGTAAGAAGTATGGGAGTGGTTTTTCCAAGAGAAAAGAAGGGGAAACCAATTCAGTATCTGTAGGGAGGCAGAGGAGGCCTCATGTCAGAAGAAGTTCTCAACCGCGTCAGCATCAACATCAAGTTGCGTCAGTAATTCCATTTTTTCCAACAATTCCAATAGTCAATCAGTTCCGATTCAACAATAACAACGTCAACAACAACCGCAACAAAGAACTAATTACAATAACAACAATAATAATCAACAACAAAGCTTTGAGAGAAAGAAGGTATCCTTTGACCCTATTCCTATGACATATGCAGAATTGTATCCATCTTTGATTCTCAAGAACCTACTCCACCCAAGAAATCCACCTCAAATTCCTAAGCCATTTCCATGGTGGTTCAAACCTAAACTTTGTTGTGCCTTTCACCAGGGAGCCCCTTGCCATGACATTGAGAACTTCTATCCGTTGAAGTACGAAGTACAAAAGCTCGTGAAGAGTGGAATAATGTCCTTTGAGGACCATGTGCCTAATGTGAAAGCCAATCCATTTCCTGCTCATGGTAATGTTACTGTCAATATGATGGATCGTTGTCCGGGAAACTTTCGAGTCTTTGATGTACGACGTATCCGTAGGTCTCTGGTGGAGATGCATAGAACATTTTGTTTGATCAGTGATTCTGAGCACGACCACGATGGTTGTGCAATCTGTTGTGTGAACCCCCATGGGTGTATGATCATCAAGAGGGATATCCAGAAGTTGATGGATGAGAATGTAATCCAAATTCAACAATCGAGGGATATAGATGATGTGAATATGATTGTGCCTGTGTTTAAGACACCTTAGCGGGTAGTAATCCAATTTGATAGCAGCAACAACCTCAGTGTTAATAGATTGGTATCGTCGTTGGTAATACGGTTAGCGGGCCCCGTCCCGTATGCATCCGATAAAGTTGTGCCTTATCAGTATAATGCTACGATAGTGAAAAATGGTCGAGAGGTTCCTTTGCCTGTAACGAATTTTGTGGTGAATATAGTTGATATTGCAAAGGTGACCCGTAGTGGTCGCGTCTTCGGTCCGGTCTTTCTGAAGGAGGTAGAGGATGTTTCGGCCAGTAAGAAGGTGGATGTGCCTGTGATAAATCCAGTTAGTACTCCAGCATGTCAGTCTTGTGAATCCAGCAAGCTGAAGCCTAATGATGATGATGAGGTATTACGGTTGATTAAGAAGAGCGAGTTTAATATGGTGGAGCAGCTGCTCTAAACCCCGTCAAAGATTTCAGTGTTGTCTCTGTTAATGAATTCTAAAGCATACAAAGAAGCATTACAGAAGGTACTAGAGCAAGCCTATGTTGAGCATGATGTTATTGTGGATCAGTTTGACCACATTGTGGCTAACATCACTTCTTGCAATAATTTGAGCTTTTGTGATGAAGAGCTTCCTAAGGAAGGTAGAAATCACAACCTAGCACTCCATATTTCAATGAACTATAAGGAGGATACACTGTCCAATGTATTGGTTGATACTGGTTCTTCTTTGAACGTGCTTCCGAAATCAACTTTGTCTAGACTCTTTTATCAAAACGCCCCTATGAGGTACAATGGTGTCATCGTTAAAGCATTTGATGGTTCTCACAAAATCGTCATTGGTGAAGTGGACCTGCCAGTTAAGATAGGTCTGAGTGATTTTCATATTACTTTTCAAGTAATGGATATCCACTCGACCGATAGTTGTTTATTGGGAAGGCCATGGATCCATGAAGCAAGAGCTGTGACATCTACTCTGCACCAGAAGCTTAAATTTATGAAGAACGACAAGCTTGTCGTTGTTGTTGGGGAGAAGGTGCTCTTGGTGAGCCATATGTCATCCTTTTCCTATGTTGAAGCCAAGGAGGAGGTTGGAACTCCGTTCCAAGCCTTATCTATTGCTGAAGTAAAGAAAACTGGGGCACCCATGTCGTCTTTCAAGGATGCTCAGAAAGCTATTGAGACAGGAAACACTGATCAGTGGGGTCGCATGGTAGAGATTGCTGAGAATAAGAACATGGCCGGATTAGGATTTCAACAAGGGTCATTCAACGTCAAAGCTAAAGATGTGCAACCAGTTTTCCACAGTGGAGGGTTCATTCATGGTAATGATCAACACTCAGCTACTGTGATCGAGGATGGTGAAGATGAAGCTTACGCCAACTTTGTGACGCATGGCCAGACTTGCAACAATTGGGTTGCTGTTGATATTCCTGTTATTGTTCACCGCTCTAAGTAATTTGTTTTTCATTTTTAAAATCCTTCTCCTATGCCTAAGGGGTAAGTGAACATTGTTAGGCATTTCAATTATCATCAATGAAATACAATTTTATTCATCCATGTTTATGATGTTTTATTTTTACTTTTTTGCTTTTCTGAAAATGGTAATCACAAAAATCATAAATAAATAATAATTGTCCATCTGCATAATATTTGGTCATAATTCACTTCTCTAAAATCAAAATATCAAATCATTATGCAGGTTGGTTCCCAAACCCATTGAATACAATGATCCTACTCCCTCTTCAAACTTTGATTTCCCTGTGTTTAAGGCTGAGGAAGAAACTGATGATGAAGAAATATCTTATGAATTATCTCGTTTACTTGAGCATGAGGAAAAAGCCATTCAGCCGTTTGAAAAGCAGATTGAATTAGTCAACTTGGGTTCCGAATATGATGTGAAGGAAGTCAAGATTGCATCTCAACTGTGTCCAGAGGCTAAGAAGGGGTTGTTTGATCTTCTTCGAGAATATTCAGATGTGTTTGCTTGGTCCTATCAAGACATGCCTGGTTTGGATTCTGAGACTGTGGAGCATAGATGGTCGTTGAAGCCAGAATTCCCACCGGTCAAATAGAAGTTGAGGAGAACTCATCCTGATATGGCAGTGAAGATCAAAGAGGAGGTGCAGAAACAGATTGATGATGGTTTCCTTGTTACCGCTGAGTATCCGTAGTGGGTGGCCAATATTGTGCCTGTACCTAAAAAGGATGGAAAAGTTTGTATGTGTGTTGATTATAGATATTTAAACAAAGTTAGTCTGAAAGATGATTTCCCTCTGCCACACATTAATATGTTGGTAGACAATACAACTAAATTCAAAGTATTTTCATTTATGGACAGATTTTCCGGTTATAATCAAATCAAGATGGCACCCAAAGATATAGAGAAGACAATATTCATTACACCCTAGGGAACATTCTGTTATAGAGTGATGCCTTTCGGTTTAAAGAATGCTGGTGCAACATACCAGAGAGCTATCACCATTCTTTTTCATGATATGATGCATAAAGAGATTGAAGTTTATGTTGATGATATGATTGCCAAATTAAGTGATGAAGAAGAACATGTTAAGCATTTGTTGAAGTTATTCCCGCATTTAAGGAAGTACAAACTCCGCTTGAATCCCAATAAGTGTACTTTTGGTGTTTGTTCTGGTAAGTTGTTGGGCTTTATTGTTAGTGAAAAAGGTATTAAGGTTTCTCCTGCCAAGGTCAAAGAGATACAAGAAATGCTAGCGCCCAAAACTAAGAAGCAAGTCAGAGGTTTTCTCGGCCGCTTGAATTATATATCGAGATTCATATCGCATATGACTGCCACATGTGCGCCTATATTCAAGCTTCTTCGGAAAGATCAGTCTTGTGATTGGACCGAACATTTCCAGAAAGCTTTTGACAGTATCAAAGAGTATTTGCTTGAGCCTCCGATTCTGTCTCCACCTGTTGAAGGAAGATCGTTGATCATGTATTTGAATGTGCTTGATGATAGTATGGGTTGTGTTCTGGGTCAGCAAGACAAATCTGGAAAGAAAGAATATGCAACTTACTACCTCTATAAGAAATTCACCGATTGTGAGACTTAGTATTCTATGCTAGAAAAGACTTGTTGCGCGTTGGCTTGGGATGCTAAGCGTCTGCGCCAGTATATGTTGAACCATACTACTTGGTTGATATCCAAAATGGATCCAATCAAGTACTGAGAAGCCTGCTTTAACTGGGAGGATTGCCAGTTGGCAGATGTTGTTATCAGAGTATGATATTGAATACCAATCTTAAAAAGCTATTAAGGGTAGTGTCTTGGCTGACCATTTGGCTCACCAACCAATTGAAGATTATCAGTCAGTACAATTTAATTTTCCCGATGAAGATATCTTGTACCTAAAAATGAAAGATTGTGATGAACCATTGCTTGAAGAAGGGCCAGAACCTGGTTCCCGTTAGGGTATGGTATTTGTGGAGTTGTTAATCAGTATGGTAATAGCATTGGGGCAGTAATTATCACTCCTCAAGGCACTCCTTTTCCGTTTACAGCTAGATTGACTTTCAAGTGTACAAACAATATGGATGAGTATGAAGCTTACATTATGGGGCTTGAAGAAGCCATCGGTCTCAGAATCAAGTATCTTGAGGTCTATGGAGATTCAACTTTGGTTGTGAATCAGATCAAAGGTGAATGGGAGACGAATCAACCCGATTTGATACCATATAGAGATTATATGCCGGTATGATGTGCCAAGTAAGATCATTATTGATAATGGATCGAACTTGAACAATAATATGGTGGAAGCTCTTTGTAAAGACTTCAAGATTGCACATCATAATTCTTCTCCCTACAGACCAAAGATGAATGGGGCTGTTGAAACTGCAAACAAGAACATCAAGAAAATCATTCAAAAAATGGTTGTGACGTACAAAGATTGGCATGAGATGCTCCCATTTGCTTTTCATGGGTACCGTACATTTGTCCGCACTTCAACAAGGGCAACCCCTTTCTCGCTTGTTTATGGTATGGAAGTTGTACTCCCGATAGAGGTTGAGATTCCATCATTGGGTGTTTTGATGGAAGCCAAGTTGACAGAAGCTGAATGGTGCCAAACCAAATATGACCAGCTGAATTAGATTGAAGAGAAGAGATTGACTGCCATATGTCATGGTCAGTTATATCAGCAGAGAATGAAGAAAGCTTTTGATAAGAAGGTTAGGCCTCGCGTATTCCAAGAAGGTGACCTTGTGCTGAAGAAGATTCTATCTTTTAAACTTGATGTTAGGGGAAAATGGACTCCTAATTATGAAGGCTCATACGTTGTTAAGAGAGCCTTTTTAGGAGGCGCTTTGATTCTTACAACTATGGATGCTGAAGAGTTCACTCGTCCTGTGAACGCCGGTGCACTCAAGAAATACTTCTCCTAAAAAAAGAAAAGAACAGTTCGCTAAGTTGAAAACCTAAAAGGGAGACTTAGGCAAAAATGAGCGTCTCGATGGATTGAAAACCCGAAAGGGCGATCCAGGCAAAAATTAGAGACATGAAACAGAAAATTTATCCCGATAGATTGAGTACCCCACCCTGGCGCAATCTATGCAAAAAATAGGGATTATGGAAAGTAACTGCATTCGGCTGGTCCTGATCATTGGAGCAATTTTGAGCAAGTCAGTCGGTTCTGATTCATCACTCTCAATCGAAGCCAAGAGCGCAGCGGATATTGAAGTTGGTAGAAGGATTAGTGATCATTGTATTCAATGTAGCCCTTTTCCATGTAAATTACCATTTTTAAACTTTTGTAAAAGATCTATGGAGTCTTGTTATTTCCAGACTACCATCCTATTAAATAAAGTTGAGCCTTTTATCCAATTGTTTCTACTCTTATTTATTAAGCCAAATAGAATTGAATTTTGTGATGATAATTTTGAAATTGAATTAATAAGTAAAAATCATTTTTCTTAAATAATAATGAAAACAGTTATTTAAAAAAAAACAATCAATTACAGTAAGGAATATCAACAACAATCTGAGAACAGGTAAGTCCTAAAGTGCGAAGTATTGTTGGTTTCTCCCAAGCGGTTGGTTTGGTAGCCTTTTCCCGCCTAACGACAAGTCAGTTTCCTCAGCTGAGTTTGTAATTAGCTCTCTAGCTGAGTTGTAGGCTCACATCCTCAACAGTTTGCATGGACCCAGCACAGAGTTTTCTATCCTGTAAGTCCCCAGCGGAGTTCATTTCTGATCCCTGTCAGTATTGATTCTTGAGAAGTATTTGATTTAGTCCCCTATGAGGTTGTCTCATTTGATATGATGTTGACCTAAAATTCCCCGCAGAGTTGATAGTTCAGGTCCTCGGTAGATTTTCTCTCTCTATCCCCAGCCAGGTTTGAGATGTTCAAACCCAGCTGATTTGCATCCATTCCCCATCATATTTCTCCAGTTGGTGTTTCCCTCTTGTCGAGATCAGTCGAGTGTTGTAAACGATGATTCAAATCAGTGACATTTGTATCCGTTGTGATTATTTTGTCATCATAATCATCAATCATATACATGCACATTCATACATCAGATAGTTCATTATGCATGCTATTGCATTTGATTCCTTATTTTCTGATCCTCTACTATGGTGATATTGTTTCTCCATGCAAATTTGGTGTGTCTGTCCTCCTTCAATTGTAGAGTGTCAGTCCCTTAAGCAGAAAGAATTTAACCTCTCTCATTCCCCACTGAGTTATTTCCTCATGGATGATTATTATTTCAGCTTCCTCCCTAGTTGATTGTCCGGATGGAACCACTCCTCCTGAGTTATATCCTCATAGGGCCGAGTCTTTGTTTAACCGTTGCTTTCTAGATCTTACCTAGATGAATATCTTTGGTCCCCCCAAAGTCTATTACCCAGTAACTGGTAATATTCTTTTTGATTTACGAGTATTTTATTTTTACCCAATACCCGGTAGGAGTAATTTACCTCCTTTATTTTCTTCAGCGGATTCGTTTTCACGTTTCCCCAGGAAGTCTATCCTTGATATGATCATCTTAATTGATAAAGGATATTCTCCCTTTTTGGTTTTCTATCCAGTAAAAAGGTAGTTGTAATCCCTATTTCATTCCTCAGGCAGTCTATCCTTGATATGATCATCTTAATTGATGACAGATATTCTCCCTTTTTGGTTTTCTACCCAGTAAAAAGGTAGTTGTAATCCCTATATCATTCCTCAGAGAGTTAATCCTTGATATGTTCATCCTAACCGATGACGGGTTTTCTCTTATTTGCGGTCTTCTGCCCAGTAACCGGTAGTTGTAAATCCTACTTTCCCCTCCGAGTCTATCCTTGATATGTTCATCCTAACCAATGACAGATATTCTCTTTTTGGTATTTGTCATACGGTGAACTGACTTTTTGTATTTTTGCTTTTAATCGCAATGTCGCGGATAGCAAGAGTCGCCACCGACTTTTCTTTTATCCAATAAGGAAAGGTGGAAAAGAACAGGAAAGACCTTAATTGGATTTTGGGTTCGGGAGGTACATTATACAAAGGGAAGGTGTTAGCACCCTTTGTATCCATGGTTATCCATGGGCTCTTAATTGCTTGATCACTTATATTATTTTTCTTGTCTGAAAAAAAAGTGTTTGTGAATTGTTTAGAAAATGTTTTGAAAAAGAGAATTTAACTTTGTAATGATTCTTGTATGAATGTATACAAAGTGGTTATCTCGTTTAGTTTTGAAAATGGTTTAGAAAAATATAACTCAGTAATGATTCTAGTATGAATGTATACCAAGTGGTGATTTTCTAGTATTTGTGAAGTGTGAAAAGTATTTTTAAATTGTGAGTAAGCAATTAAGAGTTATACCTACCCAAGGTCTTGATGGGCATTTCCTATCCTTGTGAGGGTAAAACCGTCCTTATTATTGAGAAATAAGTAGTTTTATCCTTTGGATGTAAAAGGGTCATCGTAGGGTCATCGATTGGTCATTGAAAACAACGGTTGTAAGGATACCTTAGCATTCGAAGGGACTATCATCATTTAACCGTAGGCTACACCGAAGGGTCATCGAGGGACAAAATCATATATTCGAAGGCAACATCCGAGGGACTATGATTTATTTTAGAGGGATATGATGATTTAATCGAAGGGTCTTGGCTAAGTGCATCCCCACATTCGCGGGACATGACCATAATACCGTAATATCGTAGGGTAACAAAGAGAGGTCCAAGATCGCATATTTAAAGGCAAAGTTTTACAATTAATTAGATAGCCGTAATCGATTAAGTAATTAGGTCCACATTAAAATCGATGAAATCAATACATTAAAATCAGCTAGGTAATTTAGGATGAATCTCCACATTAAAATTAAGTAATTCAGAATCCATCTCCATAAGGGTATCCCACAAATAAAGTGGAATACTTAGCCGGCCGTTTCTTCGGGAATGTGTAAGCCTTTACGCGATTCAGCACACGGGTTAGAACATCGAGATAAAGTACAATTGAAAATTGCACCACAAAATAAACACAACAGTCATAAAGTCAGGCCAAATAATGCAGAATTATAATAAATCTTGATTAGATAAACATAAGGCAGAACAGAAAAGAAACAAAACAGCCAATGTCCCGTTCGCTCCTGCTTCGCCTAGCGAAGGCTTAGCGAGTGCTCGCTACAGGCTCGCTTAGCGATGTGCTAGCGAGCTGCTACGGCTTTTGAGTTTGATAGCAGCATGATCTCCGGCACCCTGAACTTTATGGCATTTAATTACAGGAATAGCATGGACAAACATTCAGGATATTCAGGCATACTTAAATTCACATGTGGAATCAAATTACATATCCGAAAATTTAATCATGATGCCTTATGTATGTAGCGATTACCGATTAAAAGCATAAAACAGTAGTGATGCGCAAACCTGTTTGCAATGGAATTGCAGCTTTGGATTGGCAAATCGGGTCGAATTGGGCGGAGGCAACCTTGGTGCGGATGAGCGGCCTTCAGGGTTTCTTTACTCGGAATTCTCTGAGTTGGTCTCCAGGGTTTCTATGCCAGGGTTTCTATGCCAGGGTTTCTGTGCCAGGGTTTCTGTCCGTCTTCGTCTCTTCATTTTCGTGACCGAAGTGCCGGTATTTATAGTGATTGTGGTGACCTAATGGGCTCAGAATGAAGCCCAAAAATTCTGATATATCGCAAGGTTCGCCAGGCGAAGGATTTGCTCGCCTAGCGAGCAGGCCATTTGTGACCTAATGGGCTCAGAATGAAGCCCAATAATTCTGGTATTCGTAAGCTTCGCTAGGCGAAGGAGTTGCTCGCCTAGCGAGCAAGCTAGTTTGGGCCTTTTTCTGGATTGGGTCTGTTGTGAGCTGGGCTTTTGTTCCTTTAAGGTCAATGCCTTGCAGAATAAGTTGGAGTGCTTCGAGAAATGTTTTGCAAGATTAATGGGCAAATTTTGGGGTATGACAGCTGCCCCTGTTCGATATTCTTGAACCGAGAGAGTTAGGATGGCAAGTATGCCATTCGTGGTCTGGAGGTGGAAGATTATTGAACACTAGAATGCCCCAGAAATTTGCACTTGTCAATTAGTCTTGACGGAGATGGGCTTAAAGATGCCATCCAGGAAGTTTGATGATGAGAGCTTCAGATTGTGTCGTACGTTAGACGATATCTGAAGACATGGGTGTCATACCGGTTCGTATGTTAGACCGTATAGTGAGTCCTCCATTATGCTGTCGACTTCGCTGGGGAGTCAGAGTGTGTTATACGCCGACTAGATCGTATCTGAGTAGCAGAATGAGTTGTCCATTGGGCTGCATCCGGAGAAGTAAAGGTCAGACCGATCGTACGCTAGATCGTATCTGAGTAGCAGAAAGGGTCGTCCGTTAGGCTGAATCTGATGATGAAAGGGGTAGTCATACGCTAGACTACACTTCAGAAATGTACCGTACGCTACGTAGCATCTGAGGACTTGAAGGTCTAACTGGGTCGTACATTAGACCGTATTTGAGCAGAATGAGCCGTCCGTTAGGCTGAATCTGATGATGAAAGGGGTAGTCGTACGCTAGACTACACTTCAGAAATGTACCGTACGCTAGGTAGCATCTGAGGACTTGAAGGTCTAATTGGGTCGTACATTAGACCGTATTTGAGTAGTTGAAGGTCAGAATGGATCGTACGTTAGATCGTATCTGAGTTGAAGGCGTCATATGTTGAGCTGAATCAGAATGAACCGTATGCCAGGCTATATCTGATAGTATTTGCATATGTTGTATTTGCAACGAATATCTGAGATGTAGTCGAATCTTGAATGTAATTGATAAAGATGTCCGTCTGAATGGACCTTTGTTTTGACTGTATCAGGAGGATAATTATCCTGAAAGATAAAGTTAGCTTCATGCCATGTCATGATGCATGAGATGTTTTATGCTTATGAAAATAAATGCGAACAATGTATGCATGCGTATGCTGTGAAATGATGTAATGAATGAATTATGCATCTGAAAAGTTTTTCCTGGCGACTCCCTGGGGAAAATAAATCCCCATCTTCTGGGTTGGAGATACTTGTATTGATGACCCTTTCTCAGCTAGGGATACTTGATTTCTGTCTGATGGTGGAAATACTTAACAGAAGCCTGGCTGGGGGTGGAAGAGATGACCAATTTGTCTAGTAATGCCAATTGCTTCTGGGGAATAACTGGCTTTGCTGGGGAATAGAATTAGCAACGGATTCATTGGAAAGCATGGTTAGACCTTCTCCTCGATCCTGAAGTCTTTCGTAATTGCTACTTCTATTTTATGCATGCATTTTTGGTAAACATCGATCATATTCACATGCACATATCAATTCAAATTAAATCAATGGACGTTTATGCAAGCAAAACAGAGAAAGTAAAACAAAACACCTTTTTGGAAATGAAATTGTATTGATTTTGAAAGAGGGCCTATAGACAGGCAATTTTGTGCAAGGAGACAGAAATCCTAGTAAGAGGAAATTGCCAAGAAAACGAAGAGAAAGCTATGCAGAAAAAGTCCTATTGATTCTAATTCTGCTACTGTCATTATGTCTTCAAGCATCTCATCTCCTGCTGTCGGATAGAAGTGATTGGCTTGTTCAGTCCCTTTGACTTGGGTGAAGCTGACCGAGAACGGGACATAGTCATACGCTTTAATCCCTAATTTTTTCCTGGACCGCCTTTTCAGGTTTTCAGTCCACCAGGATACCTTTTTTTGCCCAAGCCGCCTTTTCAGGTTTTCAGCTTGCCGGGTGTACATGCGTAGTATTTTTTTAACTATGTCCGTGTTCACGGGATGCGGGGACTCTTTGTCATCCACTGTAGCAAGCATCATGGCTCCACCCGAGAATACCTTCTTAACTACAAATGGCCCTTCGTATGTGGGAGTCCATTTGCCTCCAGAATCACCTTGTGGTAGAATGATACGCTTTATTACCAAGTCGCCACTGCGGAATTATGGTGTTTTATCTTGAACTGCATGCAGAGTTCAGTAATCATCTTGTTGTTCAAATTAGCACCATTATCAGTGATAGCTCTTTCAGGAGACAGCAGGTTTCTCAAACGTATATTTGATAAGACCCATCTTAGAAATCAATAAAGTGGTATGATTCAACATATACTGTCTTAGTCGGCGAGCAGCCCAAGCCAAAGCATAGCAAGCTTTCTCGAGCTGTGAGCATCTTGTTTCACCGTCGGTACCTTTTTGCTAAGGTGGTATATTGCATGCTCTTTTCAACCAGACTCGTCATGTTGCCCCAACACGCACCCCTTTGAATTTTCTAACACGGTCCAATACATGATTAGAGGTCTCCCTTCAACTGGTGTTATCAGAATTGGAGGTTCTTGGAGATACTTCTTGATTTTGTCTCAGTAATTTGGAGATGGATTTGCAAGTAGCGGTCAAATGGGAGCTAAATCGGGCGACGTGGTCCAGATTTACGATTCCGATCGATGCCCCATGCGGCTGAATAGTCTTTTCTTCTTGCAGTAATAGTCTGGCAAGTTCTCCAGGTACTTCACAATCTTCCTCACTTTCATCCTTGGCTTGGTAGATCGGATTTTCAAAGTCATAATGAACAGTAGCAGAATTACTATCAATAGGATCCAGAGTGGATATGGATCGGTAATTTGTTACGTGAGTGTGTGTAAGAATACATAGCTTTGTTTAAAAGATGACAGGAAAGATAAAGAGCGCAATATTTGAATGCAAAAAGTCCATTGATTCATTGAATGTGAATATGCTTATGAAAATGACAAAACCCTTGAAAAATTAGCTACTGTGCCCCAGGCATAGACACAATGCTTTAAAATGCTAAAATAGCAATAACAATTACTCCTGACTAAAGGAAATCGGGATAGTGTCTTCAGCCTTCCAATTATTGAGTCCGTCACCAATTGTTGGGAAAATCCAGCTATCCAAGTCGCAATCGCTATCAGCATCTTCTACAGCATTGACAGTCTCGTCATGATTAGGCAGAGGAGCAATGATGACATTAGGAGTCTCCGGAGGATCAGAGGTAGCCGCCTGTATCTTTCCACTTCGAATGCCGCTTTCAACATGTTCACTTGTTAATATAAGTTCAGTGAAACCCAATGAGGAACTCCTCAATAGATGGCTGTAGAATGGGCCAGTCAGTGTGCTCATGAACATGTCCACTAACTCTCTGTCAGTCAGAGGAGGTTTGACTCTGCCAGCCAAATCTCTCCATTTTTGAGCATATTCTTTGAAGCTTTCTTTAGATCCCATAGTCATATTCTGCAACTGTAACCGAGTAGGTGCTAATTCAGAATTATACTGGTAATGCTTGTAGAAAGCTGTCGCTAAGTCAGTCCAGGTGTGGATGTCAGAGCTCTCGAGCTGATAGTACCATTCTAACTGTGTGCCAAACAGACTCTCTTGGAAGAAATGGATCCATAGTTTCCTATTAGTGGTATATGGCTGAATCTTTCTCACATAAGCTCTCAGATGCATCTGAGGACAAGATGCCCCATCATACTTAGTGAAAGCGGGGATCTTGAATTTGCGGGGAATGACCACATCAGAGACCAGACCTAAGCTTTCAAAATCCAAGTCGGGCACCTCATGACCCTCCATAGCTAGCATACGTTCTTCCAGCAACTTATACTTGTCATCTTTTGGAGAGTACTGTTCATTTTCATAATCTTCATCGTCGTCCTCAGGGTTGAAAGGATCAGCATTCTCATCTTCTGAATCTATCCCCTCTTCTTGATCCTTCGGAATTCTAATCTTGACTCCTGCAGTCTGTCCTTTACGCCTTCTTCCCGGGTTAATGTAACACACAGGTTTCTGGTCTTTCTTCTTCTCGAGCAAGAGAGCCTTCAGTTCTTCCTGCCCCTTGGATAAGTTCAAGATCATCTCCTGGAGTTGAGCATTTTGAGCATGGAGATCTTTGACAGTTTGTTCGAGGTCCATTTTTCTGTTTGCAGGAAAACCGTGAGAACCTTGATCCCTTTAGAGTACCTGTTATGCAATGTTATGTCATGCTATGCAATGTATGGAATGTTTTCAATGTTTAAAG